>NC_041386.1:480967246-481065838 GCF_002162155.2 Triticum dicoccoides | reverse complement strand
GCCACACCCCTTCCGATCAACAGGACCCCCGTTTCGACCGTAGGAGGTCCGTTTCCTCCGTTTTGCGGTACGCCACACCCCTCCCGATCAATAGGACCCCCGTTTCAGCCGTAGGAGGTCCGTTTCCTCCTTTGTGCTGTATGCCAGGCCTCGTTTCCATCGCCTCTTCCATCCAAGCCCTGCCGATGAACACGACCACGCATTCCGTTCCAACCCAGCCGTGTTGCCTCCTGATGAACACGACGTATTCCGTTGCCTCCCCATGAACACGACGACGACGCTGTTTCTCTGTTCCAACCCAGCCATGTACAGGAGCCCTCGTCATACGCATGCGCGAGTAGGCGTTCGAGACCCCGCCCGTATGTACACATACGTGGCCGTATTTTCTTTCTTGCACCCTGGCCGATGTACGTACATGTACATGCTACGTGTGCGCCTCTACTACGACACGTGTGCGCCTCTACATCCACCAGTATATATGTACGTACACGTTCGCGACCAGAATGACAACGCTACGTACGCTTCGACCAGGTGGGTCCCGACTATCAGGCACTTCCTTGCGTGCGAAGGTGTAGCTGGTGGGTCCCAGTAGTCAGGGGGGAAACGTTTTTTTTTGCAAAATACGGTCGCCCGTCCGGTGGGTCCCTGCTATCAGGTGGAGGAATCATTATTTTCCGCGTAATAAGGAGGCACTTCCTTGCTACCGCCATGGACCCAGCTGTCAGCCTCTCCATGTACAGTCCACGTCCGATGGAAGTCGTTCCTTGACCACGTTGACCACGCTGCGCCGAGAGCACCAGGGCGGTGGACGACGACGAGGCCTAGGAAGGGGACGACGGGGAGCCGGGGAAGACGCGGCAGTGGAAGCCCACGCGCGCGGAGAGGAGTTCGAGGGTTTACTGGTTCGGCTGTGGTGTGAGGCTGCCGTCACCACAGGGCCTGGCCAGCGGTGGGAATAGTAGGGGGCGGTGAGGCCTCCGCGGCAGCACAGCCGGCCACGGGAGGCAGGAGCATGCGGCACGACCGGCGCTGCTTTGGGCGGCTCAAGCAAGAAGACCAGAGGTTGAAGAAGCACTACGGCCATTGGATGGACATCATACGGTCAATGGAGCTAGAATCGTTCATACTGACTAAGTTGACAAAGCCCTTCGTCCCCGTCAACTTAGTAGGCCCACAAGTCAGCCTCCCACCAAGGTGGGTCCCAGCTAGCCGGGGGAGTATTCATTTATTTGTGCGTAATAAGGAGGCACTTCCGATGGGTCCGAGCTGACAGCGGGGGAACGTTTTTTCGCGAAATACGATGGCCCATCCGGTGGGTCCCAGCAGTCAGGGGGGAATGATTTTTTCGCAAAATACTGGTGGCCCGTCTGGTGGGTCCCTGCTGTCAGGTGGAGGAATAATTATTTTGCACGTAATAAGGAGGCACTTCCTTGCTGTGGCCGTGGACCTAGCTGTCAGCCTCTCCACGTACAGTCCATGTCCGATGGAAGCCGTTCCTTGACCACGCCACGCTGAGCGCACTAGGGCGGTGGACGACGGCGAGGCCTAGGAAGGGGATGAAGCGGAGCCGGGGAAGACGCGGCAGTGGATGCCCGCGCGTAGAGGAGTACGAGGGCACTGGTTCGCTGCGGTGTGAGGCTGTTGTCGCTGCAGAGTAACAGGGGGTGTGGGTGAGTAGAGGGATGGCCTGGCCAGCGGTGGGAGTAGTAGGGGGCGGTGAGGCCTCCGCCGCATCGCAGCCGGCCACGGGAGGCAGGAGCACGAGGCATGACCGGCGCTGGTTTGGGCGGCTGGAACAAGAAGACCAGAGGTTGAAGAAGCACTACGTCCGTTGGATGGACATCATACGATCACTGGAGCTAGAATCGTGCATTATTGACTAAGTTGACAAAGCCCTCCGTCCCCGTCAACTTAGTAGGCCCACAAGTCAGCCTACCACTATACTGGGTCCCAGCTAATAGGGGGAGTATTCATTTTTTTGTGCGTAATAAGGAGGCACTTCCTTGCGTGCAAAGATATAGCTGGTGGGTCCGAGCTGTCAGCAGCGGTAACGTTTTTTTCGCGAAATACAGAGGCCCTTTCGGTGGGTCCCTGATGTCAGGTGGAGGAATCATTATTTTGTGTGTAATAAGGAGGCATTTCCTTGCGTGCGGCCATGGACCCAGCTGTCGGCCTCTCCACGTACAGTCCACTTCAGATGCATGTCGGCCGTTGACCACGTTGACCAGGCCGCGCCGAGAGCACCAGGGCAGTGGACGACGGCGAGGCCTAGGAAGGGACCGACACGGAGGCAGGGAAGACTCGGCAGTTGTTTCCCACGTAGAGGGAAGTACGACTGTACGAGGGTTTACTGGTTCGTCTGCCATCACCGGAGAATAATAGCAGGTGTGGGTGAGTAGAGGGATGGCTAGGCCAGCGATGGGAGTACGGTGGGGCGGTGAGGCCTGCGCGGCAGCAGAGCCGGCCGAGGGGAGGAGGGAGCAGGCAGTCCCGTCGGCGCCTGTTTGAGCGGCTGGAGCAGGAAGAGCAGAGATTGAAGAAGAACGACGGCCGTTGGATGGACATCCAACCGTCACTGCTTATGCGTCAAGCTTTTTTTAGGAAAGCCTCAAATCTGTGGAAAACAGCATACAGCCCATCTGCCATTATTTCTAATAATTTTCAGCCCATTTGCTAATTCTTAAGGTTTTTTTTGGAGCCCATATTCTTTTTGTTAGCATTACATCCAAAATTGTGGCCACAGTTAAAAATTATACAAAATTTTGCATATTTCGGTGCGGTCTGAACTGTTTTTAATCCCGAAATTTTGACTCACATTCAAACTGATTTTAAAAATAAATGTATATCAATATAAAATGCAACAAATTCTCCACGCATAAAAATTAATGTAATTTAAAATCTTGAAATGAAAAAAAAAGATATTTGAAACTAATTGCCGGTTTGATGTGTTTTAAAAATGTACATCCCATTTCTCATTACTGATGGGCCATTTTCTCGGCTAGCCGAATGAAAGCTCTCCTCATCTTGAAAGATTTGCAGCCCAACAGGCCTAACAAAGCGACTTACTTGGCAAATCACAAAAAAACTAGGCTGTTGCCGTGGACCCAGCTGTACTCCTCTCCACGTACAGTACTCTTCTGATGGAAGTCGTTCCTTGGCCACATTGACCACGCCGCGTGGAGAGCACCACGGCGGTGGAGGACGGCGAGGCCTAGGAAGGGGACGACACGGAGCCGGGGAAGACACGGCAGTGGAACCCCGCGCGGAGAGGAGTACGAGGGTTCACTGGTTCGGCTGCGGTGTGAGGCTGACGTTGTCGCAGGGTCTGGCCAGCGGTGGGAATAGTAGGGGCGGTGAGGCCTCCGCGGCAGCACAGCCGGCCACAGGAGGCAGGAGCATGCGGCATGACCGGCACTGCTTTGGGCAGCTGCAGCAAGAAGACCAGAGGTTGAAGAAGCACTAGGCCCGTTGGATGGACATCGTACGGTCACTGGAGCTAGTATTTTTCATATTGACTAAGTTGACAAAGCCCTCCATCCCCATCAACTTTGTTGGCCCACAAGTCATCCTCCCACTATGGTGGGTCCCAGCTAGCAGAGGGTATTCATTTTTTTGTGCGTAATAAGGAGGCACTTCCTTGCGTGCGAAGATATAGCTGGTGGGTCCGACATGTCAGCGGGGGGAATGTTTTTTCGCGAAATACAGAGGCCCTTGCAGTGGGTCCCAGCTGTCAGGTCCTTGCAAAAAAGGGAAAGAAAATCAAAGACTTGGGAAGGCGTACAGAACAAGCTAGTGTACCAGTAAAGAGACGTTGCCGAGTTTTAGAAAAAAGAAAGACGTGCTCCTGTAGCTGGTTCGAATCCAAACCTAGACTATGACTATATTTGGTGCTATGCTACTCTGCAAGTAATGAAACTGACATATCCAACGTTCGCTTCTCCTCTTCTCTACTTACTCTGCCTAGCATCAGAAGCTCTGGCCGCAGCAACCATGTCCGCTGGCTGCTCGTCCACCTGCTCTTCAGCAGGCAACAACCAGATATGCGCCAAGTCACAACCCGTACCATCGCCTGTGGGTCTCATCACACCCTCGCCGGCACACACACCGTAGCTGATTGCTCATCGCAACCCGCTGCCGTTGGTGTGGTGCCACTGCTGCAAATCACGCAGAGTCATCCGTCGCGTCTCAACCACAATCCGCAACCCTGGCTGAGTCTTCTACAAATGCCCGAATCATGGGGTAATAATATGTTTAAGTGTTGTTCTGCTGCTTTCAGTTGTTGATCTACCAATTTGATTCGTGCAGAAAAGGGAAGATTCGTGTGATTTGTATTTCTGGGAAGGTGCTGATGTGGGGGAATGCAACTACGCTGATTATTTGGTTAGCCGAGGAATCCCAATACCAGCAGGTTGGGGTGTTGGACAAGTAACTGAAGGAACGGCAAAAGAGGAAGATGCAGAGCAGAAGGTTAAAGATGCAGTTCCTCTGATCATGGCCAAGCAACAGCTGTTGAACGGCCTTGACAGCAATGAGGAGATGAAAGAGCTTGTGAAGATAATGGGCAAAATCGATGTGCTCTGTAGGATGATTGTCTCTTTATTTGCAGTGTATGTAGGACTCGTGATGTATTCAATGGCTACGACATGAGCACTTTGCTGAAACTAGTAATGAATGAAACCTGTGTAGCAGGCTGGGTGTAGTGTTTTGAACATCTAATGATTTTATTAACAGAAATCAGGGGTATCCCCTTTTGCTCATATAAATAAATAAATGGCAGAGGCCCTGTCGGGTCAGCTTTGTTCTCATTCGAAGACGTCGAGCAAATTGCAGTCCAACAGCAAACTATGTCATCAAATTCAAGTTTCACAGCCAAATATGAGTACAACTAAACAACAATGTCATCATGTTTTAGTTGTCATACAATCACCAAACACAAATCAGCATACATAACAAGTGATGTTCTCACAGCAAAATACTAAACAACATGTTCATCAGGTTTCAGTTGTCATAGCAAACACAATTTCACATAGTAGATAAAAAACGTCTTCTCACAGGCAAATACGACAAAAGCAATGTAATCATCATCCGCAGCAGCAGCGTCAACATCTTCGCGATGTGTATCAGTCTAAAAAGTAATTCCCCACGGTGTCATCTTCTTCTTCGTCCTCAACGTCCTCGAACGTTGGCTTCTTCTTGATCAACTCTTGTATGTCCACAGCACGACAGGCAATCTTTTTGCCGGCGTCATTGACGTGATGGTTCTCAAAGATATTAGGAACATCTGTGTTATCTTGTACATCAGGAGCAGTGTAAGCATCCTCTTGTTGTGCAACTTCATTAAACGAATTCCTCTGCTCAAACCTTTGCAATACTCTCCAGTCATCGCTACGTGCAAATGTGTCTTCCAAGAAAAATATATGTGTTTCTTGATTTGCCAAAATAAAAGGCTCGTTGGTCTGGTACGCCGCCTTGACATTGATGGATTTGAAATAATCATCAGCTCTGGGTTTTGCAATCCTGGAAAATAGGTTATACCAATGACAACACAACAGAATCACACACCGATGATCCTCGAAACTGGAGATATACTACAACTGAACAATGTCTGTTATGTTAGCATACATTTCAGTTGTCTCTTTGTCATACGTATCCGTGCTCATGATGGCACTATTTTGTGTCTTCCTGTCTTCGTCTCGTTCAAGGGTGTTGTAGCGCACATCTCCAACAACGCAAGATTCATAATGTCTTTTCGGAGTATCAGGACCCATTGCTAGTGAGTAAAGGGCATCATCAACTGCATGCCGATCCTCCCGCATCTTCTTAACCTATAGTTAGAAAATAGACAAGCTGATCATCTTGTGTACTCAATATATTAAAAAAACTGACAGTGCACTTCAAAAGCTTACATGGTTCTTGAACCATTTCGCAAATCCTGCCATAACCAATTTGTCAATGTTTCTTGGATTTTGCGGCAGTAACTCCTCTTTGTAGATGTTGCACAACATAGTGATCGCGTCAAACATCTAAATATATAAGAATGTGCGGCAAGTTTGGTAGATTACGATGTATAAGCTGCAGTACTGCACTTACTCGATATAAGGTAGTATCTCAGGACAGTTATTCAACAGATACCAAACCATTTTGTCCAAATCTTTAGGTTTGTCCTCTTGTCGACTCTTCCTTGTCACTCGAACAGAATAATCGAAAACATTGAGCCCGGGATTGTCTTCAACCACCTCTTTGCTAAGCTCATCAGTTGTTTCAATGTATTTTGAGCAGAATGTCAATGCTTCTGTAGCAATGTAGGCCTCTACAATGGAACCCTCGGGTCTAGCTTTGTTCCTAACATAGCCCTTGAAAGTGCCTAGCCGCCTTTCAATAGGGTACATCCAGCCATACTGTACTGGACCTCTAAGTAGTGCCTCATCAGGTAGATGAACAGCCAAATGCACCATCACATCAAAGAAGGCTGGAGGATATATCTTCTCAAGGTCGCATAGGATAGTTGGTATCTTGTCTCTAAGATGCTCCAAAGCATCTATCCTGATATTCCTACTGCAGAGTTCCCTAAAGAATTGTCCCAGCTCTGCAACTGCTCTGTATAAGTCAGGGCGGCCCAATCCTCTAAGGATAACAGGTAAAACCCTTTGAAGTAGGACGTGGCAGTCATGAGTTTTCAACCCTTGTACCTTGTTTCCATCTGCACTGACTCTCCTTTCAGGGTTGGAAGCAAATCCATGTGGGAATCTCACGCGTGACAGGACCTCGTAGAATTCTTTTCTTTTTACCTTGTCCAAGACGTACACAGCTGGTGCCATATCCCGTGGTTTACCTTTATCTTGCACCTGCAAATCCTGTCTGATACCCAGGTGTGTCAAATCAATCCTAGATTTTAAGGTATCTTTTGTCTTGCCTTCAATATTAAGAAGTGTGCCGATAATGATGTCACATATATTTTTCTCGATGTGCATCACATCATGATTATGCCGCAGATCCAAATCTTTCCAATACTCCAAGTCCCACAAAGTGGACCTGCGGGTAAACAATAATCTCTCTTCTGCCCTGCCACGCTTCCTTTTCCCGCTACCATTATCAGGATGGTTTCCTAGTGTAATATGCCTGACCTTCTCTAATTCCACTTGCAACTCATCGACGGTGAGCCTCTTTGGCGCATCATGGTTTTCATGCTTTGCATTTAACACATGTCTTCTGTATTTTCTAGGAAGCGACTTGTCCTTGGCAATGAAACGGTGGTGTCCAATGTAACAGATCTTGCTAAGTATTGCGTATGACAGCGGATTCCTGTCACAGCGAACACATGCATTGTTACCATGTGTCGTTCGCCCTGATATAGTGCCCAAAGCTGGATAATCATGGATGCACCAAATTATAACAGCACGCAGAAAGAAATCAGCTGGTGGGCTGCTATATAGGTCTCGAGTGAGAACACCCTTCCATAGCTGTTGAAGTTCCTCCACAAGAGGCTCCATGCACAAATCAAAATCCTTTCTAGGACTTTTTGGACCTGGGATGAGCAAGGCCATCATGTAGTTTGATTCTTTGGTGCAGACATTTGGAGGCATGTTGTAAGGGATAACAAGCACTAGCCACATGCTATATGTGGCACTCTAGTGGCCAAATGGGTTAAATCCATCTGAAGCTAAGCCAAGTCTAATGTTTCTCGGGTCAGCAGCAAACTCTTTGTGTTTATCATTGAAGCTTTTCCACTGACTACCATGAGATGGATGGCTCATTACATTCTGATCTTTGTACTCCTGGTTCCTAGAATGCCACATTACATCTTGTCTTGTTTCAGCATCATGAAACAACCTCTGCAATCTTGGTGTAATTGGAAAATGTCTCAGAACATTATGAGGAATCCTCTTCACAGCATCACCATCTTTCCGTCTTGATGATTTGCATTTCGGGCATTCACTTAAGTTGGCATAATCCTTTCGGAACAGAACACAATTATTCTTACAAACATGGATTATATCATATCCAATTCCAACTGCACGAAAGAAATTCTTCATTTTACTGTAGGTGTGTGGCAGCTCAGACGCATCTAGGAAAGATTTGCGGAAAGCAGCCAACATCGCATCGAATGATTTGTTGGTCATCCGCTCAGATGTCTTCACCTGAAGAAAGGTGACCATAGCTGAGAATACTGACAGCTTATTTCCTCGGGTGACAGCAAAGTTGCATTGTTCCAACATGTGGGCCCACCATTTTTCTTCAGCAGATGAAAGTTCACATAATGCACGAGCATTTCGTAGCATTGTTTCAATGTTGGTCAAACTCACTGGCTCCGCCACCACCACCTCCTCCTCCTCTTCCACCTGAGCATCAGGCAGATCAAGATGGTGATCTGCTGCTTCCACGTAGTCAATAACATTGATGTTCACAGCTTCACCATGATGAACCCACCTAGTATATGTGACTGACATCCCATACAAGTGTAGATGATTTTGCACAATTGACTGGGGTCTTGTAACTGAATTCATACAACTGCTACACGGGCAGAGCACATCTGATTTCGGACCACCGTACTCAGCTCTGATAAAGTTCATGAAGTTTTCAACCCCCTCGACATATGCAGCGGAGAATCTTCGAGCAGAAGTTATCCAAGTCATGTCCATCTGTTAGACATACAAATTAGTTCTTCTACTAGATACTACAAGAAAAACTTATATGCTTTTTTATGAAGTCCAGAAAAAAAAATAACTAGGTCGATGTCTAAAGCTATGGCAAGATATTTGGATGAGCAGATCTAAGTAACGAAATATATGTAAAGCTAATTCAGCAAACAGATTTGAGTGCCAAATTATGGCAGGCTGTTTCAGCAGTCAATGAGGCCGAGCACACAGCCATCGAACTATCGAAGGCCATCGCAGCAACAAAGATCGAGTATAAAATGGTGTAGAGCTATTTCACCTAATAGATTGGCTACTAGACCATGGCAATCTACGTCACAATAAATATATGGCAGGATATTTTAGCAACTAATCGGCCTTGGCATGCCATTTCAGCTAAGCAGATTGAGTGCAGAA
This sequence comes from Triticum dicoccoides, assembly GCF_002162155.2. Lineage (NCBI taxonomy): Eukaryota > Viridiplantae > Streptophyta > Magnoliopsida > Poales > Poaceae > Triticum > Triticum dicoccoides. The sequence continues at coordinate 481,056,788 of NC_041386.1, read as the reverse complement.
CAGGGCAAGGAAGCTTCTTAAGCAGAGCATATTGACAGTAAACTACTTCGGCAAACAGTGAGATTAACAGCGTCTATTAGCTAACATTCAGCGCTACACCGACATGAACGGGGCCTCAGTCTAGAATGCGCGTACCGTGGGAGAAGCTGACCGCCGTGCGTCTCCACACGAACGTCGCCAGCGGTGGCGGCGCTGAGCACCGTGCGCCTCCACAAGAACGTAGCCAGAGGTGGCAGCGCGGCTAGAGGACGGCAGTCTACGAGAGCGTACTGTGGGAGCGAGAGGATCGCCGAACCGTGGCACCAACGTATCGGCGCGGCGGGGAGGGCGGCTTTGGCGGAGTGAATGGAGTGGAGGGGGACAGGTGGGAGGGGGTTTGGGGAATATTATTGGCTAGTTGGCCGAAGGGCGGTAGAATCAGATTTGGGGGGAATTTTTGGGTGTGGGGGAGGATTTTCGCGCGGTTGGCAGGGGGAGTTTGGCGCATGGTCGGTTTCTCAAAGTGCAGTCCCACGTGTCAGTGAAGAGGCAAGCCGAAGCGCGTTCCGTTTGCGTGAGCCGTGTGCAGGACCGAACGTGTGTGGTGTGCAATGCGACCGCGACAGGAGTGTTGTGAGTGTACCGCATTTTTTCCTTTTAAACTAGGTGCTTCGCCCCCACAAAAAAAATATGTTGCTTCACGCGATCCATCGATACTACTAGTAGTAATCCGGTAATCCCGACTAAAACGGCGCGGCCGGGTCTTTTCCCGTGCGATATGCTGGGAGGTTGGCTTAGTTGGGTTTTTTAGGACGAGTAATGCTACACCTACGTAATCCCAGTTACGTAATTAATATAATGTGAAACATGTGAGTTGTTGATTGTAGATTGGGGGAGGGAGGGGCCCACCACCATGAAAATCAGGGGAGGAGAGAGAGAGGCAATTTACGTTAACCCTTTCGTAGTTTCCCGTAGATGTAGAAAGATGTGTCTGATCCTGCAATATAGGCCATCCGATCTATATCTAACGGATATTAAGGAAACTATGACAATTTACCCGCACTCCTCTCCACATTTGCAGATAAGGCTTTCCCTCGTTCATCCTTTTCTCCCACAAGATCTTGATCTTCTGTGCAACGCACGGGCATCTTGCTAGTACTCCTACAATATGTATATTATTGTGAAATTTCATATACACCGGCCGAGATTAATGCAAACACGGCAGATTTTCATTACATTTTGAACTTTTATAGGACAAAAAAATAAAAGAAACCTGACCCCAAACCTATTCTACGGCAGCGACCGACGTCCTCCATCTGTGATCTCCATGTACGGGGGCGGGGTTCAAGACCCGTGAAGTGAAGGTGCGGTCTCCGGTGAGGAAAAGTAGAACACGCGAGGCGGACCGGCCAGTTGGCACACCATTCCCTGCCGCCTCCCATGCCCTACTCATCCTCGGAGGAGTCCCCGACCTTGGCGGCACGGGACGTTGGACGACGGCAAGTAGGACGCGTGGCTGACGGTGCTCCCGTCGTCGGCCGCCAGCGTGGCCACCGCTTGTGCGGCGACTTCAGCGAGGGCGGCAACCTCGAGCTCTATCCCCGAAGACAAGCTCTCCTGCAGAGCGTTCACGCTTGCGGTCATGGCGTATGTGGTTCCAGGTAGGAGGACGATGCGCTATGGTGTGGAGGTTAGCTGGGTGTTGCCGCTTTAAGTAGCGCATTCCGGTGAGGCCAAGCGTCCAGGTGCGTCATTAAGTTGCCGGAGTTGTTCCTCGGGCACCGAGCCTCTTAATGACGACATACGAACGGACGACATGAATGCGGGCAGCTAGCCCCGGCTGGGAACGCACCGCGCGACGGCGCAAGGGACGAGGGTTTTGGTGTGCCAGGGTAGTCAGCTGCGGGCGTGGCAACATTGGAGATGCCCTTTTCTCACATGCGATCCCCGCATGTCATTGAAAAAGCAAGACGACCCGGCATGGTCTCAGGTCCAGAGGATGCAGTTGGCCGCGCTACACCACTCCGCGGACGCGTCGCGGTGCCCCGTGCATCCTCGACGAGCCGGGTGTTGGGGTGTGTTTGGATTGTGGCCAAAGTGCACCTTGCCAAAATTTTGGTCATGACCAAAAGATTGGTCTTTGTTTGGATGGTTGCCATTTTTTGGCATGCCAATGAACTCTAGCCAACCCTAGTTCATTTTCTTGCCAATGTCGGCCAAATCATGGGCAACCAATACCTCAACCAAAATTTTGGTCATGACCCAAAGATTGGTCTTTGTTTGGATGGTTGCCATTTCTTTGGCATGCCAATGAACTCTAGCCAACTCAAGTTCATTTTTCTTGCCAATGTCGGCCAAATCATGGGCAACCAATACCTCAACCAAAATTTTGGCTACCCAATGCTTTGATGAGGCAACCTTGGGCACAAACCAAACATACCATTGGTCGTGCCACAACACTAACGGCACCCTCGGTAAACTGAAACCGACCGTGTCTAGCGACGATATGAGCGTGTCGCTCACCGCGGTCGCCGTGTCCAGAGGCGGTGCTGGAGCTGCGCCCCGTTGTTGGCCCCAACGACCCACATGAACGGTTGTCAGTGGCGAGGAGTTCGTGGGCCAGCTCCTCCATTGGACTAGTCTGCGCTACGTTGTCCCGGCGGGTGTGCCCCACGTGACTGTTTCCCTGTTTTCCCGGCCATATTCGAGCGTCAGTGCTCCGCGTTGCGCATTAGGCCTTTCACTATGTAGGCCAAGCGAGACAAATCATTGTATATTTGAGCCGTTCAAGTATAATCATGTGGCGTTTGCTTATTTCTCATTCCTCTCCAACCCTCTTCTCCATCGATCATGTCGCCCTCCAGTCGAGTCCATCCTCCCGCATGCCTCATTTGAACATTCTGCCGAGTATCATTCGCATGTACTCACCCTAGTCCTCTTTCAATAGATCTCCGGACCCCGAGATGAAATCGAGAGGGAACGAGTGAGGGCACGTGATACCTAAGGCGGATTCAAAATTTTGAACCGGTGATCATAGCATCCGCAAATCATATATAAAGGGTATTCAATGTTCGTTTCGTTTTTGAACGTACAATATACTCCCGCCTATCCTTTCTACTCCCTCCTTCCATCTATATTGGGCCTAATGCATTTTTCAAGACCGCCTTTGACTATTGACAAGATTAATAGTACATGACATGTATAATGCGAAAATTATATCATTGGAAGCTCCTTTCACATACGAATTTGATGGTATGCTTTATTTAAGTTGCATGTCATATATTATTGCTCTACCTTTTGGTCAAAGTTAGCCTCGAAAACGCATTAGGCCCTATATAGTTGGAAGGAGGGAGTAGTTTACATATAAGTTTTATGTGTAGTCAAAGTATATCTACTTTGATAAAAAAAGGTATCAACATTCAACAATGCCCAATCAATATTGTTAGATTCGTACGTACTCCTAGATTTGTACTCGAGATGGTTTCCAATTTGACTATTGACAAGATTAATAGTACGTGAGATGTATAATGTGAAAATTATATCATTGGAAACTCCTTTCACATACGAATTTGACCGTATGCTTTGTGTAAGTTGCATGTCATATATTATTACTCTAACATTTGGTCAAAGTTAGCCTCGAAAAACGCATTAGACCCTGTATGCTTTGGGTAAGTTGCATGTCATATATTATTACTCTAACATTTGTGTAAGTTGCATGTCATATATTATTACTCTAACATTTGGTCAAAGTAGTATAGTGGAAGTGGATCCTCTGATGTAGGTATCCCTGCCTTACCCTCCCTTTCAGTCACTTACTGGCGGACCCCATGCTTGCTAGGCCCCACATGTCAGTTACTCAATGGGTTCGGCCACGTCAGGGGATCCTCATCCGTAGTAATACTCCCTCTATTTTTATTTAATCCGCATAAAACGGAGGGAGTGGTGGTATAATAAATGACGCGGGCGGGGGAGGGGGAGGGACGTCGGTTTGCTCTCAACTGCGGTCCCACAAGCGAGCGAAAAAGCAAGATGAAGCGCGTTCCATTCGGTGGGCGACGTGGAGGGTCCAGCATGCCAGGCTACAACGCGAACGCGACAAGAGTGATGTACAGTCAAAAGCGATTGACCGGTCGTCACTGGAACCACTATTCACACCAGAACCTTCGCTGCTCGGCCTACACCAGCCATTGCCCTAAAACCACACCAAATCTCCAGCCCATTCCCCCACCTTTCAATCCCTTAGCCCGCATCAAGCGTCCCCTAGTTCACCGGAAAGCCATGGTGCGCCGCAAGATCACTTACTACAAGATGCTGACGCCAGAGCGCCGCGCAGAAATCGCGGTGGCGGTCGGCGCCACAGACCTCTGTTCCCAAGCTCGCTTTGCGGCGGGCCAATCCCCGAGTTCTCTAGAGCCAAGCTACGAGGAGGAGGCAGCCGATCCAATGTTCATGGCGGAGGTCGCGGCGCAGAAGGCCCCCGATGGGTATGAGACGATGGACGTCGACTTCGTGTCGGCGTCCGAGTCCCGCATGGTGCAGGCGGACCAGCTGTTCAACATGGCGATACTAAAGGAGGACCGGGAGGCAGAGGCTCAACTCGACATGGAGCGTGCGCATGCCGCTGCCATCGTGGCTCTCCTGCAGGCGGAACCGGATGTCGTGGATGTGAACCGGACGGCGGAGGCTCAACTTGAGGTAGAGCGCGCGGATGCCGCTGCCATCAAGGCCCTCCTACGGGCGGAACCGGACGTCCTAGACTTGAACCGGGCGGCAGAGGCTCGACTCGACGCAGAGCGCGCAGATGCCGCTCTCATCGACGCCCTCCTGCAGGCGGAACCAGACGTCCTGGACTTGAACCGGGCGGCGGAGGCTCGACTCGACGCAGAGCACGCGGATGTCGCTGCCATCGAGGCCCTCCTGCAGGCGGAACCAGACGTCCTCGACTTGAACCGGGTTGTGCTCTCGTCCGTGCAGAGCGCCCGCACGCTCCGCTTGAACGAGTAGCTGGAGGCCGAGGACAACCACGGTGCGGAGACACACGTCGGCAGCGACGGCTAGTTCGCGCCGGCAGCCAAAGACGACGAGGCCGTCTCTTTCCACGAGCAGTGATAGTTTTTCTTTATGTTGTTGTTTTCATGGATCTTTTGCTGTGTAAAAACATATATTTGTTATGCAAGTTGCCTGACTTGGGTCAGTCTACCATTTCAGGCAGTTGGATGAATATCCTACGTCTCCTAACCCTTCTTTCCTTCTTCCTCACCTCTTCTTCTTCCCCAACAGACCACCGCACGGGCCCTACGGATACTCCCCAACATGCGGTTGGATAAACATACTCTATGAACGAAAATTATGTGTCAGCGATAGGATGGCTGAGTTTGGTGTGTTCACATGCGACATCACGTGTCAGTGAGGGTGCGTTCCCTTGGTTGGGTTTGCGGCGTGCAGGAGCGACTGTGTGAGGGTGCGGTGCGACCGCGGCGAGCGACCGTGTGAGGGTGCGGTGCTACCATGATAGCCGTGCGCAAGTGTACCTCCTTCTCATTTTGAAAACTTTAGGCAAGCTTGGCAAAAATGTGTGGCGAAGTTTGGCAATGCAAGGCCTAGACCCAAACAGGATAAGTACGTACTCCCTCCGTTACTTTTTAGTACGTACTAGGAGTACTAGTGTTAAAAAAGAAAGGTTGGGTTTTCCTTCGCGGGATTTAATCGATACAAATCCTCATTTCGCGTGTCAATTAATGCGTATTTTCTTCTCCAAAGACCAAAGAGCTAACCATCTCACTCCTCATCGCTTGATTAATGCAACGCCATGCAAACCAACCTTCTCACTTCCGCATGCATGCAGAGGATATTAATGTCCTTGGTTGCTAACCCCATCAATTTTGCCTCGATTAGTGTTAGTGGCCCTTTCCAAATTGTAATTTTGATATACTGGCCTTGTGTACAAAAAAAATGGAGGTAGTAACTATATTTGACTTCCTTCCCCATTGCGGTGACGTTGACAATATTTTTGTTTGTGGTGGTTTGGCGAAGTGCATTCGACGGAGAACACCATTTGCATCCAGGAAGTCCTTTACTAGTACTACTAGGAGTAACTAATGCGGTGAGATGGCTTCTCAAAGAAGACGATGGAGAAGCGGAGTCAGCAAAGAGTGAAATGATGGTTGCTTCGTCCGTGCTTTTGTGATTTGATGCCTCACTGCTTTGTGATTTGTGATAGAAGGGACAGGGGAGTAGACTTTGTGCTCTATACTGTAGTACTAAATGCGTCCAAGCATGGGAGAAAGAGGAGAGACGTTGCATTTTTATATTCCTTCAATCAATCAATCACGGAGCTTCGGTTCCATCTTTTTCGCTTTGGCAACATCGTCCGCAATGGTTCCCACGATGCCAAAAGCTATTTTCACATTTGGCTACACATTGTGGATGCCCTTAACCGTACCACTTGGTTTTGCTCCTGTGTGCTATCTATACAAATCTCAATTATATTGATCTAAAAATTATAGAATTGAGATTAGTAAAAAGGAGGTGATTTTGCCGCGCGGATGGCGGGGGAGGTTTCTTATTTGAGCAATGCTACATCCACGTAATGGTTTATGTAAAGTTACGAACTGATGTGATGTGGGACTGTTTGATTGGATTAAAGGAGAGGATTAGGCCCACCCCACCTGAAAATCAGGGGGGCATATATAGATTAGATGGAAAGTATACGTAGCAGCTATGTAGCCCTTTGTAAGTCTAGGATTAGGCTTCTTATTTTCGGAGGATGTTGTCCTGGCGGTTTGCTAACATGCGGTCCCACATGTCACTGCTTTACCAAGCCGATCCGCGTCCCACATGAGGCAGAACAACGGCAGAAGCAACACGTGGTTAAGTTGAAGAAGATGAGGGAGAAGCGGATTCATCAACGAGTGAAATGATGGTTGCTTCGTCCCTCCAACTTAACTGCGGGAAAGGTGCAGCTTTGTGATTTGACGCCTCATTGCTCGTTACTACGCAGGCGCCATGACTGGGGTGCTTCACCCCGGCTGCTCTGCACTGTATTCCGGTATGGCATGTGGACCCGGTAGCTTGATGTCCCACATGTCGGCGAAAGGGACTAGAAGATTTATGAAAGCGAGTGCTCCACTCTTACGACGGAGGAGTAGACGACACGACTGCCCGGTGAATTGTCACTTGTACTGTATAGTACTAGTATAGTTTTGCTGTTTCGCACGATCCATCGATACAAACCCGATTAAATAGGAAAGGGCGGGATTTTTCCCGCGCGGTAGATGATACTGGCCATACATTTCAAAGGCAATTTTAATGTATGCAAACTGAATAATTATAAGTAACAATATGATATCTAGTAAAACTAAAAACACATATGCTTTATTGTGTTAGATTGTAGTAGTAGTGATGTATTGCATAGTTGTTAGATGTAACATACAAGAACGTGTAGAGATGTAGTTTTGGAGGGACTACAGAGAGAAAAGCGAAATACGGTCACCGAACTTCAGAATAAGCTGATTAGGGTCACTATATACGTCTTGCGGTGATTATACGGTCACTTGCTCACAGCTCAGCATCGGATTGCACTCTGTTGACCGGCCAAATAGTCTGCGTGGCGCCATGTTGACTAGTTAAATTGACCACGTTTGTTGTGGGTCCCACATGTCAGTTCGCATAGGCAAAAGGTCAGATAAACACAAATTTATGCAGGCACGACAAGGCTCCAACCCGTGCGCGGGAATCACCTGGTTGTGTATGTGTCTGTCAGGGCCTGATGTGTGCGCATGCATGTGTAGGTTGAGCACGTGAGCGTGAGAGTGTGTGTTGGTCGTGTGGTGTACTGGTGTGTGCATGCATGTGTGCGTGTGAGTGTTGTGTGCATGTGTGTGAGTGTTGCGTGCGTGCGTGGCTGTGTGTGTACGTGTGAGTGTTGCGTGCGTGCATGGGTGCATGTGTTTGTGTGAGTGTTGTGTGGATGCAGTTCGTGTGCATGTGTGCATGTGTGTATAATCACCACACCAGCTCATGTGTGTTAAAATAGATGGCTCAGCATACCAATACAAGGCCACCTTGTCCGTTGTGCCCGCGGTCATGACTTCGAACCACCGTCCAAATATATTTTTTGTCGTTTGTTTTCATTCTTACTAGCAAGATGCCCGTGCGTTGCACGTAACATCAATATGCATTTGTATGACTTGTTTATCTTGTGAGAGAAAAGGATGAACGAGGGAAGGCCTTATTTGCAAATGTGGAGAGGTGTGTGGGTGCCTTTTTGCAAAATTGCCATAGTTTCTTTCCTATCCATCAGATATAAATTCGACGGCCTATATTGCAGGATGGCAGGCACACCATCATCACCAACTCTGTTTTTTATAAGAGTGTAGATGTAGAGTAGATACAAGTCGACAGGTGGGCACGATGGTAGTGAGATAATGTGATGCAACACTAGAGGTGCCACGTGGAGCGTTTAACTGGTCAACTAGTCATGTCATGAGCAAATACAGAGTTGTACGGTGAGCCCGTGACTGCATAATAACCACTAAACATAAATGGTGACCGTAATGAGTGGATTCTGAAGTCCAATGTACGTATCGTGCTTTTGCTTCAAATACAATGATCGTCATTGCATATATCGCGAGAGAAAGATGAAACATGCCTGAATTTTCTGGGGGGCTTACTTTTAGAGGACCTGGAGATAGTTTTGTATGCATACGTGAAAGGGCGTATAGGGGGGTATGCGATGGAGAGAGAGATGCTCTTCATTTCTCTTTATTATGACTAACTTTGTATATAGTATAAAAATATACAAATTCATAGTGCGGAATAAATATCATTATGGGCACCATGCAATGCAAATTAGCGTTCGTACTCCTCCATATAACTTTGTAATGTTTTATATATGTAGAAACTCTAAAATATTTTTTGGCCACACTTTATTCAAAAGGAATGTTGTATGCGAAATAAACGTGAAGAGATGGCTTTTTAGATCAATGGGGTACGTGATGTAACATGTGTGAATGTGTAGTTGATGCATTTGGCGGGGCCTAGAGAGGTATGTGTGTGTATTACGTATTCGAGAGAGGCATGGATAGAGGGGGCGACGGGGGGGCGTGGGAGAGATAGCACGAGAAATGAGAGTGGTCTAGAGAGAGAGAGATGAATATGATGTCACGACAAGAGATTCCATTCCGTTGAGTGTGTATATGCAAGGGGGGAGGGAATAGAGGCACCAGGAGAAATTTTCTATGTGTGTGGTGTTTGTGTTGGTATTTGTGGGTGTGAGAAGATAATGAGACGTGGGGGCAGAGGGTGTGTCACCGCGTGAGGTCCGGTGGGTCGAGGTGAGGCCCTTCATTCTGTTCCGTCCTGCGCCACATTGGTTGGCCCGTGACGCATTTAGGAAGACCCATGGATGACTAGTCGTACAAGACAAAGATAGCAGAATTGTGAAGGACTCTGTGTCCACTGACAAAGCCGGCTAGGATTTGTAACCCTAGGTTCTCGGACTAAGGTAACCCCTTTATCTCTGATATTACTATTCATCCAACCTAACTTTAAGGGGCATCCTACAGAATGCTCTGCTAGAATCATACTCGTCGATTAGGAAGAGAGGTGTGAGACAATGCGTGAGAGACAGGCGTAAAGATAATGTGCATACATGAGACACGTAGGCAGGTCCATGTATATAGAAAGGGTCGATGAGGATTGTGCGTGTGTATGTTTGCAAGAGGAAGAGTGCTTGTGATAAAGGTTAGTGAAAACAGCTGTAAATGGTTACGAGAGAGAGGGAGGGTTATATCTAGAGCATGTGTGTGAGAAAGACACCTTGGGAGAGAGTGTGTGAGCATGTGTGAGAGACCACCGATGGAGAGTGAGACTACACGTAAAAGACTGCTCTACACATTGATTAAAGATATAAATTGTATCCAAATATTAGGATGGGATCATGATATTTGCAATTCGCCTAAGGAACGGTCATTGATCCATCAGACATCTAGATTCTATCGAACTTGAGCATGTCTATGTTATTATTCGACACAATTGATCCACATAGTTAGTATTTTGAACTCCAGACAATGCATCGCTTCAGCAATCGAATATAAACATGAGTATAGTTCATGTTGTGTGTGTAAAGAACATTATACATACGAAAGTTACACAATGGACATTATAAATAGCTACTACCTATGAACTAGCATACATTTGAATTCAACTTAAGGTGGTTTAAAAAAATCGAATTCAACATGAAGTCCATTCAATTATTTGAATTTGATATCATGGCATTTGTAAACCATACCTAAATTATGGGGGCACCAATCTTTGCTCTGATTTTGTACATAATAGCATATGTAGTCGTGTACAAAATAGATTCAAATTTAGCTCCTCCATTCCAAAATAATCGTAGTTATAGGATTTTCAAGTGTCAAAATTTCAAAAAGAAGCGGATAATTTAATGAGGTTTTCAAACATGCAAGGTCAAATATAACGTTGTATATTTAGGTCAATCCGCATAGTTCAAGAGTACTCTAAACGTGAATGCTTGTGTTTCAAAATTTCGAACGAAGCGCCCAAAGAGCCTCTACTCGCCCGAAACCGCGTGAGACCAATGTTTGGTAGTACAAGGAAATTAGTTTTCTAATAACTCCGACCCGTGAAACCTACCGGCCCGACGTCCAAAGGTCTAAACAAGGGTAGGTTTGTAGCTTCATATAGACGCCACGCAACCACATCCGAAAAACATTCATACACAATGGCGCCTAAGCACACATGCGCGCGGCCGAAATCGCTCCCGCCCACTATTTGGGACACCTGGGATTACCATCCTACCCCCGACCCGCAGTAGGCCCCAAATTTAAGAGGGGGGGCAAAGTTTGTACTTCCCCCAAATTTCAAACAAGCGCGTCCCATCTTCTGTTCAAAAAATCCAAAAACAGGCGCATCCCAGACCGAAACATGGTTCCCCCCACCCGTCTGATTCCCCATTCGTACTCCATGGGCGCCAAAACTACCTCTCCACCAGCCGCGAAATCCCGGCGTCCTCCGTCCGCCACCCCATCCCACCCATCAACCGCCGCCCTCCTCCATCACGCCGGAGCCGATACCCCGACGTCGTCGTCCACCACAACCTCAACCGCAACGCCCTCATGGCTAGTAGTTGAAGCCGAGGCCGAGCCGTCCGTACCCGAGCCAGTTCAACCACGTTGTCCTGCGCCTCACCGCTGCCGCTCCAGCTTCGCCACCCTCCACCGCACCGGAGCTGTTCCTGCTACGCCATCCTTCGCTGCCTCGGATTTGCTTCCCCTCCGCCGACATATGGCCACGGCAACACAGTCAACAATTTTGCCATGGGTTCGCCCAAGCATGCACCCTCCAGAACATCGGTTTCCCCAATAAAAACAACAAGATCGGCGCGACATGTGGGGGTGACCACACCGGCAACCAAAAAAGGTACTCCTCTTCCCTTATTCGTGCAAATCTTACGTCTATGCTTGCACGGTATTCATCCTACAGAAGACACTAGTTAACCGCTTCTTCTTGATACTAGATGTTCCTAATAACTCGCGATGCACAAGGTTTCTCCTCATATACTATTTCACCTTAGCTAGAGGTCTGTCGCCCCCCTGAATTTCAATTTCTGGCCACTTGATTCCCAATTAACGGAAGCATTCCCCGGTGTAACAGGCGCCAGTACGCCTATTACACCGGGGAAGCAGCGCCTTGGTGTTTATCATAGGGGCGTGTGCGGCCTAGAGCTATTGGCGCCCGATCTGGAGGTCGGCCGGGATTAAAGGGATGGCCTGGGGGCGCTGCCAAGCACGGCGGTGGTGTGAGGTCGATGGGAGGGTAGGCAGCGAAGGCAGGGGTCTAGGCCGGTGGACGCTGGCGGTTCGAGAAAGATCGTCAACAGTGACTGGCGGGAGGTAGACGAAGGCCATCTGCCCGTTCCTTATAGATCGGACGGTTCATTAAAAAATTGACTGGCCTATTTATTTTCAGTCGACTATTATCTTAGATATGACCACATGTGGTGGTGTGCTGGAGGAGTACCTGCATTTCCTGCGCTCATATATTACAAAATCATACGGAGTAGAATCTAATTTTGTTTGCCATGCAATGTTGTAGAGCTATCATATGTCTCGTGTCATTTATATTTCAGCCACCTGCTATCTGCTACTTTTACAGTGCACTAGTTCTGCACACACTCCACCCTTACTCTCACTGTTGTGTTTTTATGCAAGGGTATTTTAGACTGCTGCCATGAGAGAAGCCAAAAAGAAAAGAGATAAGTCGCTCCAGCTTGTTGTGCGGCTAGGCAAGACACGTTTCAACGCTTTAATGGGTGCAGTGTCAGCAGATGGAGACAGGGAACGTAGCTCTAGAGTTGATGACCTTGCTCGCAATGAACCACCATCCCAGGTTCTTGCTTTAACTTCGCGGTGTCATATGTGGTTGCATGTTCCGTATGGTGTCTAGCTTGTATTCGAAAGCCCGAAGTCGATAAGATAAGGAAAGATATTTTTTTTACATGAACCACCATCCCGTGAGCACCAGAAGACAAATAGCTAGTCAGGGCACTGGCCAAGCCAGTGACAAGCCCAGCAAACATAGGCGTCACCTGGAAGCCAACTAAAAAGCTGCGATGGTGGCGAAGCAGCCCGCCTCCCACCAGGCTCTCAGGTCCTAGATGATCATGCTCACCACTCCAGCCGGATGTCTAGCTTGTATTGCTTCCAATTTGGTTAAATTGCATCTGCTTAGCTTACACATTATACCTTTGAATATGACATGCCTTTCTGTTTTTGGTACATACTAGTACACCTGTGTATTAACCATGTTCTTACATCAAACTAATGTTCTTTTGTATCCCTCATCAATCACTTATGACGAGGCAGGCAGGCAAGGGGACTACTCCTCATTTAAAGAATGTAGCGTCAGCCTCCCGACATGATTCTCAAGAAACAGAAATGCTACATGAAGATAGTGAACGTAGCTCTGTAGTTGATTACAGCATTTCCCCTACACTAGCATCGCAGGTGCTTGCTCTAACTTGGCAGCGTGATATGTGGTTGCATGTTGCATATGGTGTCTAGATTGTAATTCTTCCAATCTGGTTAAACTGCATGTGCTAGTCTGCTTAGCTTATACATTATCCCTGTTAATGTGACATGCCTTCCTGTATTTAGTACATAGTACATCTGTCTATTAAGCATGTCCTTACATAAAACTATTGTTTTTTTGTATCCCGCATCAATCAACATGACGAGACACCTTTAGTATATGCAGTGCGATATTAGTTGCATCTTTCATATGATTTATAGCATGCGCTGCTTCTAATTTGTTGAAATTCCATTTATGATGGGACGCTTTTAACTTGGCAGAGTCATATTGGTTGCATCTTTCAAGTGGTGTCTAGCTTGCATTGCTTCTTATTTGCTAGAATGGTTTCTGCTTAGTTTACACAAACAGTTGTGAACATGCCATGCCGTCCTGTTTTTCGTACATATTCCATCCTGGTATCATGTGTTTGCCTTACATCAAAGTAGTGATTGTCAGTATCATGCATGAATGAGTTATGAAGAGACAATTTTATTGCTTTTTCTTGTCGGTTTTACTTGACAATTCAAAATCAATAAAGCGGAAGGAAGTTAGCAAGGCAGCGGATAAAGGTGCTCCTTCTGAACGGAGGGCCTCTACAGTTTCTACTCCTCCACACCCCCAAGATGATTTCCAAGACAACACATGCATAGACACTCAACAAAGCTATGTTTATGATGAGCACGTCTCCCCTAGTGCAGCATCACCGGTGCTCCCTCTAACTTGGCACTGTTATATGTGGTTGCATGTTATGTGTGATGTCTAGCTTGTATTGCTTCTAATTTTGTTGAATTCCATCTGCTTACTTTACACATTATACTTGAGTAAGACACGTGTTCCTGTTTCTAGAACATACAATATCTGTCTATGACACCATGTTCTTACATCATATTACTACTGTTGTGTAACCTGCAACAATCACTTATCATAAGAAACGTTTGACTTCGGAGTGTGATATAGGTTACATCTCACATTCTTTTCTAGCTTGTACTACTAATTTGTTGAAATGGCACTTATGACGAGACAGTTTTAACTTGGTAGAGTGATATTCGTTGCATCTTTCATATGGTGTCTAGCTTTCATTGCTTCTAATTTGTTGAAATGCCTTCTCCTTAGTTTACACATCATAAGCTGTGAATATGCAATGGCACTAATGACGAGAGACCTCTAACATGGTAGTGTGATGTTGTTTGCATCTTGCATATGATTTATTTCTTGTACTGCTTCACATTTGTTTAAACGCCATTTATGATGAGACACTGTTAACTTGGCAGAGCGATATTTGTAGCATCTTTCATATGGTGTCTACCTTCCATTGCATTGCTTCTAATTTGCTGAAATGTCTTCTTCTTAGTTTACACATCATAGTTCTGGTTATCTCTTCCGTCCAGTTTTTCATACATATTACATCCTCCTATCATGTGGTTTTCTAACATCAAAGTTTAGTTCGTCTGCATCACACATCAATTTGTTCTGAAGAACTAAATTGTTATTCCTTTTTCTTGTCGGCTTGACTTAACATGGCACAGAGAAAGAGGAAAAAACACATAATGGTAGGGAATGAGAAGCGGATGAATCCTGCAGATTCTGCTGGTACTGATGGTGCAATAGAAGGTCAAAGTCTAGCAGAAAATTCTACAAACACAGAATTCCATGCTACACGGGTTGCAAAAAAAGACAAACAGAAACAAATAGCTGCCACCAAACAAGCAGAGACAGCCCTAGTTCTCGCAACACCTACCACAGTACTACCAGCTACACGACGTACTAGTGCATCAACTGAGCTAGCAGCACGTTCCCAAGCTCCCTTGCCACCTGACACTACTTCCCAAGCACTCTTGACACAAGATGAGTTGGCAATATCAGATGAACCTTGTGAGCTTCAACAGCAAGAAGGTAGTTGCTGGAGTCAAGTTACAGTTGCATGCTTCTTTATATGTAGTCTCAAAGTTTGATGTACACTAACACTTCCTATGTTTGTTGTTGGACTAGCACCTAGGCGCAAGAGGAAACAAACATCAGGGATAATGCTCGATAGGTTAACTAAATCTAGAGGAGGAAGAATGGAGATCCGTTTTGAGGTAGGTTCAAAAGGCCACATGATGCTACAGAGTCAGCCAAGTTAGTATCAGAGGCAGCGATTGCTGTTAGGTGTCATGTACGTATCCTCCCAACATGGATTCAGTACAGGAATGACAAAGACGAAACCCAGTTCAACACCTTCCTCGACCATTTATCTGTAAGTATGGTTATGTATGGAAACTAGTAATATCGTCTTGCTCTGTCCAATACTTTCTAGGTTGCTGATAATGAGACTCCCATAATTTTCAACAGATGAGGTTCAAGTTGGATAGCCAAGATGATGCAACCAGACAAGCTTGCACCCATGTTTTCAAGTCTGCTCTGCGACAGTATCGGTATAACTTGAGGAAAACTCACTTTGAAGGCAAGGCTAATAGTGAACTTGCCCAAACATCTCCAGTGGAAAATATATCTAATGAAGACTGGAGAGGCCTCGTTAAACACTGGTTCGATCCGAAGTATTAGGTACATTATATATATGTCATCAGATCACATGTTGAAGTCCTATTTACGCATGTGCCATACAAATCTATCTTCTTGTAGGTGAACTGTTCAAAGAACAAGGCCAACTGTACGAAAGTGAAATTCCAACAGACGACAGGATCTCGTAGCTATATTGCACACTGCGAGGCTCTTGTAATTAGCTGTTGTTTCACTCTTTTCGCTGTACCATATTATCAGATCTATATTGACTTGTTCCAAATGCAGAGGAAAGCCCGCAAGGACCAAAAAGTACCTGAACCAAATGTTGTGGAAATCTTCAAGGACTGTCACACCAGCAAGAAGAAGGGCATGACTACACCAGTCAAAGTCACTGTTGTAAGTCCTTAATCCTCATGCCTTTTAACTACTACTTACGCTGACTTGTGCCTTGAACTGCATGGTTTGCAGCCAATGTCTATTACTCTTTTCAATTTTATACACAATTGTCTTAGTGTATCATTGCACCATACATGGTTTAAAAGAGACGAGTGATGTTCCTTTCATCTTGACTCGTAATCTAGTTCCGTGCTGGACTTGCCCACACAATGTTACAATTGATTGTTTGTCTGTTCTCAGTTGTTTTGTGATATGAATGACGTCATACTATGCTTACCGTATTATAAACTTCGTCTCTTCATCCTTAGCCCTGAATACAATGTGAAGAAATAGACAATACATTAGCGATGGTACATGGTCATATGTTTGGAACCTGGTTTTATTATGTACTTTGCAATAAAATACAACTAATATTTTACATGGGTTCACCAGAATAAGTTCTGTATATAGACCAAAGCTATTTTGTTTGGTTTTGCTGCCTCCTTAATATCTTCTGTTCTGGTACTACTAATGTAAAACCTCAACTTTTCAGCGAGCTATGGAAAAAATGGTGGAACCGCCACCTTCAGAAGGTGGCGAGGCAACTATAACCGCAATGTCAGCTCTTGCTGCAGTGGGTCAGTACCTGTCCACTAACAGTGCCAAAAGCATGTTCCTACATAATACTGGGTTGGTTGTTAAGGCAATATCGTCCAAACTGCCTCATGATCAAGATATGCAAGCTCAAAGCAATGTTGTATCTGCGCTCCAGACACAAGTCCATTCCCTAACAGAGACCCTTTGTGAAACAAGGAGAAACATTGCTCAATGTCGTCAAGATATGCATGGTTTTGAAACCAGACTATCAGACATTTGCTATGTTGTTCAGGAGCCTAGGGGAAATGAAGGCAAGGGTTATGGTGCTCCATCGGACAATACAACATGAAAACATAACAGTCAGGTCAAATGAACTGAGCTTCTGAACTTTTGGTGGTGCATTTATTTGCTAGACTATTAAGTTTTATGCCAACCTTCCTTTTGTTATATAGTTGTAATTTGTTTTGGTGCGATACAAAATGTATTCTTAATGTGCAGCCACCGCCTGAAGAAAACAGCAAGCCATTTTTGTATAGTGTAGGGTGTTCCCTATATTTGCACTGGTGGCAATCTTTGATGCCGAGTGGATGTAATCTGTGCAATCGCCTTAATAGCCTAGCATTAGTTTCGGCCTTATTTATTTCCTAGTCTTATTTTTCCCTGGTTTGCTAGTAGCCGCAACTACCATGGGCCATATACGGGTCGTAGGATCCATGGGTCACCTACGGGCCGTCGATAAATGGGCCTGTAATCAGTGGGCCTCGGGCCGTCGGATAAATGTGTCTACATGGGCCATAATCGGGCGTAATTGGTATCGGCCCAGCACAGTAATAGGCCGTAAACAGGCAGTAGGAAAGCAAAGGCTTAATTCTGTCACAGGCATAACGGGTCGTTAATGGGCCAGAATATAGGATGGGCTGGAAATGGGGCAACGGGTTAATAGGCCAGAAACGGGCTGACTCTTGCCATGGGCCGATTTTGGCCCATTAGGGTAACAGGCTAGTAAAGGGCCGACTCTTGCCATGGGCCGAATTTGGCCCATTAGTGGAATGGGCCAGTAATGGGCCGGAAGTAATCGAGGGCCGAAAAGGAGCCCAAGAACGTATGGGCCGTCAATAGGCCGAAAGCTAACACGGGCTGGAAACGGCCCATGTAAATCACGGGCCGTTAACGGGTATAAAGAAAATTACTGTTCATTATGGGCTAGACTCACCGTGGGCCTATAATGGGCCGAAAGATACGAAGGCCTCATATGGGCTGAAAGACGTCGTGGGCCATACATGGGCCAAAAGTGAAATGGGCTGGTATTATATTCGACGGCCCACATGACGTTGTTGGGCTGATTTCCTTTAGGGCCTAACGGGTCGTGAGTTAACGGGCCGTAAAATGGGCTATTTGCGAAGAGGTCGTTAATAGGATTTTCATGGGCCAGCCCATTAACTTTTGACCAAGTCAAACGGGCCGACTTTGTAAGCTAAATGGGCCACTGTTGGCCGTGCCATGTGTCGACATATCATAGGAGCCTATCTGACCCACTGACGAGCTGACACGTGTTTCGTCCGGCCAATAAGAATTTTACACGTGGAAATTTCCCATTGGTCGGGGCTGTTAACGGGTTATCGGATCCAAAACCCGACCCGATAGCTTAACGGCGTTCCATTACGGTGGATGCCACATGTCGGTCACCCTTGACGAAAGCACTTCTGTGACGCGCGATTTATCGTCATGGAAGTGGACACTTCGTGATGATAATTTTGGTAATGTCATGGAACACTTCTACGACAGCACAGGTATGACTATCTTGATTCTGTCATAAATTTGTCATGGATGTACATGCATGACAAAAAAAGCGACCTACTGTGACAAACACGTATCATCACGGAAGTGTATTTTTTTGTAGTGTAGATACGATCAACATAGTGATGTTTACCATTGAAAACTACTCCATCTCACGTGATAATCGAACACGTGAAAACATACCTTTCACTTTATCATGAACTTAGTACCTGATAGTATTTTGCATGTCTATGTTATTGTAGATAGATGGCCCGTGTTGTTGTTCCGTTGAATTTTAATGCGTTCATAGAGAAAGCTAAGTTGAAATATGATGGTAGCAACTACACGGACTAGGTCTGTAACTTGAGGATTATCCTCATTGCTGCACAGAAGAATTACGTCCTGGAAGCACCGCTAAGTGACAAACCCGCCGCAGGAGCAACGCCAGATGTTATGAACACCTGGCAAAGCAAAGTTGATGACTACTCGATAGTTCAGTGTGCCATGCTTTACGGCTTAGAACTGGGACTTCAACGACATTTTGAACGTCATGGAGCATATGAGATGTTCCAGGAGGTGAAGTTAATATTTCAAGCAAATGCCCAGATTGAGAGATATGAAGTCTCCAATAAGTTCTACAGCTGCAAGATGGAGGAGAATAGTTCTGTCAGTGAACATATACTCAGAATGTCTGGGTACCACAACCACTTGAATCAACAGGGAGTTAATCTTCTTGATGATAGTGTCATTGACAGGGTTCTTCAATCACTGCCACCAAGCTACAAGAGCTTCGTGATGAACTATAATATGCAAGGGATGGATAAGACGATTCCTGAGCTCTTCGCAATGCTAAAGGCTGCGGAGGTAGAAATCAAGAAGGAGCATCAAGTATTGATGGTCAACAAGACCACCAGTTTCAAGAAAAATGGTAAAGGGAAGAAGGGGAACTTCATGAAGAACAGCAAGACAGTTGATGCTCAAGTGAAGAAACCCAAGTCTGGACCTAAGCCTGAGATTGAGTGCTTCTACTGCAAAGGAACTGGTCACTGGAAGCGGAACTGCCCCAAGTATTTGGCGGAGAAGAAGGATGGCAAAGTGAAAGGTATATTTGATATACATGTTATTGATGTGTACCTTACTAATGCTTGTAGTAGTGCCTGGGTATTTGATACTGGTTTAGTTGCTAACATTTTCAACTCGATACAGGGGCTATGGATTAAGCGAAGATTGGCGAGGTGACGATGTGCATGGGAAATGGTTCCAAAGTCGATGTGATCGCCGTCGGCATGCTGCCTCTACATCTACCTTTGGGATTAGTTTTAGACCTAAATAATTATTATTTGGTGCCAGCGTTGAGCATGAACATTATATCTGGATCTTGTTTGATGCGAGACGGTTCTTCATTTAAATCAGAGAATAATGGTTGTTCTATTTATATAGTAATATCTTTTATGGTCATGCACCCTTGATGAGTGGTCTATTTTTACTAAATCTTGATAGTAGTGATACACATGTTCATAGTATTGAAGCCAAAAGATGCAGAGTTGATAATGATAGTGCAACTTATTTTGTGGCACCGCCGTTTAGGTCATATATGGGTAAAGCGCGTGAAGAAACTCCATTCTGATGGACTTCTAGAATCACTTGATTATGAATCAGTTGGTACTTGCGAACCATGCCTCATGGGCAAGATGAATAAAACTCCGTTCTCTGGGACAATGGAGCGAGCAACAGAGTTATTGGAAATCATACATATTGATGTATGTGGTCCAATGAACATTGAAGGTCACGGCGGATATCGTTATTTTCTCACCTTCACAGATGATTTGAGCAGATATGGGTATATCTACTTGATGAAACATAAGTCTGAAACATTTGAAAAGTTCAGAGAATTTCAAAGTGAAGTGGAATATCATCTTAACAAGAAAATCAAGTTTCTATGATCTGATCGTGGAGGTGAATATTTGAGTTATGAGTTTGGACTTCATTTGAAACAATGCGGAATAGTTATTCAACTCACGCCACCTGGAAAACCACAACGTAATGGTGTGTCCGAACATCGTAACCGCACTTTATTATATATGGTGTGATCTATGATGTCTCTCACTGATTTACCACTATTGTTTTGGGGTCACGCTTTAGATACAACTGCATTCACATTAAATAGGGCACCATCTAAATCCGTCGAGACGACACCTTATGAACTGTGGTTTGGCAAGAAACCCAAGTTGTCGTTTCTTAAATTTTGGGGCTGCGATGCTTATGTGAAAAAGCTTCAACCTGATAAGCTTGAACCCAAATCGGAGAAATGTGTCTTCATAGGATACCCAAAGGAGACTATTGGGTACACCTTTTATCACAGATCCTAAGGCAAGATATTCGTTGCTAAGAATGGATCCTTTCTAGAGAAGGAGTTTCTCTCGAAAGAAGTGAGTGGGAGGAAAGTAGAACTTGACGAGGTAATTATACCTTCTCCCTTACTGGAAAATAGTTCATCACTGAAATTAGTTCAAGTGATCCCTACACCAGTGAGTGACGAAGCTAATGATGATGATCATGAAACGTCTGATCAAGTTACTACCGAACCTCATAGGTCAACCAGAGTAAGATCCGCACCAGAGTGGTACGGAAATCCAGTTCTGGAAGTCATGTTACTTGACCATGACGAACCTATGAACTATGAGGAAGCGATGATGAGCCCAGATTTGGCAAAATGGCTTGAGGCCATGAAAGCTGAGATGTGATCCATGTATGAGAACAAAGTATGGACTTTGGTTGACTTGCCCGATGATCGGCATGTCATAGAGAATAAATGGATCTTCAAGAAGAAGACTGACGCTGACGGTAATATTACTGTCTACAAAGCTCGACTTGTTTCAAAAGGTTTTCGACAAGTTCAAGGAGTTGACTACGATGAGACCTTCTCACCCATAGCGATGCTCAAGTCCGTCCAAATCATGTTAGCAATTGCCGCATTTTATGATTATGAAATTTGGCAAATGGATGTCAAAACTGCATTCCTTAATGGGTGTCTTAAAGAAGAGTTGTATATAATGCAACCCGAAGGTTTTGTCGATCTAAAATGTGCTAACAAAGTGTGCAAGCTCCAGCAATCCATTTATGGACTGGTGCAAGCATCTCGGAGTTGGAATATATGCTTTGATAGTGTGATCAAAGCATATGGTTTTATACAGACTTTTGGAGAAGCATGTATTTACAAGAAAGTGAGTGGGAGCTCCGTAGCCTTTCTGATATTATATGTAGATGACATATTATTGATCGGAAATGATACTGAATTTCCGAATAGCATAAAAGGATACTTGAATAAGAATTTTTCAATGAAAGACCTCGATGAAGCTGCTTATATATTGGGCATCAAGATCTATAGAGATAGATCAAGACACTTGATTGGACTTTCACAAAGCACATACCTTGATAAAGTTTTAAAGAAGTTCAAAATGGATCAGGCGAAGACAGGGTTCTTGCCTGTATTACAAGGTGTGAAGTTGAGTCAGACTCAATGCCCGACCACTTCAGAAGATAGAGAGAAAATGAAAGGTGTTCCCTATGCTTCAGCCATAGGCTCTATCATGTATGCAATGTTGTGTACCAGACCTGATGTGTGCCTTGCTATAAGTTTAGCAGGGAGGTACCAAGGTAATCTAGGAGTGGATCACTAGATATCGGTCAAGAACATCCTGAAATACCTGAAAAGGACTAAGGATATGTTTCTTGTATATGGAGGTGACAAAGAGCTCGTCGTAAACGGTTACGTCAATGCAAGCTTTGACAGTGATCTGGATGACTCTAAGTCACAAACCAGATACATGTTTTTATTAAATGTTGGAGTTGTCAGTTGGTGCAGTTCCAAGCAGAGCATCGTGGCGGGATCTACATGTGAAGCGGAATACATAGCTGCTTCGGAAGCAGCAAATGAAGGAGTTTGGATGAAGGATTTCATATCTGATCTAGGTGTCATACCTAATGCATTGGGTCCAATGAAAATCTTTTGTGACAATACTGGTGCAATTGCCTTGGCAAAGGAATCCAAATTTCACAAGAGAACCAAGAACATCAAGAGACGCTTAAATTCCATCCGCGATCAAGTCAAGGAGGGAGACATAGAGATTTGCAAGATGCATACGGATCTGAATGTTGTAGATCCGTTGACTAAGCGTCTCTCACGAGCAAAACATGATCAACATAAAGACTCCATGGGTGTTAGAATCATTACAATGTAATCTAGATTATTGACTCTAGTGCAAGTGGGAGACTGAAGGAAATATGCCCTAGAGGCAATAATAAAGTTCTTATTTATATTTCCTCATATCATGATAAATGTTTATTATACATGCTAGAATTGCATTAACCGGAAACTTAGTACATGTGTGAATACATAGACAAACAGAGTGTCACTAGTTTGCCCTACTTGACTAGCTCATTGAATCAATGATGGTTATGTTTCCTAACCATAGACATGAGTTGTCAATTGATTAATGGGATCACATCATTAGCTTAGCACGATGATCATTTAGTTTGTTGCTATTGCTTTCTCCATAACTATACATGTTCCTATGACTATGAGATCATGCAACTCCTGAATACCGAAGGAACACTTTGTTGCTACCAAACGAAACAACATAACTGGGTGATTATAAAGGTGCTCTACAGGTGTCTCCAATGGTGTTTGTTGAGTTGACATGGATCAAGATTAGGATTTGTCACTCCGATTGTCGGTGAGGTATCTCTGGGCCCTCTCGGTAATGTACATCACTATAAGCCTTGCAAGCAATGTAGCTAATGAGTTAGTTACAGGATGTAGCAGTATGGAATGAGTAAAAGAGACTTGCCGGTAACGAGATTGAACTAGGTATTGAGATATCGATGATCGAACCTCGGGCAAGTAACATACCGATGACAAAGGGAACAACGTATATCGTTATGCGGTTTGACCGATAAAGATCTCAATAGAATATGTAGGAGGCAATATGAGCATCCAGGTTCCGCTATTGGTTATTGACCGGAGACATGTCTCGGTCATGTCTACATAGTTCTCGAACCCGTAGGGTCCGCACGCTTAACGTTCGATGATGATCGGTATTATGAGTTTATGTGCTTTGATGTACCGAAGGTAGTTCGGAGTCCCAAATTTGATCACGGACATGACGAGGAGTCTCGAAATGGTCGATACATAAAGATCGATATATTGGATGACTATGTTTGGACATCGGAAGGGTTCAGAGTGAAGTTCGGGCATATACCGGAGTACCGGGGGGTTACCGGAACCCCCGGGGAGTTTAATGGGCCTTATGGGCCTCAGTGGAGAGAGAGGAGGGGCTGCTGATACGTCTCCGTAGTATCAACTTTTCCAAACACTTTTGCCCTTGTTTTGGACTCTAACTTACATGATTTGAATGGAACTAACCCGGACTGACGTTGTTTTCAGCAGAATTGCCATGGTGTTATTTATGTGCAGAAATAAAAGTTCTCGTAATGACCTGAAACTTCACGGAACGTCTATTTGGAAATAATAAAAAATCCTTGCAAAAGATGAAGACCAGGGGGCCCACCACCTGC
This sequence comes from Triticum dicoccoides, assembly GCF_002162155.2. NCBI lineage: Eukaryota > Viridiplantae > Streptophyta > Magnoliopsida > Poales > Poaceae > Triticum > Triticum dicoccoides. Next base: position 481,032,890 of record NC_041386.1, on the reverse strand, counting down.
CACGAGGGTGGGGGGCGCGCCTGCCCCCCTAGGGCGCGCCCCCCTACCTCGTGGGCCCCCTGGAGCTCCTCCGACCTCAACTCCAACTCTATATATTTGGTTTTGGGGAGAAAAAAATCAGAGAGAAGGATTCATCGCGTTTTACAATACGGAGCCATCACCAAGCCCTAAAACCTCCCGGGAGGGCTGATCTGGAGTCCGTTAAGGGCTCCGGAGAGGGGAATCTGTCGCCATCGTGATCATCAACAATCCTCCATCACCAATTTCATGATGCTCACCGCCGTGCGTGAGTGATTCCATCGTAGGCTTGCTGGATGGTGATGGGTTGGATGAGATTTGTCATGTAATCGAGTTAGTTTTGTTAGGGTTTGATCCCTAGTTTCCACTATGTTCTAAGATTGATGTTGCTATGACTTTGCTATGCTTAATGTTTGTCACTAGGGCCCGAGTGCCATGATTTCAGATCTGAACCTATTATGTTTTCATCAATATATGAGAGTTCTTGATCCTATCTTGCAAGTCTATAGTCACCTATTATGTGTTATGATCCGTTAACCCTGAAGTGACAATAATCAGGATACTTACCGGTGATGACCGTAGTTTGAGGAGTTCATGTAGTCACTATGTGTTAATGCTTTGGTCCGGTACTCTATTAAAAGGAGGCCTTAATATCCCTTAGTTTCCGCTAGGACCCCACTGCCACGTGAGGGTAGGACAAAAGATGTCATGCAAGTTCTTTTCCATAAGCACGTATGACTATATTCGGAATACATGCCTACATTACATTGATGAATTGGAGCTAGTTCTGTGTCACCCTAGGTTATGACTGTTACATGATGAACCACAGCCGGCATAATTCTCTATCACTGATCCATTGCCTACGAGCTTTGGATATATTGTTCTTCGCTTATTTACTTTTCCGTTGCTATTGCTATCATAACTACAAAATACCAAAAAATATTACGTTTGCTATCATTACCTTTTGCTACGGTTACCACTACTATCATATTACTTTGCTGCAGATATGAAGTTTCCAGGTGTGGTTGAATTGACAACTCAGCTGCTAATACTTGAGAATATTCTTTGGCTCCCCTTGTGTCCAATCAATAAATTTGGGTTGAATACTCTACCCTCGAAAACTGTTGCGATCCTCTATACTTGTGGGTTATCAAGACTATTTTCTGGCGCTGTTGCCGGGGAGCATAGCTCTATTCTTTGAGTCACTTGGGATCTATATATGCTTATCATTATGAAGAACTTGAGAGATCCAAAAACCAAGATTTATCCCTCAACTACGAGGGGAGGTAAGCAACTGCCATCTGGCTCTGCACTTGATTCACCTTCTGTTTTGAGTAAGCTTGCGACACCTAAACCTGCTTCTGCCATTCGTTCTGATATGTCGCATGTTATTGATGATGCCACTTCTTCTATGCATGATACTTATGATGAAACTACTTCTATGCTTGTTACTACTGTGCCACTTGGTGAATTTCTTGATGAACAACTTGCTAGGGTTAGAGAGAGTGAAAATATTGAATCTGATAATATTGATGAAAGTGATGATGAAGACTCTCCCTCTAATGAATATGAATCACCTGTTATTCCTGAGGGTTATGTTTTTGAAAAAGAAGTTGCTCTAGATATTTTAGCTTGCAAAGATAGATACGAACTCAAGAGGTTATTAGCTAAATGGAAGCAGCAATCTCTTAATGCTAGAATGAAACCTGGCCCCGCTTTTGCTACTTCACCTATCTGTGTTACGGATAAGGATTATGAATTCTCTGTTGATCCTGATATAATTACTTTGGTTGTATCTGATCCTTTTCAGGGCTATGAATCTGAAACTGTTGTGGCACATCTTACTAAATTAAATGATATAGCTACCCTGTTCACTAATGATGAGAGAACTCGTTACTTTTATATCCTTAAAATATTTCCGTTCTCATTAAAGATTGATGCTAAGATATGGTTTAATTCTCTTGATCTTGGTTGTGTGTGTAGTCCCCGGGATATGATTTATTACTTCTCTGCTAAATATTTCCCTGCTCATAAGAAACAAGCTGCTTTGAGGGATATATATAATTTTGTGCAAATTGAAGAAGAGAGTCTCCCACAAGCTTGGGGGAGGCTTCTCAAGTTACTTAATGCTTTGCCTGATCATCCTCTTAAGAAAAATGAAATACTTGATATCTTTTATAATGGACTAACCGATGCTTCCAGAGATTACCTGGATAGTTGTGATGGTTCTGTTTTCAGGGAAAGAACACTGGATGAAGCTGAAATTCTATTGAATAATATGTTGACAAATGAAAATAATTGGGCACTTCCTGAGCCTATTCCTAAACCAACTCCGAAGAAAAGAGGTGTTCTATTTCTCAGTCCTGAAGATATGCAAGAGGCAAAGAAATCTATGAAAGAAAAAGGTATTAAAGATGAAGATGTTAAGAATTTACCTCCTATCGAAGAAATACACGGTCTTAATTTACCACCTATTGAAGAAACATATGATCTTAATCCTTCACCCATTGAAGAAACTCATGGTCTTGATAACCCTACACAGGTAGTGAAGGTAAATTCTCTCTATAGATATGATAAAGCTGAAATCCCATTTACTAAGTTTGCTAGCCCATGCTTAGATGAGTTTGATAAATTTATGGTTAAGCAAGAAGACTTCAATGCTTATTTTGGTAGACAATTGAAATACAATTCAAATAGGCTTGAACACCTGGGTGATTATATGGCTAATGTCAAAGGTGAACTTAAAATTATTAGTAAACATGCTTCTATGGTTACCACTCAAGTAGAACAAGTACTTAAAGCTCAAAATGACTTGCTCAATGAATTGAATAGTAAGAAAAATGATAATGTTGTTAGAGTTATGACTAGAGGTGATAGAATGACTCAGGAACCTTTGTATCATGAAGGCCACCCTAAGAGAATTGAGCAAGATTCTCAGAGAAATAATATAGATGCACCTAGTCCTTCTAAAAGGAAGAAAAAGAAAAATGATAGGACTTTGCTTGCTTCTAGTGAACCTGTTATTGATACACCTGAGAATCTAAATCATATTTCTATTTCTGATGCTGAAACACAATCTGGTAATGAACCTGAAACTAGTGATAATGCTAATGATAATGATCATGTTGATGCTCAACCTAGCAATGATAATGATATATAAATTGAACCTTGTGTTAATCTTGATAACCCACAATCAAAGAATCAACATGATGATAAGAAAGACTTTGTTGCTAGGAAACATGGTAAATAAAGAGAACCATGGGTTCATAAACCCATGCCTTTTCCTCCTAAACCATCCAAGAAAAAGGATGATGAGGATTTTGAGCGCTTTGCTGAAATGATCAGACCTATCTTTTTGCGTATGCGTTTGACTGATATGCTTAAAATGAATCCTTATGCTAAGTATATGAAAGATATTGTTACAAATAAAAGAAAGATACCGGAAGATGAAATTTCCACCATGCTTGCTAATTATACTTTTAAGGGTGGAATATCTAAGAAACTAGGAGATCCAGGAGTACCAACTATACCTTGCTCCATTAAGAGAAACTATGTTAAAACTGCTTTATGTGATCTTGGAGCCGGTGCTAGTATTATGCCTCTCTCTTTATATCGTAGACTTGTTTTGAATAAGTTGACACCTACTGAAATATCTTTGCAAATGGCTGATAAATCAACTGCTATACCTATCGGTATTTGTGAGGATGTGCCTGTTGTGGTTGCAAACGTTACTATTTTAACGGACTTTGTTATTCTTGATATTCCCGAGGACGATAGTATGTCTATTATTCTTGGAAGACCCTTTTTGAATACTGCAGGGGCTGTTATTGATTGCACTAAAGGCAATGTCACTTTTCATGTTAATCGTAATGAGCATATGGTACACTTTCCAAGGAAACAACCTCAAGTTCATAGTATCAACTCTATTGGAAAAATTCCATCGATTATATTTGGAGGTTTTGAATTACCTCTTCCTACTGTCAAGAAGAAATATGATATTCTTGTTATTGGGGATGTGCATATCCCCATTGTGGTAACATAGTGTTATTTGAAATTTCTCTGGTTCCATGTTATTCGGACTAAGTTCGTTAACAAGACTTGATCAACCTTGTTAGTGGATTCCTTTTGATGATCATGAGATGGATGAAACTAGAAGGCACAACTCTCTGTACCCTCCTTTTACTTTCTGTTATTTATATTATAAAATAAAAATAAATATTTTCCGTCTGTTATCTGAATTATCCGTGCAATATAAAAAGACCCCGAAAATAAAAGTTCTCCAAATGCCCTGAAATTTAAATATGATTTTTTCTGGAATATTTGAGAATATTTGGCACCGAGAACACAGCACGGGGGGCATCCACCTAGCCACGAGGGTGGAGGGCGCGCCCTACCCACTGGGCGCGCCCCCTGCCTCGTGGGCCCATGGTGGCCCCCCTCCACTTATTCCTGCACCCACACACTCCTTCTTCCTCCCACAAACAGGAATATCCAGCTCAAACCCGAGCCCAAGCTCATTTTGCTGCCATTTTCGATCTCCTTGCTCAAAGCACCTCTCACAAAACTTCTTGGGGAGATTGTTCCTTGGTATGTGACTCCTCCATTGGTCCAATTAGTTTTTGTTCTAGTGCTTTATTAATTGCAAATTTGTGCTGCTTAGGTGACCCTGTTCTTGAGCTTGCATGTCAAATTTATATGGTCAAAAGTAGTTTTGATGCATGATATAGGCTCTAGGTACTTGTTGGAGTAGTTGCTATCAATTTTGTTGAGTTTGGTTTACTTTTATTTTGAAGTTACTAAAAATTTCAGAAATTTTTCAGAGGAAGAAATATGCTTAGGAAAATGTACCAAGGTGGTTCTTCAAGGAAGCAAGGACCCAGGCTTGCAATGTGTGATGCTGATGAAGATCCACCAAGAGACGCTCTAGTGCATCCTTGTGAATGGCCTTCGGAAAACTTTATGGATCAAGCGGGAATTAAGGAAGAATTTAACACATATTTGCATAACGCTGATCTTGTGAGCTTCGAGGAAGAGAAGTGCAGCCAGTATCACTATCTCACTAGTTCCTTTGTGAGGAGATTTGAATTTTCATCTTCACGTAATTCTCCAACTGTCCTGTTTGATCTTTATGAAAATTCTTACACTATGGACTTAGAGGAATTTACTTCTTGCAAACTTGCACAATGGGGTAGTGTTAGGGAACCTCGCAAATATGAATTTAGAGATTTTCTTGCTAGTATAACTATGGGGGAATCTAGAGATATAACACAAGCTACCATAGGGAGCATTCACTTTCCTGCTATACATTATTTTGCTCTCTTCATAGGTAGATGCATTAATGGTAAAGATGAGGCATGTAACATGTTTGTCCCTGACCTCAGTATTCTTAGGAATGCTGTGTTAGGAGATAAATCTTATAATTTGGGAGCCATTGTTGCACGTAGGTTGCATCTTAATAGATTTAATGGAGATTTCTTTGGTGGAATTTATGCAATCCGCATAACTAATTTTCTTGGTATAGCCATACATGAAGATGATATTGAGTTGCCCCTTGCTTATTTGGATTATGATGCTATGGTTCACCACCAGTTTGTCGAGAGGAATGAATCACCTCTCCAGTATCGCTTAATCTTCGACAGACGGTGTGCTGTCTGTATTACTCTCCCTGCTCCTGCCTTCTTTGATTATCAGGCAAAAGGAAGATATGTTATCACCAGAGAGGAGGCAGATGAGTACGAGAGGAGGGCGGAGGCCGCTCGTCGCCACGCTGCAGCTCAGGAGGCGATAGCCGCTGCATCTCAGTACGACCCCAACTATTATTATGGATATCCGCCAGGCCAGCCGTGGCCATAGACCAACTTAGGCCAAAAGCCTAAGCTTGGGGGAGTACGTATTTCTCACCGACATTACATTCATGTTCACACACTCATTGCTAGATGTCGGTGCTCATACTTTTTCATTGTATCATCCATGCTAGTTTATTTCCCTTTTTATGCTTTCTTCTTGTGTGTTTAATAAACCTTAAGAAAAACCAAAAAAATTAGTTGTAGCTTTTAATTAGTTTACTTTCCATGCTTGTAGTAGTAATTAAAAAGAAAACCCAAAAAGATTTCATGTTCTTCTTTTGCTTGTTGGGAGCTTTCCCGTGTAAATAATTTTATTTCCTTTCTTTTCCTTGGGGGTCGATAGGAGAAGACCATGATTAAATTGTTGAAGTGGCTCTTATATGCATTACTGTTGATCTGACAAAAGAGCCCATATTGCCTTGTCTTCTCCTGTTTATTGAATGCTTGCAGATTCTAGCTTAGTCCAATGCGCGTGCACTATTACTATTATTCACACTATTCAGTCGTGCAAGTGAAAGGCAATTATGACGATATATGATGGACTGACTGAGATGAGAAAAGCTGGTATGAACTCGACCTCTCTTGTTTTTGTAAATATGATTAGTTCATCGTTCCTGATTCAGCCTACTATGAATAAACATGTTTGCAATGACAACTAGAGATCATAGTTTCTTGTGCCATGCTTGATTAGCTAGGAGCTTATAATGGTTTACGTTGCGTGCCAACATGCTATTAGAATGGTTGTGGTGTGGTATGATAGGGTAGTATCCTCCTCTGAATGATTTAAGTGACTTGACTTGGCACATGTTCACACATGTAGTTGAAACAAAATCAACATAGCCTTCACGATATTTATGTTCATGGTGGATTATATCCTACTCATGCTTGCATTCGGTGTTTATTAATTTTAATGCATGTTCATGAATGTTGTCGTTCTCTAGCTGGTTGCTTCCCAGTCTTTTGCTAGCCTTCACCTGTACTAAGCGGAAATACTGCTTGTGCGTCCAACTCCATAAACCCCAAAGTTATTCCATATGAGTCCACCATACCTACCTATATACAGTATCTACCCGCCGTTCCAAGTAAATTTGTATGTGCCAAACTCTAAACCTTCAAATAAATATCCTGTTTTGTATGCTCGAATAGCTCATGTATCAACTAGGGCTATCTGTATCTTCCATGTTAGGCGGGTTATTCTCAAGAGGAGTGGACTCCGCTCCTCACTCACGAAAAAGTGGCTGGTCACCGGGATGCCCAATCCCATGATTTATGCAAACTAAATCAAAATAATTGCAAACAAAACTCCCCCTGGGACTCTTGTTAGTTGGAGGCACTCGTTGTTTTGAGCAAGCCATGGATTGATGCTTGTTGGTGGAGGGGGGTATAAACTTTACCATTCTATTTGGGAACTGCCTATAATGTGTGTAGCATGGAAGATATTGCCATGTCTTGGTTGTTATGTTGACAATGAAAGTATACCACTCAAAATATTATTCACCTCTATTTCAAAACCGAGCTCTGGCACCTCTACAAATCCCTGCTTCCCTCTGCGAAGGGCCTATCTATTTACTTTTATGTTGAGTCATCATCCTCTTATTAAAAAGCACCAGTTGGAGAGCACCGCTGTCATTTGCATTCATTACTGTTAGTTTACATTGAGTATGACTTGACTGGATCTCTTTTACCATGAATTACAATGTCTAGTCAGTCCTTGATCTTTAAAGGTGCTCTGCATTTATGTTTTGCGGTCTCAGAAAGGGCTAGCGAGATACCATATTGTTATATCATATTATGATTGTTTTGATAAAGTGTTGTCATCTGAGATTTATTATTATTCCTCGCTAGTTGATTATGCCATTGATATGAGTAAACATGAGACCTATGCGTTATTGTGAATATGGTTAGTTCATAATCTTTGCTAAAAACTTGAGTGCTGGCTTTACATATTTACAACGACAAGAGCAAACAGAGTTTGTAAAAGTTTTTCTTTATCACTTTCAGTTTATCAACTGAATTGCTTGAGGACAAGCAAAGGTTTAAGCTTGGGGGAGTTGATACGTCTCCATCGTATCAACTTTTCCAAACACTTTTTCCCTTGTTTTGGACTCTAACTTACATGATTTGAATGGAACTAACCCGGACTGACGCTATTTTCAGCAGAATTGCCATGGTGTTATTTATGTGCAGAAACAAAAGTTCTCGGAATGACCTGAAACTTCACAGAACGTCTATTTGGAAATAATAAAAAATCCTTGCAGAAGATGAAGACCAGGGGGGCCACCACCTGTCCACGAGGGTGGGGGCGCGCCTGCCCCCCTAGGGCGCGCCCCCCTACCTCGTGGACCCCCTGGAGCTCCTCCGACCTCAACTCCAACTCTATATATTTGGTTTCAGGGAGGAAAAAATTAGAGAGAAGGATTCATCGCATTTTACGATACGGAGCCGCCGCCAAGCCCTAAAACCTCTCAGGAGGGCTGATCTGGAGTCCGTTCGAGGCTCCGGAGAGGGGAATCCGTCGCCATCATCATCATCAACCATCCTCCATTACCAATTTCATGATGCTCACCACCGTGCGTGAGTAATTCCATTGTAGGCTTGTTGGACGGTGATGGGTTGGATGAGATTTATCATGTAATCGAGTTAGTTTTGTTAGGGTTTGATCCCTAGTATCCACTATGTTCTAAGATTGATGTTGCTATGACTTTGCTATGCTTAATGCTTGTCACTAGGGCCCGAGTGCCATGATTTCAGATCTGAACCTATTATGTTTTCATCAATATATGAGAGTTCTTGATCCTATCTTGCAAGTCTATAGTCACCTATTATGTGTTATGATCCGTTAACCCCGAAGTGACAATAATCGGGATACTTACCGGTGATGACCATAGTTTGAGGAGTTCATGTATTCACTATGTGTTAATGCTTTGGTCTGGTACTCTATTAAAAGGAGGCCTTAATATCCCTTAGTTTCCGCTAGGACCCCGCTGCCATGGGAGGGTAGGACAAAAGATGGCATGCAAGTTCTTTTCCATAAGCACGTATGACTATATTCGGAATACATGCCTACATTACATTGATGAATTGGAGCTAGTTCTGTGTCACCCTAGGTTATGACTGTTAGATGATGAACCACATCCGGCATAATTCTCTATCATCGATCCTTTGCCTACGAGCTTTCCATATATTGTTCTTCGCTTATTTACTTTTCCGTTGCTATTGCTATAACAACTACAAAATACCAAAAACATTACTTTTGCTATCATTACCTTTTGCTACTGTTACCACTACTATCATATTACTTTGCTACTAAACACTTTGTTGCAGATATTAAGTTTCCAGGTGTGGTTGAATTGACAGCTCAACTGCTAATACTTGAGAATATTCTTTGGCTCCCCTTGTGTCGAATCAATAAATTTGGGTTGAATACTCTACCCTTGAAAACTGTTGTGATCCCCTATACTTGTGGGTTATCAGCTTCCAGGGCACGCAGCACGCCCCCTCCCCCTCTGGTCCGAATTGGACTAGGAAGGGGACCCTTCTCCCTATTTCCTCCTTCCTTCTCCTACTCCTACTACTTGGAAAGGGGGGAATCCTACTCCCAGTGGGAGTAGGACTCCCCATGGGGCGTGCCATAGGAGCGCCGGCCCTCCCCCTCCTCCACTCCTTTATATATGCAGGAGGGGGCACCCCATAGACACACAAGTTGATCATTGATCTTTAGCCATGTGCGGTGCCCCCCTCCACCATAATCCACCTCGGTAATATCGTAGCAGTGCTTAGGCGAAGCCCCGTTCCGGTAGAAACATCATCACTGTCATCACGCCGTCGTGCTGACGAAGCTCTCCCTCGAAGCTCTACTGGATCGTGAGTCCGTGGGACGTCACCGAGCCGAACATGTGCAGATCGCGGAGGTGTCGTATCTTCGATACTAGATCGGTTGATCGTGAAGACATACGACTACATCAACCGCGTTGTCATAACGCTTCCGGTTATGGTCTACGAGGGTACGTAGACGATACTCTCCCCTCTCGTTGCTATGCATCACCATGATCTTGCGTGTGCGTAGGAATTTTTTTGAAATTACTGCGTTCCCCAATAGTTTTGTGAATGGAGCTTTGAGCAAGGAGATCGAAATGGCAGCAAGATGAGCTAGAACTCGGGTTTGAGCTGGTGGGTGATTTTTTTCTGGAGCAAGACGAAGTGTGTGGATGCAAGGATAAGTGGAGGGGGCCCACGTGGGGTCCATGAGGAAGGGGGCGCGCCCAGGGGGTGGGCGCACCCTCCACCCTCGTGGGCACGTGGTGTGTCCCCCTGGTGTGTTCTCGGTGCCAATAATTCTCAAATATTCTAGAAAAATCATATTAAATTTTCAGGGCATTTGGAGAACTTTTATTTTCGGGGTATTTTTTATTGCAAGGATAATTCAGAAAATAGACAAAAGATACTTTTTTGCTTTACTTAATCTAAATAATAGAAAGTAAAAGAGGGTACAGAGAGTTGTGCTTTCTAACTTCATACATCTCATGCTCATCAAAAGGAATCCACTAACAAGGTTGATCAAGTCTTGTTAACAAACTCTTTCCGAATAATAGGAAACTAGAGAATTCGAATAACACTAGGTTACCTCGATGGGGATATGCACATCCCCAACAATAAGAATATCATATTTCTTCTTGACAGTAGGAAGAGGAAATTTAAAACCTCCAGTAGTAATCTTGGGAATTTTTCCAATAGAATTGATACTGTGGACTTGAGGTTGTTTCCTCAGAAAGTGTACCGTGTGCTCATTATCATTAACATGAAAAGTGACATTGCCTTTGTTGCAATCAATAACAGCCCCTGCAGTATTCAAAAAGGGTCTTCCAAGAATAATGGACATACTATCGTCCTCAGGAATATCAAGAATAACAAAGTCCGTTAAAATAGTAACGTTTGCAACCACAACAGGCACATCCTCACAAATACCGACAGGTATAGCAGTTGATTTATCAGCCATTTGCAAAGATATTTCAGTAGGTGTCAACTTATTCAAAACAAGTCTACGATATAAAGAGAGAGGCATAATACTAGCACCGGCTCCAAGATCACATAAAGCAGTTTTAACATAGTTTCTCTTAATGGAGCAAGGTATAGTTGGTACTCCTGGATCTCCTAGTTTCTTAGGGATTCTATTCCACCCTTAAAAGTATAATTGGCAAGCATGGTGGAAATTTTAGCTTCCGGTATCTTTCTTTTATTTGTAACAATATCTTTCATATACTTAGCATAAGGATTCATTTTAAGCATATCAGTCAAACGCATACGCAAAAAGATAGGTCTGATCATTTCAGCAAAGCGCTCAAAATCCTGATCATCCTTTTTCTTGGATGGTTTAGGAGGAAAAGGCATGGGTTTCTAAACCCATGGTTCTCTTTATTTACAATGTTTCCTAGCAACAAAGTCTTTCTTATCATAACGTTGATTCTTTGATTGTGGGTTATCAAGATTAACACAAGGTTCAATTTATATATCATTATCATTGCTAGGTTGAGCATCAACATGAGCATTATCATTAGCATTATCACTAGTTTTAGGTTCATTACCGGATTGTGTTTCAGCATCAGAAATAGAAATATCATTTGGATTCTCATGTGTATCAATAACAGGTTCACTAGAAGCATGCAAAGTCCTATCATTTTTCTTTTTCTTCCTTTTAGAAGGACTAGGTGCATCTATATTATTTCTCTGAGAATCTTGCTCAATTCTCTTAGGGTGGCCTTCATGATACAAAGGTTCCTGAGTCATTCTATCACCTCTAGTCATAACTCTAACAACATTATCATTTTTCTTACTATTCAATTCATTGAGCTAGTCATTTTGAGCTTTAAGTACTTGTTCTACTTGAGTGGTAACAATAGAAGCATGTTTACTAATAAGTTTAAGTTCACCTTTGACATTAGCCATATAATCACCCAAGTGTTCAAGCCTATTTGAATTGTATTTCAATTGTCTACCAAAATAAGCATTGAAGTCTTCTTGCTTAACCATAAATTTATCAAACTCATCTAAGCATGGGCTAGCAAATTTAGTAAATGGGATTTTAGCTTTATCATATCTATAGAGAGAATTTACCTTCACTACCTGTGTAGGGTTATCAAGACCACGAGTTTCTTCAATGGGTGAAGGATTAAGATCATATGTTTCTTCAATAGGCGGTAAATTAAGACCGTGTATTTCTTCGATAGGAGGTAAATTCTTAACATCTTCATCTTTAATACCTTTTTCTTTCATAGATTTCTTTGCCTCTTGCATATCTTCAGGACTGAGAAATAGAACACCTCTTTTCTTCGGAGTTGGTTTAGGAATAGGCTCAGGAAGTGCCCAATTATTTTCATTTGTCAACATATTATTCAATAGAATTTCAGCTTCATCCGGTGTTCTTTCCCTGAAAACAGAACCAGCACAATTATCCAGGTAATCTCTGGAAGCATCGGTTAGTCCATTATAAAAGATATCAAGTATTTCATTTTTCTTCTTGACAATAGGTAGAGGAAATTCAAAACCTCCAAATATAATCGATGGAATTTTTCCAAGAGAGTTGATACTATGAACTTGAGGTTGTTTCCTTGGAAAGTGTACCATATGCTCATTACCATTAACATGAAAAGTGACATTGCCTTTAGTGCAATCAATAACAGCCCCTGCAGTATTCAAAAAGGGTCTTCCAAGAATAATAGACATACTGTCGTCCTCGGGAATATCAAGAATAACAAAGTCCGTTAAACTAGTAACATTTGCAACCACAACTGGCACATCCTCACAAATATCGACAGGTATAGCAGTTGATTTATCAGCCATTTGCAAAGATATTTCAGTAGGTGTCAACTTATTCAAAACAAGTCTACGATATAAAGAGAGAGGCATAATACTAGCACCGGCTCCAAGATCACATAAAGCAGTTTTAACATAGTTTCTCTTAATGGAGCAAGGTATAGTTGGTACTCCTGGATCTCCTAGTTTCTTAGGTATTCCACCCTTAAAAGTATAATTAGCAAGCATGGTGGAAATTTCAGCTTCCGGTATCTTTCTTTTATTTGTAACAATATCTTTCATATACTTAGCATAAGGATTCGTTTTAAGCATATCAGTCAAATGCATATGCAAAAAGATAGGTCTGATCATTTCAGCAAAGCGCTCAAAATCCTCATCATCCTTTTTCTTGGATGGTTTAGGAGGAAAAGGCATGGGTTTCTAAACCCATGGTTCTCTTTCTTTACCGTGCTTCCTAGCAACAAAGTCTCTCTTATCATAACTGTAACACCCACAATGCGGCTATATCTCCCACGTGTCGAGGCACGACTTAGAGGCATAACCGCATTGTAGTTTTATCGCAAGAGGGGTAATCTTCACACATCCCATTTAAAACAAAACAGAAGCTAGCCAACTCGCCTCCACGACGATCCCCCGATTTGCTACCTTTCTGGTCGTTCGATCGTCCTCATTTTGAGCCTGAACCGTCAGATCTTCATCTCCTGGTAAATCTTGTTTTCACCCTACGGTTGTTTTTTCTGCCCAATGACGGGTGGGCTCGTCTCGCCCTTGTATTGGCTGGGTCAGCCACGCTCGTGTGCAAGAGGGATTAGCCAGCAGCTCCGTGTGTGCTACACCGCGTCTCATCTCAAGTCGGGCAGGTCCCCAACCCCCCACCGCACAAACCCTAGCCTCCCAAGCCCGCAGCGCCGCCCTCCTCACTCCTCCTCCATCTTTCCTCGTCGGCCGCCGCCGCCATTCCGCTTCGCTCCTCTCTGTCCGATTGCCACGCCAGTGGGAGGAAGCCGCCGCACAAGAGTACAGGAGACGCCCGTTGGCGAGCTTCCGGGCAGGAAGCCGACGGGGAGCACGCCATCAACGAGCCCTCGGGGAGGAGCTATCGGCCGGTCCTGGGTCGTCCACCAAAGGCTGCCGGTTGCACCGTCATGAGAGGAGCAGCAGGGGAGGAGATGAGGATATGCCACCGGTGCCGGACTCCCTCTTCCCTGGCTGCATCTTCCCTGTGAGCTCCTTCTTCCATTCCTCTCTTTGCCTCTCCTCCCACTACAAAAAAGACACATCCATGACATTTTGGGCTGAACGAAAAAAATTTCTGTCATACATATGACACTTCTATGACGATAATTGTGACAAAACCCGGTGTCATCATAGATGTGGTGGGCTCCTACTTCTATGACAAAAAATCATGATAGAAAATGGGCTTTTCGTCCTGGGCGGGCCGGAGACGCAGCTGCATGACATTCTTTGGGTCGTCCATGATGGGAAAAACCGTGGTAGAAGCGAGGGCGAGGAAAATTTTGGGGAGTTCCCGGTTACGGTGGGAGGTCGGGGGCCGAGCGATGCGCGTTTCTCTCGTACACGTACGCGCGTGTGTGCGAGGCGTTGGCTCTAACTAAACCCAAGCGAGGCATTGGGCTCTAACTGAACCCGAGCGATTGCACTGCAGGCTACGCGTTACTGAACCCGAGCGATTGATCGATGGCTGTTAACTGAACCCGATCAAGCGATTCCTTTGCTACTGCTGCTAACTGAAGCCGATCGATGCTGCCTCTGGATGAACAGTGAGCGTTGGGGGGGGGGTGGATGAACAGTTCCTGGTGGGGGTGGATGAATAGGACCCCGTGGTGTTGCCTCTGGATGAACAGGACCCCGATGGATCGAGCCGGTTGGGGCTGGATGAACAGGACCCCATGGAGGGCTGGATGAATAGGACCACCCCGTGGAGGGCAGGATGAACAGTAGACGGTGGAGGGCAGGATGAACAGTAGCCCGTGGAGGGGTGGTTGAACAGGAGCCCGTGGAGAGGGCTGGTTTAACAGTAGCCGGTGGAGTAGCGCGCGGTGGAGGCTTGATGAACAGGAGCCCGTGGATGAACAGTCGCAGGTGGAGGCTGGAGGAGGTCGACGGTGGATGAACAGTAGCTCGTGGAGGCTGGAGGGGGTCGACGATGGAGATGAACAGTATCCCGTGGAGTCCCGTTTTGCAGTATGCCACACCCCTCCCGATGAACAGGACCCCCGTTTCGACCGTAGCGCTGCAACACAAGTCCGTTTCATCCATTTTGCGGTACGCCACACCCCTCCCAATCAACAGGACCCCTGTTTCGACCGTAGGAGGTCCGTTTCATCCGTTTTGCGGTACGCCAGACCCCTCCCGATGAATAGGATCCTGTTTCGAACGTGGCCGGTCGAACACAAGGCCGTTTCCTCCGTTTTGCGGTACACCAGGCCTCGTTTCCATCACATGTTCCATCCAAGCCCTCCCGATGAACATGACCACGCATTCCGTTCCGACCCAGCCGGTTGGCTCCCACGCGTTCCGTTGCCTCCCCATGAACACGACGCATTACGTTGCCTCCCCATGAACACGACGCATTCTGTTGCCTCCCCATGAACACGACGCATTCCGTTGCCTCCCCATGAACACGACGACGACGT
Source organism: Triticum dicoccoides (assembly GCF_002162155.2). Lineage (NCBI taxonomy): Eukaryota > Viridiplantae > Streptophyta > Magnoliopsida > Poales > Poaceae > Triticum > Triticum dicoccoides. The sequence continues at coordinate 481,017,559 of NC_041386.1, read as the reverse complement.
TGTTTCTCCGTTCTGACCCAGCCATGTACACGAGCCCTGGCCATACGTATGCACGAGTAGGCGTTCGAGACCCCGCTCGTATGTACACATATGTGGTCGTATTTTCTTTCTTGCACCCTGGCCGCTGTACGTACGTGTACATGCTATGTGCGCGCCTCTACTACGACACGTGCGCGCCTCTACTATGACACGGGCGCGCCTCTACATCGACCAGTATGTACGTACATGTTCGCGACCAGAATGACAATGCTACGTACGCTTCGACCAGGTGGGTCCCGACTATTAGGCACTTCCTTGCCTGCGAAGATGTAGCTGGTGGGTCCCAGCAGTCAGGGGGCGAATCATTTTCTTTTTGCTCGGACGCACTTCCTTGCGTGCGAAGATGTAGCTGGTGGGTCCCAGCAATCAGGGGGGAACGTTTTTTTGTGAAATACAGTGGCCCGTCCGGTGGGTCCCAGCTGTCAGGTGGAGGAATCATTATTTTCCGCGTAATAAGGAGGCACTTCCTTGCTGCGGCCGTGGACCCGGCTGTCAGCCTCTCCACGTACAGTCCACGTCCGATGGAAGTCGTTCCTTGACCACGTTGACCACGCCGCGCCGAGAGCACCAGGGTGGTGGACGACGGCGAAGCCTAGGAAGGGGACGACACGGAGGCAGGGAAGACTCGGCAGTTGTTTCCCACGCGGAGGGGAGTACGACTGTATGAGGGTTTACTGGTTCGTCTGCTGTCGCCGGAGAATAACAGCAGGTGTGGGTGAGTAGAGGGATGGCTAGGCTAGCGATGGGAGTACGGTCGGGCGGTGAGGCCTGCGCGGCAGCATAGCCGGCCGCGAGGAGGAGGGAGCAGGCAGTCCCGCCGGCGCTTGTTTGAGCGGCCGGAGAAGGAAGAGCAGAGATTGAAGAAGCACGACGGCCGTTGGATGGACATCCAACAGTCAGTGCTTGTGCGTCAACCTTTTTTTAAGGAAAGCCTCAAATCTGTGGAAAACAGCATACAGCCCATCTGCCATTATTTCTAATAATTTACAGCCCATTTGCTAATTCTTAAGGTTTTTTTGGAGCCCATATTCTTTTTGTTAGCATTACAGCCCATATTGTGGCAACGGTTAAAAAATTATACGAAATTTTGCATTTTTCGGTGCGTCCGAACTGTTTTTAATCCCGAAATTTTGACTCACATTCAAACTGATTTTAAAAATAAATGTATATCAATATAAAATCCAACAAATTCGCCACGCATAAAAATTAATGTAATTTAAAATCTTGAAATGAAAAAAAGATATTTGAAACTAATTGCCGGTTTGATGTGTTTTAAAAATGTACAACCCATTTCTCATTACTGATGGGCCATTTTCTCGGCCAGCCGAATGAAAGCTCTCCTCGTCTTGAAAGATTTGCAGCCCAACAGGCCTGATAAAGCGACTTACTTGGCAAATCACAAAAAATTGGGTTGTGGCCGTGGACCCAGCTGTCAGCCTCTCCACGTACAGTACTCTTCTGATGGAAGTCGTTCCTTGACCACGTTGACCACGCCGCGCGGAGAGCACCACGGCGGTGGACGACAGCGAGGCCTAGGAAGGGGACAACGCGGCAGTGGAAGCCCGCGCGGAGAGGACTATGAGGGTTCACTGGTTCGGCTGCGGTGTGAGACTGCCATCGCCGCAGGGCCTGGCCTGCGGTGGGAATAGTAGGGGGCGGTGAGGCCTCTGCGGCAGCATAGCCGGCCACGGGAGGCAGGAGCTTGCGGCACGACCGGTGCTGCTTTGGGCGGCTGGAGCAAGAAGACCAGAGGTTGAAGAAGCACTACGGCCGTTGGATGGACATCGTACGGTCACTGGAGCTAGAATCGTTCATATTGACTAAGTTGACAAAGCCCTTCGTCCCCGTCAACTTAGTAGGCCCACAAGTCAGCCTCCCAACAAGGTGGGTCCCAGCTAGCCGGGGGAGTATTCATTTTTCTGTGCGTAATAAGGAGGCACTTCCGGTGGGTCCGAGCTGACAGCGGGGGGAACGTTTTTTCGCGAAATACAGTGGCCCATCCGGTGGTTCCCAGCAGTCAGGGGGAAACGATTTTTTTCGCAAAATACTGGTGTCACGTCCGGTGGGTCCCTGCTGTCAGGTGGAGGAATCATTATTTTCCGCGTAATAAGGAGGCACTTCCTTGCTGCCGCCATGGACCCAGCTGTCAGCCTCTCCACATACAGTCCACGTCTGATGGAAGTCGTTCCTTGACCACGCTGACCACGCCGCACCAAGAGCACCAAGGCGGTGGATGACGACGAGGCCTAGGAAGGGGACGACGCGGAGCCGGTGAAGACGCGGCAGTGGATGCCCACGCGGAGAGGAGTATGAGGGTTCACTCGTCCGGCTGCGGTGTGAGGCTGCCGTCGCCGCAGGGCCTGGCCAGCGGTGGGAATAGTAGGGGGCGGTGAGGCCTCCATGGTAGCACAGCCGGCCACGGGAGGCAGGAGCAGGCGGCACGACCAGCGCTGCTTTGGGCGGCTGGAGCAAGAAGACCAGAGGTTGAAGAAGCACTACAGTCGTTGGATGGACATCGTACGGTCACTGCAGCTAGAATCGTTTATATTGACTAAGTTGACAAAGCCCTTGGTACGTCAACTTAGTAGGCCCACAGGTCAGCTTCTGAAATAGTGCGCCCCAGATGTCAGGGGGAGGAATCATTTTTTGGGTGGGTGAAGCTAGAATATCCGAGATTGAAGAAGAAGCACGGCATCCATTGGATGGACATCCAACGGCCACTGCTGCTAGAACCGTGTGTTGACTATAAGTTGACAAAGCCTTGCATACGCGTCAACTCTGTTTTTTTAGGGGACGCGTCAACTTAGTAAGGCCAGAAGTGTGTGGCAGAGAACTTATAGCCCATTTGAGATTTGTAAGAATGTGTAGCCCATTTTTGAATTATAATGGAATTTACTACAGCCCATTTACAGTTTGTTAAAAGTACAACCCATTTCAACCAACCGTTCAAAACAGAATTCAATAAAATTTCCCACATTTTGATGGGATCCGAAATATTTTTATCCCGAAATTTCTAGTCAGATTAAATACAATTTCAATATAAATTTATATTACGTAAAAATCCAACGAAACATTGCGCTCGCAACAATTAATGAAATTAAAATTTTCAATATCCAAAAATAATATTTTATAAAGTAATCACGTGTTTGGTGCATTTTTTTATAGTTACTGCCCAGTTTTTATAATTACATCCTATTTATTATTTCTTAAAGCCCATTTTCTTGTTAAGCCTAATGCATCCCTCCTAGGAAAGATTTGCAGCCCAGCGGGGCGGAGAATAACAACTTGACCTTGCCTGGGTATTCCTAAAAAAGTATAGCTGGGCTAGCCATTTTCAGCTTGAAAAAAATTAATATCTGGGCTGGATATCTGGCATGGGCTAGAAGGGCCACAGCCCGCCCAGTTAATACCCGCAGCGATGTTTTCGTTGTTGTTCAGAGGAGAAAAATTAATATCTGGGCTAAACATCGAAAAACTCTGCAGTGCTCACACCTCAAAAACACAAATACTGCTCGAGCTGCTTGGTCCCAGCTGTCGGCTGCTTCTTGTGCAATTCTCTCGTTTATTGACTACTACATAGGTTGACAATGGTGTGGGACCATGATGTCAGGAAACCAGGGGGAAGCAAAATAAATTACTCCAGCGAGCGCTTCCACCTCTGCCTCGTTGTCTCCCGTGGAAATCCCTTTCCTCCCTTTTTTTGCTCGGGCAAGGACCAATGCATGCAGCACGTCCATGCGATTATTAGGCAAGAAATAAAAGTGCTTTGCATGCTATGAATTACGATGGCCTGCATGGGTACCTAATAAGGCATCCTCTTAACTGTTGTGATTAAATGTTGTGTTTAGAAGAGAGAAATATTCTTCTTTTCCACCAATCTGCTTGCACCTAGGTCATGATGCACCTTCTAATACGACTTATTCACCTAGACGGAGGGAGTATAGTTTTATACATATATATAATAAGGAGGCACTTGCGTCCATGAGGCTATGGACCTGGTGGGTCCCCATTGTCATCCTCTCCAAGTAAAGTCATCTCCTCGCCCGCGCGCTTTCCGCCCGAAACAGTCAGCGCCGCCCATCCCGCTTCCTGGTGCAGGCGATTGCTCCGCCTTCAAACGACACAAATGCTGTCCGTCCGTCCATCTGCCGCCCACATTAATGATACACGGTTGCCGAGGTGGCTACTCCGGCGCCACACGTCCGTCCCTCCGCCCGCCCACCATTGCTATATAAACTGCTCCGCCGGCCATAGCCGCAGTCATCCGCATCCATTCCCTTTCTCCTGTCCACACCACTACTGCCCACCGTGGCTTCCTCGCGCTCCAGCGCTCTTCGGGACGGGCAGACGACGGACCACAAGGAGATGGCATGCATTGCTGTCGACCGGCTGGCCGGCAGGCAGCCGGAGGACAATGACGTCCCAATGGAGAACATGGTAGTCGACGATCCGGCGCCAACCCCCTCCTCCGCGCCATCCTCGCTGGTGCATTGCACCATGACCATCGGCGAGGCTCGTGCCCAATATATGGACAGTGTGAGGCAGATGCGTCAGGAGCAGTTCCGGGAGACGTAGGCTCACGCCGCCTACAACCACCATCTCCTCCAAGAGCACCTGCAGGCATTGGAGCAGATCGCCGCGGAGCGGGCGGAGCAGGAGGCACTGCTCGACTCGTACTGCTCCACCCGCAAGGACCGCCTCGAGCGCTGGCGGTACCGCATTGCAATCAAACACACAGGCCTGGCAATTCATAGAGAACATTCAAACCAATCGATGATTATGCATCTCAGTGACTCACATGTCAGAGGCAATATTTACTTCACAACTAAAGAATAAAGAAAAAATTAATCAACACTATTGACAGCAAAGGGTGTCCCATTTGAAAATATCAAACGCATGTCTTACTAAAATCAATGAGCAAAATTTGACAAGGTTGTCCCATTCCAAAATATCAAATGCCTACGATTGTGGAATGGGCAGGGTTTGCCATCAGTTCAGACATTTGTCATAGCAAAAAATGGAGATTTTGTCAGTCCTTCTGAGCTGAAGTTAGTTTGGTCTTGTGGGGAGTAATGTAACCATCCTTCAACTGCTCCTTCTGATGATAAGATAGACAGGGCTTCTTCATCCTGGCATAATCGGAACTAGTCACTTCACGTACTCCATATTCTTCTTCAAAGGAAGATGATCCTGTTGTGCAAAGACAAGAGGACTACTAAAATGCTAGCATCACTGTTTTCTCGAAAAATGGAAAGGAAATATTTAAAATAGCACAGATGAAGCACTTCTCAAGGACAATACCACTTTTTCTGACAGTATCTAAATAGTAGCACAACACCAATAGAGATGACAAAGCTCAATCATATGGATGAAATCAGTGGGCGAGTACCAACCTTTGTCAGGAGGCTTATTGTGTAGAGCATACAGATGAAGCAATTCTCCGGAACCATCGGTTGCTATCTACAGTGGTGGCCATGCTTACTATATACTCCTTGATTAGTTTAATTTTTCCAACATCTTCTTGTGTAGTTCCAGTAAAATATATGGTATCTTCAAAGAAGATCCCTGTTTGCACAACTAGAGATAATTACATATTACATTAAGAGTGGCATCAAATCAGTGGCAAAACAATTGCTCCTTCCAGCCATACCAATAAATTAAGATGCAAAACTATATCATTACTTGTGTCATCACAGTTCCAGTGCTTCATTACAGCACCGGGAGTTGATTTTTGTTTTTCTTCCCCTTGTTCTTCCCCTTCATCACTTGGTTCAATAACAAACAAGCTTCGCCTTCAATGTAAGATTTGGCATGTCAATTAGGGAGCACAAGTATAGTACTAAACTTAATTCTCTGATGAAAGTGGCAAAATATAGGCCAGCAGTTGTGAAATATCCTTATCTTACCTCAATGGGATATTATGGTGCACATACAGATTGGAAGTCTTGTCTCCATTTGTGCAGTTCACTAAAATCAAGCAACATTATCGTACAAGTAGCACAACATATGAATGCACACTGCAGAATCATGTGAAAAAAGGCTAGTACTGACCTCTCATGATGCGGAATTCAAACAACTCACAAGAAGAAGATCTGAACCAAATTCGCCATAACGGATAGGAAGTAAGATCTCCTCTTGTGCAGTTCCACTAAGATTAAGCAATCAAGCAATGTTGTTGGTGTGACATTTTGGTTGAACTGCACAAAACACTCTTAAAACAAAAGTGTTTTGTGCAGTGCAACAAAAGGTCACAATGGCAACGAGGTGAAGCAGATAACCCTGTTTACACAGAGGTGCAAAGGAAACAATTAGTGGTCAATAACGGTGGATGACACAGAAGCCAACAAAAAGAAGCATCTACCTTATCTAAATGGGAAAGAAAGCAAGACAGTAGCATTTCTCAAACGGTGGCACTTATTAATATTAACATAGAGATAATATTAACAATAAAATTCGTTAAACATGTAATTTGCTTTTAACTGTGGCATTGCATCAATTTTCCAGCGGCATTATTAGAGGGTGTTTGTTTACAGGGACATTTTGGTGTAGGGACTAAAAAAACTCCGTGTCAGTCCCATCTAAACCAAAGAGGAGGGACTTAGGGACTAAAAGTGGGCATTTGGGACTAAAGAAAGAAGACCCTGAGGGAGTCTTTTTGGGACTTTTTCCAATAGTTGCCCCTGCCACGCATCGCACCTTGTCTCTATTAGTTCATTACTAGGGGTAACATGGTCTTTTAGCATGTCATTTAATAACCTCTAGTCCATGTTTAGTCCCTGGAACCCAACAGGTAGGGACCAGGGAGTTTTTAACCAAACAGGGCCTTAGATTAACAACAGCTAATGAGTTGCACGGGACAGTGGACGCACCAGCACCATGTGCATCTACCGATGTACTGTGGTCATGCACAGTCTGTTGCAACAAAGAACAAACAACCAAGGAGCATATTTGTGTTGGTCCCAGTTTTGTTATTTTTAGACGCCTTTCCCTATGTGAGCGCAGCAAATCTAGTCCTGCTCAAACTCTACAGCCTTGTCCCTTCCTTTCATCTTTGAACCACGTCCTAGATTTATGCGATACAACTTTCCCCACTACTTTCCCCCATTCCTTTCCTCTTTGAACCACGTCCTAGATTAATGCTATACAACTTTCCCCCTTCATTTCCTCTTTGAACCACGTCCTAGATTCATGCTATATACAACTTTTCCCACTACTTTCCCCCACTCCTTTCCTCTTTGAACCACGTCCTAGATTCATGGTATACATGCAGCTAGAGCAATGCATGTGGAGTAAGTAAATTATACCTTAAGGTTCTTGGGGCATGGTTCGGTGGGCGACGGGACAGCGGCAAAGAAGAAGGGGTCGGAGGCCCTCCCGCGCCGCCACTGGGTGGAAAGTGAACAGCTGCGCCGGTAGTCCCTCGCTGACGGCGACAGCGTTAAGCCTCCTTCCCTTCCCGGCAGACGGATCCTGCCGGCTCTTTGAGCAGCAGTGAGGGGAGAGAGAGGCCAATGAAGTCTTGTTTAGATCTGGAGAGGGCGAGAGAATGTGAAGAGAGCAACTACAAGTGCTAAGGCTCCAGCGGGAGAGGGCGAGAGAGTGTGAAGAGAGCAACTACAAGCGCTGAGGCTCCAGCGTGTATATATATACTGGAGAGAGAGTGTGAAGCGTGCAAACCATAGAAAACATTTTGACCAGTCAAAGAATCCTCCTGGCACAAATTATGCTCAAGTGTAGTTATCGAACCCGAGACCTCAAGTTTGATGAGCGAACAGGCTAACCAGCTACACAACCCTCCCGTTATGTTCAACGAGAGGGAAATAACCTTTTATACATTCCTGCATTCGTGTGACAAGCATGCTGTGTTTTTTTGTGTGTGAGGGAGTCATTGGGATTTCAATCATAATCGTGTCATGTGGCTTTGGTGGTAAGACTATCCACAGTGGTGCAGAAATAATGCAGCCTTAGTCACCTTACCTCTCTCCACGTAGTACGTTGGGTCCCACCAGTGAGAGGGTGAAACAAACAAATTAATAAGAAAAATTAAAAGCGCGAGCGGTGTTTCTTACCTCACACATCTCGCTACTGCTCGGGAACACTGTCCAATTGATCCCTCTGTTCGCTCACGTACTATTTTAAGTGAATCCTTATTATAACATGCACACAAAATTTGGGCACTTGTATTCGACTTAAGTCAGTGTACCACCGTATCTCGTATACTTACTACTCCCTCCGTCTAGGTGTAATAAGTCACGTTAGAACGTGCAACGGGACCAAGGGGTGTGTGTGTGTGTGTGTGTGTTTAACACCATGTGTGTTAGAGAGAGCGACAGATCGACCTACTCCTACAGAGAGATGTGTGTAGTGTACAATTTTAGCTGCGAGAGTCGGTGCATCCTCGCGTTTCCGGGCGTGTCCGGTAGGGACATGCGGACAAGTGCCACGCCCGCTCCTGACCAGCCTGGCCCACCCAAAGCCCCTCCATCGCCCGCACGCGCTTCTCGCCCAAAACGGTCAGCGCCGCTCCAAAGAAACGGTGTCGCATTCATGCCCGGGCAGAGCGGACGCGACCTCTCACTGGCGCAAGAGTGATGGTTGCTTCGTCCGTCCAACTTACTGCTGGGTCTATGTGATTTGACGGCTCATTGGTCTTTATTACTGAGGTGGTAGGACTGCTGGATGTCCCACACTTTCGGCGAAAGGAGGTATACTACTACTGGATTACAATTTTCTCCATTCTTACAGCGGAGGCGTGCAAGAGCAGTGAAAACACGCAGGCTCAGTGATTAGATGGCCCACCTCACACTATCACCATGCGACACCTAACTCTTTACATAGTACTCCCTCCGTTCCTAAATATTACTAGATGAGTCCCCGCGCGTTGGTGTGGAACAGCGATATATCTCTCTGCGCAAAATTATCGATTTCATAGAACAAAAAAAACTCTATAACCGCATGACAAATGTGGTAGCCAAACTAAATAAACTCCCATCATCATTTAGATCATCCCACGTAAGGAAAAAAGATCAGTCAACTCCTACTGCATAATGGGATTATATTTTTCTTTTTGACATGTTAATGGGACTTAAAATCTCACTTACATGCATGCTACCGGTGCATGCTTGCATGCAAACATGTTGATGTGATTTAAAACCCACTCACATGCATGTGGCACGGTATTTCTGCATGCTTGCATGTGGCTTAGTGCGGAGCCTCTCAACGTCAAGATCAGACAGCTATTATGGACTGATTTACTTCATCTAACGGCTACATCAATTTTGATGACGTGGCTCAAGGAGAGGATAGAGAATTCCTAGTAGTAGGGGCTAGCTATTACTAGTAGATATAAGTCTTTGTAGAGATTCCACTACATACGGAACAAAATGAATGAATCTACACTTAAAATGCATCTATATACATCCGCATGTGGTTCATGGTGAAATCTCTACAAAGACTTATATTTAGGAACGGAGGAAGTACTAGTATAGTACGTACTGTAATTTATCAGCGAGATAAATTTGTACAATGCTACGAAGCTTCCAGCTTATGTTACATGTATCTTGCGTCCAAGGTTGCCCGTTGCAACATTTCATCAAATACAAAGGAGACTAACATGCATGCTATTGCATCTCAATGATTGACAGATCATAGCAAATATGTAATCCCTCCATTCCAAAATAAGTTTCTCAACTTTGTGCAAACTTTAGTACAAAGTTGTACTACTACTAAAGTTGACACTTATTTTGGAACAGAGGCAGCTAAAGAAAAAAACAATCCATGCAGTCCCTAGCCCTTGAACCGTGAACCCTGACCAGGCTTCAATTTGCTGGCAACATTTGAGCTTCCTAATAAATGAAGTTTGCAACCTTTTGACCATCGGATCATTTTGTGTAGTTTCACCAAAATCGAGATGAGCATCGCTGTGGCAAAGAAATTGAACAAGCGTGATTAGAATAAGATTACTGGGACTAGTTGATGAGACATAAACTCATCACAAATACAGTACGTAGAAGCCAATAGAGGTATGTGCAGGGAAAAGAAGTAGAGAAATATCCACAGGGAGTGATGTGGGCAGCTGGAGCAGTGGCGCAAGCCTGCTGTAAAGGGAGTTGTACCTGAGGGACATAGCTCAACCTTGAGGAGGGCGGCGGGAGGCAGCAACTGCCCATGTCGCGGCAATGAGCAAGGGACGAAGGCAACCTCACCGGCTTTGTGAGAGAGAACGGCGGGGACCCCTGATCAGGACGTGCCGATAGTGGGTTTTCGCCGTCGGCGATGGCCACCGCATCTACACTAAGCATCCACCCCTTCCCCAAGCGGATGTGATCCGCCGGGATGTTAGAGATGTGGCCAAAGTCGTTTTGTGCGAGAGAGTGTGAAGAGAGAAACCCCAGCAAGCAACCGTGTAGGCTGGCCCGTCCTGACTATGTATATAGTGGAGCGGTTTCCTTTTCTCTCCATATGAACCTATCATATTGCGTACGTGTCACTGAAGAAAAAAAACTTTATTTATAAATGACGCGGCACCTACTACTCATTCTCCTATAACCTTGCGCTTGGCATCTCCAAAATATTAACCTTTGATTGGCTCTTCGCCTCTTCGGGAAGTCGAGCAATAATGATAGTGCAGTATATATCATTCTGGCTATATGAGACCGAATGAATTGCTGCACGTCCACCACGTGGGCGAGGGTCGAGGGGCGAGGGAGAGTGCTACATATGGAGCAAAATGAGTGAATCTACACTCTAAAATACGTCTATATACATCAGTATTTGGAGTATGTACTAGTAGTTCATATTGAAATCTACTAAAGGACATATATATTCCAAACAATATGATATAATCTCTATAACCATGGTAGTAGGGATGAGGAGTAAACGGAGGGAGTAGTAAATTTTTCTCCTCGTCCTGCGAGCCACCGTGCGCATGGGTGAGGGAGCGGGCGTAAGGCATAGTAAGCAAGCTTCACCTCATCCTGCGAGCCACCGCGCCCGTGGGCGGGGGAGACGGCGTACTAAGCAAGCTTCTCCTCGTTCTACGAGTTGATGGGACACATCAAAAGTACTCCAGTGTATAGAGCCTTGCCTCTAAGGTAGGCCCCACATGGTTTGCCTCTTTTTTTAACATAACACGTCAAGTCGCAATTTGTTTGTTCACCTGTGGTAGACGATCCTCCCTCCACCAAGTGGACAACCAGTACACGTGCCAAATTACCATGTTGGCTACCTTTTTCGTACAGAAATGAGCTCCACCGTGTACCCGCGCGGGTGTGGTTGGGAAAGAGACGGGAGTACGTGCGTCGTGCATGCACCTCTTCTCTTCGTGCACGTCCCCCACCTACATGGGTGTGTGTGAGAGATACAAACCGCATCCGTGAGTGTTTTTTGTTTTGGGGTGGAGGTTGATTTCGTGAACTATTTGTGGGAATATGTGTCGATGACATCTCAAACAAAATTTTGCATGCAATGTGTGTGAAATGGAGGCCTATCCATATCATACATAGAGGGTTGGGCAATCCACGAGAAGAGAGGGAGGGGTCATAGCTATCGATAGAGTCGAAAAGAGGATCAAGTGGGTGGGTGCGAGATCGATGAAGAGAGCCATCGAAATTGTGTGTGTGTACAAGTCAAAGATATAGGGTGACTGGCCTACCGGAACGTTCGAGGGCACACGTCAAGTTTGTGTGTGGCAGGGAGACATGACTAGAGCGCTCGATGTATCGGTGTGTGTGGGGGAGGAGTGGTGGGAGGGGTAGGTAGAGGCCTAACTATAGAGGTAGAACGACTCGTATATGTGTTGAGAAGGAGAGACCCAGCTATGTCTTGTGGGAGATCGGTCGACATTCATACATAACTGAAGGACGGGAAATATGATGGGAGAGAGAGAGGAGAGAGAGAGGGAGGGAGAGGGAGGGTGTCGGGACCCCGATTCCAAGTCACATCGATCTAGCCGGTAACACCTCATATCACTTTGCGGCCTCACGCACGGTATTCCCATGGGTGTCGCCTTACCCTGGCCCGGGACCGTTTGCGCCTTTTGGCTCATGTATATGATTGTGTCGCTAGCATCCATATGACAGAGAACCCGGGACGACATGGCTAGTCGTGAACCCAAAGCGGCACTAACCCATGGGGACAGGCATACATGATTCGCATCGAGCATGTCGGTTAGCAGCGTGTGAATCCGGGCTGTAGCACTAGGCTAACAGGACTCCGGGAACCTGGGCTGTAGCAGGCTAGGCAGGACTCCGGATGTCACCGCGTGACATTTCCCCGAAGGGACAGACACACGAACGAAGTGAAGCACATGTCAGCCGGTCAAGTGTCCTGAGCAGTAGTGCTAGGCTAACAGCACTCCGGTGGACCGGGCTGTAGCGGACTACTATGGCTCAAGGAAGCACTAGACTACATTTCCCCATAAGAGAGACTACCAAGGATAAACAACTAGATTGTCGGATCCCACACATAGCAATACACGTCACACGTACGCATAACATGCAAGTATGTGATGTACAACATGGCATCACAACATTACGCAAACTCATATAGATAAAGGCTCAGAAGAGCCACATAGCATAAAATACAAACAGGGGTCACATGACCCATCATTCAGAGCATACAAGCAACGGAAGCATTACATGTCTGGGTACAGACAACTACAAAAGAAGAGGCTAAGAGGCCTGACTATCTACAAGTCCCTCCCAAGGGCACAAGATCGTAGCTGAGGTGCAAGCTACTCGTCGAAGTCCAAGCGGTATTACTAGTGAGACAGAAGTCTCACCTGCAAAACATAAATAAAGCAAACGTGACTACAAGGTACTCAGCAAGACTTACATCAGATCCTATCATAATGCATTTGTATCAAGAAGGTAATGTGGGGTTTAGTTGCAGCAAGCCAGCTTTGACTCAGTGGCTATTCTGTTCTACGACAACGAGAAACTTCTTTGAGGTGAGGCAGCGCACACGAGTCCACTAAACACCACATCAATACACCACTATGGATTCATCCTCGTCTTCTTACGAGAAGGCCATCCATAGCACTCACACTTGTCTTGAGCATTTTAGAGTATCCACTTTAAGTTGTCTATGTACCACGTAAGCATCCAAGAAGTCCATAACTGAGGACACAGCTATTCGAATAGATCATGATAACCCTGCAGGGGTGTACTTCTTCACACACGCTCTCACCACTTATCACCATGTACACGTCAGGTACCTCGGCAACCTTCAAGCGGAAACCTGGCGAGGGTGTCGGCCACGACCTGACTAACCACACAAGACTCTAGTCCAGGTTTATCGCCTATTCGGGTTCCATCCGCAAGGAGATCCGGCCGGGGTGTCGCTCACGGCCCCAAACGATATGTGCAGGGTTCCCAAGCCCACCTCGCCAGATGGATCTATGCTTGGTACACCGTGCCACTTGTGCCTAGTCTGTCCCAAGCCCACTTGGCCGGGTGCCACTTGGTAGACTACTAACACTACCTACAAACACCAGAAACTATTTGCGACTCCTAGACAGAGATCAAGTTGGCTAATAAGTCGAGAGGGGCACTTAAGCATTCCAATGTGTGGTAGTAGCTAGTCATTGGACAACATACACGGAACTCAGTGCTTAAGGACGGTTCTAGTGAGACAACCCACCATGTACTCCTACATGGCCTCTCACCGCTACCTTTACCATATCGTGTTCACACGCTTAACTCTCAGCACCAGAACATATCGTACCACTCCAATTCATTCCCGATGAATCAGACCTGACACAACCCTAAGCAATAGCAGGCATGGCATGGCAAGAACACAACATGGCTCAATCAACTCCTACACATGCTAGTGGGTTTTAACTATTTACTGTGGCAATGACAGGTCATGCAAAGGAATGGGTTCAACTACCGCAGCATAAAGTAGCAGTTGAATCATTGTTTTCCTATTGCAATAAAAGAGAGCAGGAGCGAGAGAGTAGGATTGTATCGGAATGAACAAGGGGGTTTGCTTGCCTGGTAGATCAACAGGGGGGCACTGCTCCTCAGACAGGTACTCTGGAGCACTCTCCGGATCAGGACCTATCGAGAAGGAACGGTGTCGGAAATCAAACACAAGCATATGCAACAATATGATGCATGAACATGGCATGAGTATGTGATGTTGTTTGAGTTAATGCATCTAGCATTTATTTGGTTGAAGTCCGTTTGAACCAAGGGTTCAAATACAACTCCAAATTAAGCTCTTAAACATGCCATAAGTGTGTTTCATATATACAGCATGTATAGGTTGGTTTGTCATGCATGAAAATGGTACAGATGCATAGATTGAATTTTTCTAATAATTTTTCGTATATAGATTATTTCAATCTGAGCTACGGTTGAATTTCTATGAATTTTTGAAGTTTAAACTGTTTTCTGGAATTTCCTGTATTATTTTAACTCCAGAAAATAGCTTATTGCGTCAGCACTGGATCACGCTGACGTCAGCGGTCAACGGAGCGGCCCAGGTCAAACCTGGCCTGTGGGGCCCACTAGTCAGTGACCCAGTGTTGCCTAGGTAACAGACAGGTGGGGTCGGGTCAATGCCCACATCAGCATAGTCAAAGCTGACACGTGGGCCCATTGTAATTAGATTAATCTTAATCTTGCTTAGTTAGCCAGTTAGTTAGGCAGTGGGGCCCGGCTTTCTATGTCCCAGGGTGTTACTAACTGCGTCATTAACCCTAATTAATCGTGCCACGTTAGCGTCACCGGATTAAGGGTCGGCGACCTTACAGTGCGGCGGCAACTCGCCGGCCGGCCGTTTCCGGCGACGGATGGCCGCGCGGATGGGTTCTATGGAACGCCCGCAGTGCGGCGCGTCCAGGGGTGGTCGTGGGGATGCCGGGGATGGGCTGCAGCGGTGAGGGCGGCGAGCTTTGCGGCGGCGGAGCTCGGTGGTGTGCGGGTGCTGCGCTAGGGCTCGCTAACAAGCTGTCTGTGCTGCACGAGAGCGCCAGGGGTGCTCTAGGGCGCGCCCGTTGCACAACGGCAGCGAACGGAGCACGGGGAGCACGCGTGCTGCAGCAATGGAGGAGCCGAGCTTTGGCTCGTGCGGCAAGGGAGCTAGAGGGCACAGGAGGACAGGGGAGAAGGGGGAGATGACGGCGGGGCTCACGGAGATTCGAACGGCGCCGTCGTTGAGGTCGGGGAGGCACTGGATGACGCAGATCGACGGGCGAAGTCCGGCCACAGATGCGGCGGTGACGAGCTCGGAGGCGTCGTCACAGGAAGTCCGATGATGTGACCTTCGTCTTGGTGAGGAGGTGCTCGACGGCGGACCAGTGGGACACGACAACGGGGCTCGGCGTGGACAGTGGCTACGGCGACGATAAGCGGCGGCGACGAGCTTCGCTCGGTGGTGCTCGGGGGAAGGGGAACAGACGAGGGATAGGCACGGGAGAGAGGGGGAGAGTGACCAGGGGGTTGCGGGCGTCTCCGTGGCGCTCGGGTGAGGACGGGGGAGGCAGCAGGAGGTGGCTTCGCCTCCTGTGCATGCGCCATGCCGTCGTCCTCCTGGCAAGGAAGGAGACAACTGGCGCCTGGCTCTGGTGGGCTGGGCCGTGCTGGGCCAGCTGGGCTGCCAGGTAAGGCCAGGTAAGCCTTTTCCTTTTTCTGTTTCCTTTTCTATTTTTTTGACATTTGTTTTGATTTGATAAAAATACCAAATCATTTTATTTAATTCTGTCAAATTTTGCAGGGACCTAAGGAATTAATCCAAAGCCCCTCGCCAAAATTCATAATTATTGGACAATATTTTGTATATATAAAAATATTTATCCAACGCAAATAAATACTGGATTAATTCCAAATGCCCAAAATAAATACTTATGAGCTCTTGAAAATATTGGTTTGATTTTTATCTCTGTCCAATATTTTCAGAGAGCAACATGAGCATTTTCTTGGACCCTTTTGGAGCAATTTTTACTTGGGTCATTTTCAGAAATGATTCTGAGGGTTTCACAAATCCCCATTTCAATTTTAAATGGAATTTAAACATGATGCAAACATGAAGGGCTAGCCTAGGTCATACCAGAACTAGGGATGTGACAACTCGCCCCCACTCGGAAGAATCTCATCCTGAGATTCAGGAGTCGGTGGAAAGAAAGTGGGGTACTCAAGTCGAAGACGATCTTCACGCTCCCAAGTAGCTTCTCTCTCAGAATGATGAGACCACTGAACCTTGAGAAAGTTGATGTTATGACGTCGAGTGACATGCTCTGCTTGATCAAGGATGCGAACAAGGTACTCTCGAAGGTGAGGTTATCTTGAAGATCAAGCGCTTCGTGGTCCACTCCGCGGATGGGATCCGAGAAGCAACGCCTGAGTTGGGAGACGTGGAAGACATCATGTACTCGAGAAAGATGTGGGGGTAGTTCCAACTGGTAGGCAACCTCTCCTCGTTTAGCGAGAATGAGAAAAGGACCAATGTAACGAGGAGCCAACTTGCCCTTGATACCGAAACGATGGGTACCCTTCAAAGGGGTAACCCGAAGGTAAGCCTTGTCGCCAACTTCATAAGCCACTTCCTTATGACGACGGTCATACTGGCTCTTTTGACGAGATTGGGTTGTTTTCAAATTCTCACGAATGATGCGAACTTGCTCTTCTGCCTCCTAGATCATATCCGGTCCAAAGAATTTTCTTTCACCGGTTTCTGACCAGTTCAAAGGTGTTCGACATCTTCGTCCATACAGAACCTCAAAAGGAGCTTTCTTGAGACTGGATTGGTAGCTATTGTTATAAGCAAACTCGACGAAGGGAAGACACTTCTCCCAATCCATACCGAAAGAGATAACACAAGCTCTAAGCATGTCTTCGAGAATTTGGTTGACCCTTTCCACCTGACCACTTGATTGAGGGTGGAAAGCGGTACTAAAGGAAAGATGGGTGCCCATGGCAGTTTGGAAACTCTCCCAGAAATGAGAAGTGAAAAGACTACCACGGTCTGAATTGATCTCTAGTGGGACACCATGAAGTGAAACTATTCGAGAAATATATAAGTCAGCGAGCTGACTAGCAGTGATACTCTCTCGAACAGGTAGGAAGTGAGCCACTTTGGAAAGACGATCAATGACTACGAAGATAGCATTATTCCCTTTCTTGGTCCTGGGAAAGCCGGTGATGAAGTCCATACCAACTTTATCCCATTTCCATTCAGGAATAGCTAAAGGCTGAAGGGTGCCAGCAGGCCTTTGATGCTCTGCCTTAACGCGACGACAAACGTCACAGTTAGAAATGAACTGAGCAATTTCTCTCTTCATCCTAGTCCACCAGAACCTCTGGCGCAGGTCCTGATACATCTTAGTACTACCGGGATGAATCGTGAGAGGAGATTCATGCGCCTCCTTAATAATCAGTTGTCGCAGATGTTGATTCTTGGGAACCACCAAGCGATTCTCAAAGAAAACAACACCTCGATCATCCATAGAGAAACATCCACCAACTCCCTTCTTAATGTTTCTCTTGATGCGGATAACACCCCTATCAAACTTCTGATCAGTAATGATCTGATCCTCAAGGGTAGGTTTCGCCACCAAGGTAGAAAGGAATCAGTGAGGAGCAATGTGAAGGTTAAGCTTACATAATTCCTCATGGAGAAGTGGCTGGCCCTGCTGCAACATGAGATTGTTGCAATAGGACTTACGACTTAGTGCATCAGCCATGACATTGCCCTTGCCTGGGGTGTAAGTAATCCCTAAGTCGTAATCTGAGATCAACTCCAACCAACGTCTTTGCCTAAGGTTCAAATCTGGTTGGGTGAAGATATACTTGAGACTCTGGTGGTCGATGTAAATCTTGCAACATTTACCAAGAAGGTAATGTCGCCATGTCTTAAGTGCATAGACTATGGCTGCAAGCTCTAGATCATGTGTAGGATAATTCTCCTCATGTGGATGCAATTGTCGAGATGCATAGGCAATCACATGGCGATCTTGCATAAGAATGCAACCTAGTCCCTGTTGTGAGGCATCGCAGTAGATAACAAAGTCTTTAGTGAAATCCGGTGGCACAAGTACGGGAGCAGAAGTCAGGCGTCTTTTCAGTTCCTGAAAACTATACTCACATTGTGGGGACCACTCAAACTTTTTATCTTTCTTGAGAAGTTCCGTGAGAGGTTTGGCCACTTTGGAGAATTTCTCAACAAAGCGGCGACAATAACTGGCTAGGCCAAGGAAACTCCTAACTTGTTTAACTGTTTTAGGCGGAGTCCAATCAAGAACGTCCTGAACTCTCTCGGGATTGACAGCAATGCCCTTACCAGAGATTACGTGGCCTAGGTAGGTCACTTCTGGCAACCAAAATTCACACTTGGAGAACTTGGCATAAAGGCGGTGTTCTCTAAGTTTTTCTAACACAAGTCTAAGATGTTCGGCATGCTCTTCCTCATTCTTCGAGTAAATAAGGATATCATCGAGGTAAACCACGACGAACTTATCTAAGTACTCCATGAAGATCGAGTTCATCAAGCGGGAGAATGTAGCTGGAGCATTGGTTAGACCAAAGGACATGACGGTGTACTCGTACTGACCATAACGAGTGACAAAAGCCGTTTTAGGAATGTCCCCATTTCTGATCTTGATTTGGTGGTAGCCTAACCTCAAATCCATCTTGGAGAAGACTGAGGATCCAGCGAGCTGATCATACAGATCGTTGATCCTGGGGAGCGGATACTTGTTCTTTATCGTGACCAAATTAACGGGGCGATAATCTACAACCATCCAGCCCGTACCATCCTTCTTCTTGACAAAGAGGACGGGGCAAGCCTAGGGAGAAGAACTAGGACGGATGAAACCCTTTTGCAAGGACTCATCAAGTTGTTCCTTAAGCTCGGCTAGCTCTAAGGGTGCCATCTTGTAAGGTCTCCTAGAAATTGGGGCGGTTCCGGGGATAAGATCTATAACAAATTCTACATCTCTGTCAGGTGGAATACCTGGCAGTTCCTCTAGAAAGACATCCGGAAAGTCATGGACTACCGGGATATCTTCAAGGTCAGGAAGAGGGCTGGCATTTAGAGAATAGAGTTGGCGCTTTGCAACTCTAGTGGATACAGTGACTATCTTGCCAGATGGGTGTGTGAGCTGAACAGACCTGGTGTAACAATCAATCTTGGCATAATGAGCTTTCATCCAGTCCATACCCAAGATGATGTTAATATCTGAAGACTTAAGGGATATCAAGGAAGCTAGGAATACAAGTTTTTCAACATGTACTTCATTGCCATAACTTATCCTAGAAGTTTGCCACTTGGATCCAGGAGTTTGAATGAATAGTGGGGAGGGCATATCACAAAATGACATGTCGTGCAAACGGGCATAACTTTCGGAAATGAAGGAGTGAGATGCTCCAGTATCGAATAGAACCGAAGCTGGGTGACAGTTGACAAGGAGTGTACCAAGAACGACACCTGGATCATCATGAGCGTCTTTAGCTGAGATGTGATGCACACGTCCAAGTTCAGTGGGAGCTGACTTGGCACTGAGCATCTGGTGTGAAGGCTTACTACCACGGCCAACAGACTTCTCGGGCTGGGGTGGAGCAACATGGGTCTGAGTGCAAATACGGGCAATGTGGCCTTGCTCTCCGCACTTGTAACAAATCTTGGAGGTAGGACAAGGACCCGCATTGACAAGTGGTATACCAATAGGCATGGGTGTAGCATACGGTTGAACTGGGTGAGGTGCCACACAAGAAGGCCTTGGTGTATAACCAGGTGGAAGAGCGGAGTTCGGAACCCAAATCCGGCGCTTCTGAGAGCTAGAACTGGAGGAAGAACCCAAATCACGGGTGTGCTTATGAGACTCCTCGTAAGTGAGTTGAGATGTTTCTGCGTTAATGGCCTTGTTCACAAGAGCCTGGAATGTATTGCAATGATGCAAGTGGAGATCACGACGCAACTTGGGGGGTTGAGACCCTTCCGGAACCTAGCCTGCTTCTTGGCGTCTGTGGACACCTCTTCTGTAGCATAGCAGGCAAGGTTCTCAAATTCCCTACTGTAAGTATCAACAGCCATCTTACTCTGGATGAAACTACAGAACTCTTCTCTCTTGCGGTCAATGAGAGCCTGAGGAATGTGATGCTCGCGAAAGGCCTCAGTGAAATCTCTCCAGGTGGTTATCTGGCCAGCTGGAAGCATAGCCTCATAGTTCTGCCACCAAAGACTAGCAGGACCTTCCAGGTGATATGTAGCATAGGTGACCTTGTCACTTTCAGCTACGTTCGTAGAACGCAGCTTGTGAGGGATACTACGAAGCCAGTCATCTGCATCGAGTGGTTCGATGGAATGATGAAAGGTAGGTGGTTTCAGACCAAGGAAATCATAGATGGTCGCTGACTCCTTGCACTAGGGTGCGGTGTTCTCCTTGATGCGTGCTAACAAGCGGTTGGTCTCACGCTTGTTCATCTCAACTTCTAACATGAACTTTGCCAATGAAGACTGATCGGGAGGAACCTCATCCCTACCATCTCCGTGGTTCCGGCTACGAGCAACAGAACTTTGATTAACCGGCAACATCCTGAAGAACGAAACCAAGGAAAACAAGGATGGATTCAGCGTCATCATAAGGGTGTAGAACATAGTACAAGGAAAATACCATCTCTTGAACTCCTAGGACAATTCTGACAGCATAACGGCAGTAAAATGCTCAAAATGAGACATCCTGCAAATGATGGGGTAGCACCATACTCAACATCATCACTTAAGGTTCTGAGATATTACTAAACAGACTACACTGGAAGTACTTGAACTGGGATAAGACATTGATCAACCAATCCTAAGAGACTACGAAGTAGTCACACGTGATCCTGATAGACGGGAGAGGAAGCCTAGTTCCTTAACCCCGTAGGAAAGATAGGATGACTCAGATCAGAAGGGCATGAGGTATAAGGAGTAAAAAGAGCCTTATGTTCCCTTCCACAATCAATTCCCTTATATAACTAAAGAATTTCTAGACTCAACTTCGACCAGGTTGGCTTGGAAATCCTACAGGTAGTCAGGCTCTGATACCAAGGCTGTCGGGACCTCGATTCCAAGTCACATCGATCTAGCCGGTAACACCTCATATCACTTTGCGGCCTCACACACGGTATTCCCATGGGTGTCGCCTTACCCTGGCCCGGGACCGTTTGCACCTTTTGGCTCACGTATATGATTGTGTCGCTAGCATCCATATGACAGAGAACCCGGGCCGACATGGCTAGTCGTGAACCCAAAGCGGCACTAACCCATGGGGACAGGCATACATGATTCGCATCGAGCATGTCGGTCAGCAGCGTGTGAATCCGGGCTGTAGCACTAGGCTAACAGGACTCCGGGAACCTGGGCTGTAGCAGGCTAGGCAGGACTCCGGATGTCACCGCGTGACATTTCCCCGAAGGGACAGACACACGAACGAAGTGAAGCACATGTCAGCCGGTCAAGTGTCCTGAGCAGTAGTGCTAGGCTAACAGCACTCCGGTGGACCGGGCTGTAGCGGACTACTATGGCTCAAGGAAGCACTAGACTACATTTCCCCATAAGAGAGACTACCAAGGATAAACAACTAGATTGTCGGATCCCACACATAGCAATACACGTCACACGTACGCATAACATGCAAGTATGTGATGTACAACATGGCATCACAACATTACGCAAACTCATATAGATAAAGGCTCAGAAGAGCCACATAGCATAAAATACAAACAGGGGTCACATGACCCATCATTCAGAGCATACAAGCAACGGAAGCATTACATGTCTGGGTACAGACAACTACAAAAGAAGAGGCTAAGAGGCCTGACTATCTACAAGTCCCTCCCAAGGGCACAAGATCGTAGCTGAGGTGCAAGCTACTCGTTGAAGTCCAAGCGGTACTACTAGTGAGACAGAAGTCTCACCTGCAAAACATAAATAATGCAAACGTGAGTACAAGGTACTCAGCAAGACTTACATCAGATCCTATCATACATGCATTTGTATCAAGAAGGTAATGTGGGGTTTAGTTGCAGCAAGCCAACTTTAACTCAGTGGCTATCCTGTTATACGATAATGAGAAACTTCTTTGAGGTGAGGCAGCGCACACGAGTCCACTAAACACCACATCAATACACCACTATGGATTCATCCTCGTCTTCTTACGAGAAGGCCATCCATAGCACTCACACTTGTCTTGAGCATTTTAGAGTATCCACTTTAAGTTGTCTATGTACCATGTAAGCATCCAAGAAGTCCATAACCGAGGACACGGCTATTCGAATAGATCATGATAACCCTGCAGGGGTGTACTTCTTCACACACGCTCTCACCACTTATCACCATGTACACGTCATGTACCTCGGCAACCTTCAAGCGGAAACCTGGCGAGGGTGTCGGCCACGACCTGACTAACCACACAAGACTCTAGTCCATGTTTATCGCCTATTCAGGTTCCATCCGCAAGGAGATCCGGCCGGGGTGTCGCTCACGGCCCCAAACGATATGTGCAGGGCTCCCAAGCCCACCTCGCCGGATGGATCTATGTTTGGTACACCGTGCCACTTGTGCCTAGTCTGTCCCAAGCCCACTTGGCCAGGTGCCACTTGGTAGACTACTAACACTACCTACAAACACCAGAAACTATTTGCGACTCCTGGACAGAGATCAAGTTGGCTAATAAGTCGAGAGGGGCACTTAAGCATTCCAATGTGTGGTAGTAGCTAGTCATTGGACAACATACACGGAACTCAGTGCTTAAGGACGGTTCCAGTGAGCCAACCCACCATGTACTCCTACATGGCCTCTCACCGCTACCTTTACCAAATCGTGTTCACACGCTTAACTCTCAGCACCAGAACATATCGTACCACTCTAATTCATTCCTGATGAATTAGACCTGACACAACCCTAAGCAATAGCAGGCATGCATGGCAAGAACACAACATGGCTCAATCAACTCCTACAGATGCTAGTGGGTTTTAACTATTTACTGTGGCAATGACAGGTCATGCAAAGGAATGGGTTCAACTACCGCAGCATAAAGTAGCAGTTGAATTGTTGTTGTCCTAATGCAATAAAAGAGAGCAGGAGCGAGAGAGTAGGATTGTATCGGAATGAACAAGGGGGTTTGCTTGCCTGGTAGATCAACAGGGGGCACTGCTCCTCAGACAGGTACTCTGGAGCACTCTCCGGATTAGGACCTATCGAGAAGGAACGGTGTCGAAAATCAAACACAAGCATATGCAACAATATGATGCATGAACATGGCATGAGTATGTGATGTTGTTTGAGTTAGTGCATCTAGCATTTATTTGGTTGAAGTCCGTTTGAACCAAGGGTTCAAATACAACTCCTAATTAAGCTCTTAAACATGCCATAAGTGTGTTTCATATATACAGCATGTATAGGTTGGTTGGTCATGCATGAAAATGGTACAGATGGATAGATTGAATTTTTCTGATAATTTTTCATATATAAATTATTTCAATCTGAACTACGGTTGAATTTCTATGAATTTTTGAAGTTTAAACTGTTTTCTGGAATTTCCTGTATTATTTTAAATCCAGAAAATAGCTTATTGCATCAGCACTGCATCACGCTGACGTCAGCAGGCAACGGAGCGGCCCAGGTCAAACCTGACCTGTGGGGCCAACTGGTCAGTGACCCAGTGCTGCCTAGGTCACAGACAGGTGGGGTCGGGTCAACGCCCACATCAGCATAGTCAAAGCTGACACGTGGGCCCATTGTAATTAGATTAATCTTAATCTTGCTTAGTTAGCCGGATAGTTAGGCAGTGGGGCCCGGCTATGTGTGTCCCAGGGTGTTACTAACTATGTCATTAACCCTAATTAATCGTGCCACGTCAGCGTCACCGGATTAAGGGCCGGCGACCTTACAGTGCGGCGGCGACTCGTCGGCTGGCCATTTTTTGCGACGGATGGCCACGCGGATGGGTTCTATGGAACGCCCGCAGTGCGGCGCGTCCAGGGGTGGTCGTGGGGATGCCGGGGATGGGCTGCAGCAGTGAGGGCGGCGAGCTTTGCGGCGGCGGAGCTCGGTGGTGTGCGGGTGCTGCGCCAGGGCTCGCTACCGAGCTGCATGTGCTGCACGACAGCGCCAGGGGTGCTCTAGGGCGCACCCGTTGCACGATGGCAGCGAACGGAGCAAAGGGAGCACGCGTGTTGCGGCAATGGTGGAGCTGAGCTTCGGCTCGTGCGGCAAGGGAGCTAGTGGGAACGGGAGGACAGGGGAGAAGGGGGAGATGATGGCGGGGCTCACGGAGATTCGAACGGCGCCGTCGTTGAGCTCGGGGAGGCACTGGACGACGTAGATCGACGGGCGAAGTCTGGTAGCAGATGCGGCGGTGACGAGCTCGGAGGCGTCGTCACAGGAAGTCCGGTGATGTGACCTTCATCTTGGTGAGGCGGTGCTCGACGGCGGACCAGTGGGACACGACAACGGGGCTCGGCGTGGGCAGTGGCTACAGCAACGGTGAGCGGCGGCGACGAGCTTCGCTCGGTGGTGCTCGGGGGAAGGGGAACAGACGAGGTATAGGCACGGGAGAGAGGGGGAGAGTGACCAGGGGGTTGCGGGCGTCTCCGTGGCACTCGGGTGAGGACGGGGGAGGCAGCAGGAGGTGGAAGCAGGAGGTGGCTTGGCCTCGTGTGCGTGCACCACGCCGTCCTCCTCCTGGCAAGGAAGGAGACGACTGGCGCCTGGCTCTGGTGGGCTGGGCCGTGCTGGGCCAGCTGGGCTGCCAGGTAAGGCCAGGTAAGCCTTTTCCTTTTTCTGTTTCCTTTTCTATTTTTCTGACATTTGTTTTGATTTGATAAAAATACCAAATCATTTTATTTAATTCTGTCAAATTTTGCAGGGACCTAAGGAATTAATCCAAAGCCCCTCACCAAAATTCAGAATTATTGGACAATATTTTGTATATATAAAAATATTTATCCAACGCAAATAAATACTGGATTAATTCCAAATCCCCAAAATAAATACTTATGAGCTCTTGAAAATATTGGTTTGATTTTTATCTCTGTCCAATATTTTCAGAGAGCAACATGAGCATTTTCTTGGACCCTTTTGGAGCAGTTTTTACTTGGGTCATTTTCAGAAATGATTCTGAGGGTTTCACAAATCCCCATTTCAATTTTAAATGGAATTTAAACATGATGCAAACATGAAGGGCTAGCCTAGGTCATACCAGAACTAGGGATGTGACAGAGGGAGAGGGGTAGAGTGTTGTATGGGTGATGGAGTTGCTTCTCGAAGATGGTGGGAGAGGCCTACTAGACAAACTAAGGGTGGAACTGCAATGTTATCAATAAGAGTGGGATGTGTTTCTGTGTGTGCCTGTGCGTGATAGATCTGTCGGGACGCATCCATGGATGATGAAGGGGAACCATGTGTTTGGTAAGCAAACCTAACTAGATCGGTAGATCAATTGTTGTTTGTCGGAGGAAGGGAGAGACACAACTAATGAGGTAGATCGATTGACGTGTGGGTAAAAACGAGTTATAAGGACCTAGCTAGCTATATGTATAGCAAGAGATCGGTCGGTGTACGTCCATTTCTTAGAGGCAAATAAGGCCCAGCGAGATGGATAGACAGAGAGAATGGAGCTAGGAGGTGGTGCGAGAGGCCCAACTACTAGCTAGATAGGGGGAGGAGTGTGCGGTTGTGAGAGCGATGAAAAGAAGGGCGATAGTTTACACGTGTGTATGACCATATGAGAGACACGAGGCAAGGACACATAAAGGAGGAGATTGAAGGTGTGTTTGTATGTTGTAGGCAGGCATTGCTGGAGAGGTTTATCAATCGGTGTGTGTCGGAAAGGAGTTGTGGAGACTCTGGGAGAACGACCTAAAGAAAAAAATGAATGTGCCCGGTGGATAGAATGCCGAGGGAGGGGGAGGGCGAGGAGGGCGTGTGCATGCATGAGAGAAAGTTAGTGGTAGCTACAAAGGTTAGAGGATTGTGTGGGTGTAAGAGACTAACAAAGATCATAATTTTATATGAAAGAGGATTCATATATTTGAATAGGAGATCATAGTGTTTTAAACATTGCATGCATGAATATAGTGGTGATACACGTGTTGTGCACATGTTATACCATAATGTGATAATGCATGGCGTTTGCAACTCACAGCTAAATGCCGAACAATCTAAACCATACTATACATCAAACAATCTCACATTTTATTTGAATTTGTGATAATGTGTGGCGTTTGCAGCTTACAACTAAATATCAAACAATCTAAACAATACTATATATCGAACATTCTCACATTTTATTTGAATTTGTGGTAATGTGTGGTGTTTGCAACTCACATCTAAATACTTGTAGGCGTAGGGGGCGGGGCACCATACATAATGTGATAAACACATTATACATATGAGACATGGTTTAGATTATGAAGATCTAGCTAGAGCTAGAAATGTAATGTGATTTGAAATCAAAATAAAGTGGATTCAAAAAATCTAGTTCAAGTTCATATAGTACACATAGTTCATATGTAACTCGAGACTAATCATGTGGTGTGTTGTGAAGATAATACACAAATGATGGTTTAACTTGACAATAATGATGATTGTATATCTTATTAAAACAGAGAAACAAATTCAAATGCTTTGACTTCACAACAATCATTACTGTAGATCTTATTCAAATAGAGAAACGAATTCAAATTTAGTTCATATTGAAGCGGTAGTATATACGTTTGGAATGCACTAAAACGTTCATTTGAGTAGTAGGTTGCATGCATTATACACATAGCAAAATATTTTAATTGAACATAACATGAATTCAAAGTTTTGAATGACATTTGTAGGGCGCATTGATTTGGTACAGTACACATTAGGCTTGTCCGGAAATTTCAACCCACGCCTTGTTAGCCCGAAATATTTAAGATATATCTTTGTCTTGTTGTGCTCCGACAACTCCCTCCATCTCAACCCGTGCCTTGCTATTCCGAAATTACAACGCGCGCGAAAACTCCCACCTCCTGTGAAATCCCGACACACGAAATGCCCGTGGTACCCCTGAACCGAAAGAACCTCCTCAAATCAGTGGGGGTACTTTCGTAACTTACCCCACATTTCAGACAAGCGCGTCTCTAAGCCATGGTTCCCCACTACCATCCCATCCGCCCACCCATTCGTACACCGAGGCCGCGAAAACCCATGATGAAACCCCACACCCTACTCCGTCCGCCACCCAGCTAGAGCCTCTTCCCCGACGACGTCGTCCACAGCAACATCTTGACATCCCTCATCCACCGTACCGGATGAGGATCCGTTGTCGATCTCATCGTCCCGCTGGTTCAGCCACCCCGTCCTCCACCTCCAAGGAGCTGCCCCAACGTTCCCCTCGTCTTTCGCGCCACCTCCATTCCCACACCGCCATCTTCACCTGCACCACCGGAAGAGCATCATCATCACCGTTTCCTCGGATGAAGCTGCGGCCTAATCGGCGCCACCAAAGATGTTGTACACTAATCGCCGCATTTTCTTCTTGATTCGATCTCACAGTGCTGCCGACGCTCGGTCCCGAGCCGACATGGCGTGGCTCCATCCATGGCGGCATCGCCGGCCACTTCCTCCACGGCGTCGCTCCCTCGGCGGTGACGTCCACATCAGTAGGACCTGCTGCTGCTTTAGCTCTCACTCACACTGCTGCTCTGCTCTTGCTCTCGGTCCCCTGCTTGGTCTGCTCTTGCTATTGCTCTTGCTCGCGCTGCTGCTCTCGCTCTTGATCTTGCTTGCGATGCTGCTCTGATTTAGCTACACTTCACTCCGATGCCGCCGGGGTGAAGGAAGAACCAGCCGCAGCTGGGAGGGGGGCTCGCCGGAGAGGTACCCCACTATCTATCTTAGGGTTCAGGATGGGGGCGGTGGTCGCCGGTGGTGGCGGGGCGTTGGCAGGGCGGTGGCGTGGGGATCACCGGAGAAAAAGCTCGACACGGGGGGGCTAGAGGGATGGCCGGGGCGGCGGCGGATCGGCGGTGGGGAGTGTTTTCGGGGCGGGCGGGGCGGCGCACCGCTGGCCGCGAGCGGCGGGGGCTGTTGTTTGGCCGGCTCAGGGGGGTGGAGGTTGAAGATGAACCGCAGGCCCTTGATTTCGTATCCAATGGCTGCAAAATCGATTGACCAGAGATGAAAAAGTCAGTCGACCGACGTGTAGCCTCACCTTGCTAGTGCGTTCAGTTTCGACAGCAAAATTCAGTTTTGACAGCAAAATTCAGTTTCGACAGTTAAGTTCAGTTTCGACAGTTAAGTTCAATTTCGATAGTTAAATTCAGTTTCGACAGTTAAGTTCAGAGATGAGCGGCTAATGTATTTTACATCTAGCACTTTGTGTTTATGTATTTTACATCATGTATTGGAGATGCTATTAGAATTCCACTCAGGTTAACGTTGTTCGTTGTCTCTCTTGTCCTGCTTCAGCCTCGGCGTCGTACAACTCACCGGAGCTGCTCCAACGACGAAACCCTCCATCACAGTGGAGCAGTACCTCGAGCTCCATCTCCAGACGCCTAAGATCTTCTTCCCCTCCTCCGACAGCCAAGTTAGCCGGAGCATCCTCACCGGCCAACCCAATCACGCTGAGATCGACATGGCTTCGCCAAAGAGGTTGTACACTTGTTGCATCTCTTTTTTACTCTACATGTTATATATATTGTCCACTGAGCACACGTATTTGTTCCTGTAGTGTCTCCTTGAAAGAAAAAACGTAGGAATTTTAATTTTCACTTGTCCTCCTTTTCAAATTCCTATTCATGAAGCACAAGACTAAGAGATAGTAGCATAATAGCATTATAACCGTACATTTTCTTGTGGTTTTACTTAATCTCACCATGCTTCTTTGCATCCTGTGATCTTCCAATTATTGTGAATCAAACACCTAGATTGGCAGAAATCCTGTGTTTTTAAATTCTCCGTTTTGCACGTGCATTCCTATCCTATTCCTGTCTATTTCCTATCCCTGCATCGTTGGAATTCTCCAATTCAAACGAGCCCTTACAGAATTACTTCTCTTACAGATAGTTGTCAAAGAAAACCTTGCGTGGTTTGTCCCGCTCCTGTTGCACCGTCGTCCACCCCAGCTCAGCTGCTCCAACGACAAAAGGGTCCAGCACAGCAGGGATCCGGCCTCCAGACTATCTTTCACCGCCTCAGATCTTCTTCCCCGCCGCTGGCAGCCATGAAAACTGCACTACCATCATCAACCGAGCAGATGACCTCGAGGACTACACGGGTCCGCAAGAGAGGTCGCACTCTTTCGTGTCTGCTTACGTTATGCATCGCTTAATATTACATGCTACTTTATCATCCGGTTCACTGATTAGACTCTGAGTCATCTCCAAATTAATGGTCAAACTTGAGTTTTTAAATGGTTGTGGGGTACATATCGGGGCCGCTATCAATAGTATATATCTACTATCTGGTTAATCTCCGGTGTCTACTATGAGTTTCATGTTGGGTGGGAAACAAACAGTAAAGAAGCCATTATCTGTATTTTTTTAACTGAAGCCATTATCAGCCTGCTATTATTGGTTTTGGGTCTATCCACAGGTTGCTACCATCACTCTGGATTTCTGCATGCACTCCTTACATAATCTCACTATGTTTTATTCATATGCATGACAGTTATTGTAAACAATGGAACTGAACATGTAGAGCAAAAGATACGAGCCTTGCATGGCAATAAAATTCCATGCAGACATCGCTCCATGGTAGGTGCAAAGGCAGCCCCCCTCCACGCATTTCGAATTGTAATCGAGAGGAAGATATCTGTTCTGAGGGGGATTCAGAAGGAGAAGACAACTCCTATTTACCCCCTGAGGTCTTCGCTCTAACTTGGCATGCTGATGTTGGTTATATCATGCATATGGTGTCTTGCATTGCTTACTTTATACATCAAATATGTCATCTGCTTAGTTTAGACATCCTTTGTGTGAATGCCATCTGTTTAGTTTATTCATCGTTTATGTGAATTATGCAATGCCATCTTGTTTAGCCAGGCATCATTTATGTGAATTTTGCAATGCCATCCTGCTTAGCCAGTCATCTTGTATGTAAATTATATCAGGCCATCCTTTTTTTCGTTACATATTACATTTGTCAACAATGTTATTACATTCAACTGCTCTTCGTGTGCATCAGCCATTTGACACGGTGATGGCAAATTCTGGAGTAAAAACAAGGTCTTCAGAGCAGACTATGCTATCTGACAAAGCACATATCACGCTGGTTACGGATAGCTCCTCAGAGGAGGATTCAGAGACAGATGACCAGTCCTATCCCCCCCCCCCCCGAGGTGTATGCTCTAACTTGGCAGGGTTATGTTGCTCATGTCGTGCGTATGGTGTCTCGCATTGCTATGTCATTTGATTAGTTTAGACATGCTTTGTGTGAATGCCACCTGTTTAGTGTCTAATTACCATATATGTGAATTATGCATTGCCATCTTGTTGCAAGACATTATATATGTGAATTATACAATGCTATCTTGTTGCAAAGGCATTATATATGTGAATTATGTAATGCCATGCTGTTTAGCCAGTCATCATGTATGTGAATTATATCATGCTATCATTTTTTTTGTATTATGTGTTCCATTTGTCGACAATGTTTGTATATTCAACTACTCTTCCTGTGCATCAGCCATTTGAAGCGGTGATGGAAGTATCTGGAGTGAAAACAAGGTATTTAGAGCAGACAATGCTACCTGTTGAAGCAGACATCTTGCAGGTTACAGAGAGCTCCTCAGAGGAGGATTCAGAGACTGATGACTAGTCCTATTTTATCCCTGAGGTCTATGCTCAAACTTGGCAGGGTTATATTACCCATGTCATGCATGTTGTCTTGCTTTGCTTAGTTTTTACATCATATATGGATTGCCATCTGCTTACTTGCTTACTATATAAATCATATATTTGAATTATATCATGCCATCATGTTTACATAGTACATACACATCATCTATCTGAATTATGGCATGGCAACCCATTTAATAAAGACATCATATAGTTATATCATCTCATCCTCTTTAGTGTTTACAGTCATCATATTTTGAATTATGGCATTCTATCCGTGAATGTATGTGAATTATGGCATGCCAACCTATTTAATAAACACATTATATAGTTATGTCATGTCATCCTGTTTACATAGTCTCATATTTTGAACTATGTCTTTCCATCTTTTTAGTTAGCCATCATATATGTGAAATTGTGTCATGCTATCCTGTTTGGTTAGACAATATAAATATGAATTATTTCATGCCCTCTTTTATTCCCCACTATCCATTGCACCTGTCTATCATACAATGTCTATACTTTCAATTACTTTTCTTGTTTATCAGCCATTTGAATTGGAGAGCGTGATGGCAGTATCTAAGGGAGTAACAACACGGTCTTCAGAAAAGATAGTGCTACCAGTTGATGCAGATAGAACCACGGTTGTACTTGCCCAAGGACCAGATCCACCACACATAACCCAGACTCTCGCAGATTGTACCCCTACCCAGTTGGACAGAGAACCAGCTACACCCCTTCTAACCCCAACCCCGGCAGATAGTAACCCAGTTCCTGTTGACACAACACCGTCTCCACCACAGAGCACCCAAACACGAGCAGTTAGTAAAGGAACTGCAGTGCCCAAAGCACGAGGATCACCACTCTGAATCCCAACTCAACGCTTAAAGGAGAAGAAGATTTGTTCTCAGGTCAGGTTCTGTAGCTATGGTTCATACTCCTTTGCTCTTGCATGACTGTATTTACTCATACCAACTATTTTCAAATTTGAAGGATGGAATTGAAACTCCAATGGCGCAACAGGTATGTTTTAAACCTATTTCTTTAACTGGTTTGCTGTTGTAACCTGCTCTATGTTGATTTTAGTTTCAATTGAATAAACAGTTATGTTCTCATGTCATGCACATTACAAGTGTTGTTATTGCTCTATAGTTACCCACACTTATATTCTGTCTATTCTGCTTTGTCTTGAACAAATATTATTTGAACTGTGTCTCTATCTTGATTTGGCAACAAAAACTAGAATGATATAGACCATAAAGTGACCATGGTACATAGATATATGTTTGTTTCATGCTGTTATCCTGTCCACTTTACTACTGAACTCATTTACCAAAATGAGTTTCATATACAACATGGTAAACATGTGATGTGTCTGCTTGTTTCTCTTTTAGAATGCGGACAAAATATTGGAGAACAGTACCGCATTATCCAATGGTAAAGGAAGTAATGCAGATAAGGTTCAAGATAGTGAGACATCCCTGTTGGTCTCCAAGAAAGCTGATAAAAACTATCTTGACGACAGTGAGGGAACCCAAAAGTCATGTCTTGATGTAGTGTTCAAGTTACTAGCCACTACTGCTGGCACAAGCTCTTCGAACTCGCTGCTTGAATCAGTTCGTCTTCTTGAGTCTTAACTTCAAGTTGAAAGACATCGATCAGATGTGCTGCAACAGGAAGCTGAAGGACTGAGGAAGTCCCTGCAGAATTCAGATGCATATTTTCTGGTGCAATAGCAAGCGCTGGAGGATTTAAGCGCCAAACAAGAGAAAGTTAATAAGCTTGCTAAGCATCTTGCCAGCATTATGGGTACCCAGGATATTGTTTCTTGAGATCTTCTGAAGTGGTTTCAGTTCTGGATTTGTTTTGCTGCGGCGTTTATTTGCGCTGGTCGCCAACTTTGACAACCAGTGTATATGATATGCTGCTTTGTTCCCTATATTTGCACTGGTGGCGAACTTTGATGCCCAGGGGATGTAATATGTGTAATAGCCGTGATAGCCTAGCGTTAGTTGCTTGCTTATTTATTTCCTTGTTGTCTTGTTTATTTGTTTGCTTCTAGTCATTGCAGTTCTTTTTCCGCGGTTCGCTAGTGGCTGCAATAACCTATTTTTTAAAACTAGGCCACAATAACCATGGGCTAATATTTACTGTAGTGACACTGGGCCTCCTACTGGCCGTAGAAACAGTGGGCCTTCTACGGGCCATAGAAACAATGGGCCTTCTATGGGCCGTATTATCAATGGGCCTTATACGGGCCGTATAATCGATTGGCCAAACATGGGCCAAATAGACCGCATTACGGCCGTAAACGGGCTAGAGTTGGAATCGTCCATTCATGGGCCGACCATAATGGGTCATCGTTAATAGGCCATATTTGATGACGCTATGAAACGGCCCAACATATTAACGGACAACAAACGGGCCGACTATAACCACGGGCTGAATTTGGCCCACAAGCACAAAATGACAGTAACGGGCCGTAAGTAAATGAATGCTGGAAATGAGCCCAAGAATAAATGGGCTCTGAGAAGGCCGAAAGATAACATGGCCTGGAAACGGCCCAACGGAATAACGGGCCGTTAATGGGTATAAAGTGATACACTGTTCATTACGGGCCAGTTTCACCACGGGCGTTAATGGGTGTAAAGTGATACACTGTTTATTACAGGCCAGTTTCACCACGGGCCGTTAGTAGGCCAAGAGTTACATAGGGCCTCATATGGGCTGAAAGACGTCATGGGCCATACATGGGCCAGAAGTGAAAATGGGCTGGAATCATATTGGATGGCCCAGATGACGCTACTGGGCCTAATTCGGATAGGGCGTAACGGGCCTTGGGTTAGCGGGTTGTAAATGGGCTATATTCGAATAGGCCGTTAACAGGCTTTCCATGGGCTGGCCCGCCAGCTTTTGACCAAATCAAACGGGCCAGACTTTTCACAGGAATGGGCCTCTGTTGGGCCGTGCCACGTGCCGACATATCATAGGCGCCTTCCGTCCAATGAGTGGTTGACATCTGTCCCAATGATGAGCCGACACGTGTTTCCTCCAGCCAATGATGATTTTACACATGGAAAATCCCCATTGGTCGGGGCTGTCTTATCGGATCCAAAACCTGACCCGATAGCTTAACGGCGTTCCGTTGCGGTGGATGTCACGTGTCGGTCACCCTTGACGAAAGCACTTCTGTGACGCGCGATTTATTGTCATGGAAGTGGACACTTCTGTGATGATAATTTTGGTAATGTCATGGAACACTTCTACGACAGCACAGGTATGACTATCTTGATTCTGTCATAAATTTGTCATGGATGTACATGCATGACAGAAAACGTGACCTACTCTGACAAACACGTATCATCACGGAAGTGTATTTTTTTTGTAGTGTCCTGCTCCCTCTCCCTCATGTGCTCCTCCTGTGTGATTTTGATTTGGTTGTGTGATTGACTGATTGAACTTCATGGTGCTTGCACTTCCAAGGACAATTTATTCCAGTGCCCGATTCATTGTCCATCTCAACCAAACCTCACATGGTGGTGCGAATTTATGCTAGGTATATGCTTCTCTCTCCCATCAACTCCTCTGATTGTTCATTTATTTATTTTGAATTTCTGAAATTTTGGTATGTGCATTTGGCCTTATAAATTTAGACATTTTGTTTCTTCATTTGGTTTGCTACAGGAATAAATGTTCCAGGGTTGGAGAAGAGGGGGTTGAGCAACAGCTGAGCTTAGGTGAGTGCTCAGGTTGATCACCTGCACCAAGAAAAGTGTGATGCCGGTTATGCACTTTCTTTTCATAGAATGTTGGTATCTGTATCTTGCTGAATGGACAGAGCTAATGTTCAGTTCATTGTCTCAGGTACAGAGCTAATGTTTAGTTCATTGTCTCAGGCATGGATTTACAGATTCAAAATTTTCTTGTACACTTGCTCGGCGCACACCAGCTAGGCAGGCCAGGGGATGAAGGTACGATGCAGTGAGTGCAGCAGCGGCAGCGGGGAAACCCCTCCTAGTCGAGCCTCATCCCTAGCCTCTACCTGCAGAGGAGAACCCCAAGAAAGCTAAAAGTTTGTGGAGGAGCGCCGACACAGGTGAGCATCTTCCTATTTTTCTTCATCCTTTCCTCAACTTCCATGGTAACCTATGATTTTTTCTTCCAGTTTTTAAGAGGGTATTTCGGACTTAAGATTGATCTGGTAGTGCACGTGGTGTGGTGTGCCATAAGCAAGAATATCTTATCTGCGCCATGACAATAAGGGCTTGCTGCAGCCAGGCAGTTCTTGGGAGTATGGTGCTTCGATTTGGTTCCTGTGGTGGTATCTTCCCTCCCTTCTCCCTCCGTCTATTTCTTACTTATGCTTTGATATGTTGTATTGGCGTAAATTATGTACTTGGTTGAGTCCGACTTGCTTATTGAGATGAATCGTTTACAAAGTTATAGTGTTATTTTCAGAATTTGTAGTGACACTGTTACCTTCAGAATTTGAGATGAACCATTTCTAGAGCGTATATGGAGAGCCTAGAAGCAGCAGGGGTCCACGGAGCAGCGGATGTGGCCGATGGAGTAGCAGGAGCGAGGAGCTCGAGATGGTTCAGGTTTGCCTCCACTTGCTCTCTTATTCGTTGGTATACAGCTAGGTTGTTATATACAAGTTGTTCATCTTTATACAACTAAGTTTTTGCGGCATTTTCTATTGTAGGAAGAGTGCCTAAAGAGATTATAGAACTGGATAGAGGTGCCTTATGATAGTATAGCTAAAGAACAACAGGTATGAGTAGATGACACTGCCACCTATGTGTTTCATTTTTATTTGTTGTGATATTTCACACACCCCATATTGGCACCCCCTCTATATTCCCACTCTTATAGACTTGCAGAAACACATGCTGCTTGTCTCTATTTATCTTGGTCTTTACATTATAAATTAAAACATAGCTGGAAAGAATTATGGGTCATTTTGGCATGAAGCTCGAGAATGATAATACCACCTCAAGTGGGGATAAAGCAGAACAAGAAATAGATGAGATGTAATTACTGAAACTAGAAAAAAAATACTCTTCTAATTATGCATATGTAAAGTCATGATTATGTGTGGACCAGATGTGTGCTCTTTTCCATTGCATATGAGATTGTCGGTTAAAAGAGTTTTTTTTCTTCCAGCAATGAGCTTTCATTTTCATTGTGGAGGTTTGTTCGGTTCATCTCCTCTGGTTATTTTTTTCAGTTTGTCTCTTAGAAGTTTGGGTGCCTCTGTTTTGCTACTTTTTAGTTCTCATCATTAAGGTTTGTATCTTTCCTCCCCTCTCGGATTGTTGCATCCTTATTGTGTCTCATCGTTAAGGTGGCACATACAAGTATTAATTTGTTGAGTTCTGCTAAAGTACCGCTGAAAATTCAAATTCTATATACTTTACTTTTGGCTATACACGAGAATACAGTACACACATTTGATTAGTGATTAAATGTGAAGACCATTGTGCATGTTTTTCTGAATGTGGATTAATTAAATTTTATTGCTTTATGGTGAGATGAATATGTTGATTATAATAATATAATGTTAAGAGATTTTCAAGTGTAAGCTTGTAGCAAATTATCTTCTAACCCAGACTCCATATCATTATTTATATTGTAACACAAATGTGTTCTATTATACTCCCAGCCTTGGTACATGAAGGCATGATATTACCCCTCTCCCCCTGCCCCTTCTATGTATTTTTGATTTGTTTGTGTGACTATTGAATGGTGCTTGCAGGTCCATGGACATTGCCAGAATTTTCACTTTATTGCAGTGTCGTATTTTCAGATCTCATGTTCCTCAAGGTAATGGACAAGATTGTGTTTTTGGTAGTATGGCACCATTACAACATTTTCTATTCTGTCATTCATTTGTTATGCACCATATTTAAGGAAATAGAGGAGGCTTGTTTGCTATTGTTATGAATCTGTTTCTGAATATTATTTGTAGATTTATGTTTGGAAACACCAATCACAGTAATGTTTTTGTGTCTGTAGATAGATTTGCATATTTCATATACTAATACCGAAATTGAAAAATTGTAAGAAATATGGTTGGAGATGTCATGTAAACTGGTAGTTTTCTTAAGAAGATCATTGTCATGTAATCTGATATATCATTAGGTTATTTGTAATACTGCTGCAATTCCTTATATAGTTACAATAATTTAATGTGTAGGTGACAAGGCTTTGGAGCCATGGTTTTCTTAGGTAGCTTTATTTTTTCCGACAAAGGGTGAATTTTATTACTCAAAATGACGCATCAAGTGGATACAAACATAATGGGCGTACACCCGGCCTCTGCATAGTTAGGATGCACACAACCAACACTAACGCACACATACCTAAAACATGCTGGCAAAGAACAAAGTCATACAAGACCAAAGCTATACCTAAGCGATAAAAAAGTGATCAAAACAGCGATCGACAAAGTACTACAACGACCATATCCGCACCAACCATCTCTTTGACACCACAAGGATCATAAGATTCTTCAACAACAACGTCTTCAAGAAGGAAACAACGCCCATGCGCCACCGTCACCGGATTCGACCATCAAATGTCAAATGCTAGGTTTTCACCCTAAAGAACAAGTCCGAACATCCAAGCAATGCCTTCAACAAGGTAACGATGCGAAAGCATCATCATTGCCAGGTATACCAACTCTGGCCATACCTAGGGTTTTCACCCCGGAGCTCGAGACAAGGTACTCGAGAAGCACCACATCAAAGTCAACATGTGTTGTCGTCACCACTTTTCCGCGATTCCAGCAGCTACATGTGTTGGGCTAGAAATCACCCTCGTTACTGCACAACCATTCCCTTTGCGTCAAGTCGCCGTTCATAGATTGCATGCCACTGTCGAAGACTGACTGACTAACTGAAGTGAGACACAGTGAAACCCATAAAGAAGCCTTCTGCGTGCATCTCGCAATGTCGTCAGTATAAACCGCCAACAGTAGTTACCGGATCTGGAGGAAGAAACATCACAAAGACCTTTCGTGACCATCGCAATCCGCAGCTAGGGTGCCGCCATACGTAGGCCAAAGTGACTACTAGACGGACCATCGCTGCGGCGGAGCACACTACACCAGACAGTCACCTCACAGGAGAGAGTGCCACCCAGGCCCATCGGACGCCATGGCCGGATCTGAGAACGACACCTTGCAGCGTTCATGCGCCGTCATGGACATCATAGCCGGGTTGCGCGTGACCTCTGTCAAGCTTGTCGCCAGGCACACCGGGCTGGTGCTCGTGGCGGCTGCAGCCAGCAAGAGCCGCTCCGAGGCGACACCACGCCCCGCGTGCACCAGATCGAAGCGAGCAGCACATCCCGCATCTGCTTGTGCTGCTTCTCCTGTACTGCTGCGTGAATCTGCTGGTCCAACAGAGCTACTATTTATTAGCGCTATGAACCGCCGCATCTACGCAGAGGCTGATGCGGTGCCGCCGGAGTTTCATCGTCGCTGCTGCTCACTTCTACTCGTCGCTGCGGAACTGCCGGGGCCCCGCCGCCACCGTCGACCGCACGGGTTTTGCCCGGCGGCGGCGAGGGAAGAGAGATCGGAAGGGAGGTCGCAGAAAACTGGATCGAGATCGCCTCCCGTGTCGCCCGTCCGGACAAAGCTAATCTCTTTAGGTAGCTTTATTAGGGCATCGAACTATTTGGTGCTACAATTGTTGTAAATGTCTAACTTTGTAAGATATTCATCATTGGTTCATCATAGTATGCTTTCTTCTGTGCCTTGTTTCACAGGCTTGCTCTCACTGCTGCTCTAGACAGGGAACGTTGATGACAACATACAGGTAACTCTTTCGAAATCATGGATAGCATAAATATACAGTTGTATGATTAAATTTGAGGTTATTTCTTAAACCGGCATATACTTTCCTTGCATTGAGAGCACAATTTATAATCAAATGGAAACGGCATACCTTTCTTTACTTGGAAGTTGGAACATGGCATCCAGCGGAGGAAGATGAGTACCATATATGTATATCAGTTTATCGCGAGCTCTAAAAAGGTTTTCGTCTATTGCTTTCGCACATCAGGCTTTTTCCTGATTGTCGCCAGTACAAAAAGAGCTTGCTGACATGTATAGGAGAATGGAATACACGTTCTTGAAATGAAGCAACTTATTAAACTAAACCATGGTGATGTGTACTCCTTGCCGCTGATTTATTGAGATCCAGCTGAAAATAAGGGGAAAACAAACATCATCCTGCCATTTAAGTTATCTCATATTTATG
Organism: Triticum dicoccoides; assembly: GCF_002162155.2. Lineage (NCBI taxonomy): Eukaryota > Viridiplantae > Streptophyta > Magnoliopsida > Poales > Poaceae > Triticum > Triticum dicoccoides. The sequence continues at coordinate 480,978,453 of NC_041386.1, read as the reverse complement.
GAGAAAAGTTACACAGTTAGCTATTGCAAAAATACTAAAATTCATGTATGTATCCGGCTTCATTATGGAGTTGAGAACGAAATCATTGGAATTCTTATGTTGAGAAAAGGCCAATGGAATATTATTATTATGTGTTACAAAGTTCATACAAAGAATATATATTGTAGTGCTCTAAATATAAATTAAAATATTACTAGGGTCCTTGGTTAATGCATTGTTTTTTCTTTTCCATCCAGAATGATATTAGAAGATAAGGAATTAGTATGAGATGCTTTAGGGGGTTAAACAATTGGATAAGATTAAATACATGTTGTGCCGAATTGGCAGTCCTTCGTCCGTATTTTCTTGATAATGATGCACCATTTGGTGACAGGTTCTCTACAAAACTTAAATTTACACTAGAAATTATTTGTTTTTATGACACACGGCCGTGTAGCTGTGATCTTAGAGTTAAGATATAATGAAAAAGGGATCTGAAATGTGGTTTGTATGACCGAAAACATTCTTCACATATGGTTAGTTATGACCGAAGACAGTGTGCTGTTTTTTATTCCATGCTCCAAATATTTCATGTCCGATTCATAGACATCCTTGAATTGCTTAACGATGATGGCATGTTTGGTGTTCATATTTTTGTCAGCCAAATAATAATAGGTGCACTTGATTGTTTGAGGAAATGCCAACTGAAAGCTAAATTCAGTTAGAATTAGATTTGTGCACGTGTGTTCTTGATGCTTCATGTACGACCAGTTCTCTCGAAAATAGAGATAATTTGTCAAAATTGTGTTTTTGTGAACATGCATAGGGCCTCTCAGTCTTTAACCCTGACTATAAAAATCCATTGATGGAAGCCGGGGAGGGCTGAGATGAACATCCGGCTCCTGGGTCTAAGCCATCGAGATGATAGAGACGATGTTTCCATGTCATCTACTCCAGCAGCCGGACAAGGCATATAAAAACCATGGATCCTTGCTCCCCAGGCCGCAAAATGATCGCAGTGATATCTACGACCTCCTCCTAGGTGTATTAATCTCAGTCTCATGTTTGGTTTTCTTCCCTTTTCTCTTCTAATGATGTAATTTCTTTTACTAAGATAACACCATGTTTGTTGTAATGCCTTATTTGATGTAAGATTCCTTTTCTACTTTGAATGAATTTACTGCATATATTTCTTATTTAGTTTAGTTCATCATTCAGAGACGATGGAATATTTTTGTCCTTCACGGGTTAAATGAGCATTGCAAGTATGTCTCAGTTCTCTTTCTTCAAGTGCTTCAAGTAAATGAAATTGTTTATTTCGAATTTAATACCTTTTAATAATAATCATAATGAGAGAGGGGTATGCTTCTCTCTCTCTGGGCAAATGTTACTTTAGACAACATGTACTAAGAAATAAAAACTCTGGAAATGTGTTTGAATCTCACAAAAAGAGTCCGTAGTTCTTATTCATACTTGAAACACGTGAGGCTCTGCAAATTAAATCATATTTTTTTTTCAAGGCGCATATGGATTTAGCAGACCACAACTAAACCGACTGTATATACATGGCCTGTCCTTAGTAAAGGAAACTATTTTCATCACGAACATGGCTTTAGTTGAAGGTTCTTGCAGCATGAAACTACTTTCATCGACAACATGTATTCAGCAGGTCTCTGCGCCATTTGGCGCAATGGGTCAACTAGTGTACTGAATAAGAAAGGGATAAAGAGTTGGCTTACAATCGCCACTTCACACAAATACAAGTTAAACATACATCATCCAGAATACAGCCAAGGTCCGACTACGGAACCAAAATAAAGGAAGACAGCCCCAAATGCTAGATCCCCGATCGTCCCAACTGGGCTCCACTACTGATCAACCGGAAAAGACATAAAACATCGATCAAGAATCTTCATCGAGCTCCCGCTGGATTGCGTCATCTGCACTGGTATCATCAGCACCTGCAACTGTTTGGAAGTACCTGTGAGTCACGAGGACTCAGCAATCTCACACCCGCGAGATCAAGACTGTTTAAGCTTAAGGGGTAGGATAGGGTAATGAGGAGGAGCTGCAGCAAGCACTAATCAAATATGGTGGCTAGCATACGCAAATGAGAGCGAGAAGAGAAGCAACGCGATGGTCGAGAAACTAGAAGTGATCCAGAAACTACTTACGTTCAAGCATAACACAAGACCGTGTTCACTTCCCGAACTCCACCAGAAAGAGACCATCACGGCTACACACGCGGTTTATGCATTTTAATTTAGTTAAGTGTCAAGTTCTCTACAACCGGACATTAACAAATTCACATCTACCACATAACCGCGGGCATGGCTCTCGAAAGTTTATACCCTGCAGGGGTGTCCCAACTTAGCCCATCACAAGCTCTCACGGTCAACGAAGGATATTCCTTCTCCCGGGAAGACCCGATCACTCTCGGGATCCCGGTTACAAGACATTTCGATAATGGTAAAACAAGACCAGCAAAGCCACCCGATGTGCCGACAATCCCGATAGGAGTCGCACGTATATCGTTCTCAGGGCAACACCGGATGAGACAAGCTATGAGTAAAACCAGACCTCGAGTTTCCCCGAGGTGGCCCCGCAGGCGGCTCGGTACGGACCAACACTTAGAGAAGCACTGGCCCGGGGGGGTTAAAATAAAGATGACCCTCGGGTTGGCCGACCCAAGGGAAGGGTAATAGGTTGTTAGGAAAATGTAAAACCAAGGTTGGGCCTTGCTGGAGGAGTTTTATTCAAAGCAAACTATCAAGGGGTTCCCATAACACCCAACCGTGTAAGGAACGCGAAATTAAGGAACATAACACCGGTATGATGGAAACTAGGGCGGCAAGATTGAAACAATACACCAGGCATAAGGCCGAGCCTTCCACCCTTTACCAAGTATATAGATGCATTAAATAAAATAATAGATATTGTGATATCCCAACATATCCATGTTCCAACATGGAACAAACTTCAACTTCACCTGCAACTAACAACGCTATAAGAGGGGCTGAGCAAAAGCGGTAACATAGTCAAACAACGGTTTGCTAGGAAGGTGGGTTATGAAGGAAATATGCCCTAGAGGCAATAATAAAGTTATTATTTATTTCCTTATATCATGATAAATGTTTATTATTCATGCTAGAATTGTATTAACCGGAAACATAATACATGTGTGAATACATAGACAAACTTAGTGTCACTAGTATGCCTCTACTTGACTAGCTCGTTAATCAAAGATGGTTATGTTTCCTAACCATGAACAAAGTGTTGTTATTTGATTAACGAGGTCACATCATTAGTTGAATGATCTGATTGACATGACCCATTCCATTAGCTTAGCACCCGATCGTTTCGTATGTTGCTATTGCTTTCTTCATGACTTATACATGTTCCAATGACTATGAGATTATGCAACTCCCGTTTGCCGGAGGAACACTTTGGGTGCTACCAAACGTCCAATGTAACTGGGTGATTATGAAGGAGCATTACAGGTGTCTCCAAAGGTACGTGTTGGGTTGGCGTATTTCGAGATTAGGATTTGTCACTCCGATTGTCGGAGAGGTATCTCTGGGCCCTCTCGGTAATGCACATCACATAAGCCTTGCAAGCATTACAACTAATATGTTAGTTGTGAGATGATGTATTACGGAACGAGTAAAGAGACTTGCCGGTAACGAGATTGAACTAGGTATTGGATACCGACGATCGAATCTCGGGCAAGTAACATACCGATGACACGAACAACGTATGATGTTATGCGGTCTGACCGATAAAGATCTTCGTAAAATATGTAGGAGCCAATATGGGCATCCAGGTCCCGCTATTGGTTATTGACCGAAGACGTGTCTCGGTCATGTCTACATTGTTCTCGAACCGTAGGGTCCGCACGCTTAACGTTACGATGACAGTTATTATGAGTTTATGCATTTTGATGTACCGAAGGTTGTTCGGAGTCCCGGATGTGATCACGGACATGACGAGGAGTCTCGAAATGGTCGAGACATAAAGATTGATATATTGGAAGCCTATATTTGGATATCGGAAGTGTTCCGGGTGAAATCGGGATTTTACCGGAGTACCGGGAGGTTACCGGAACCCCCCGGGAGCCATATGGGCCTTCATGGGCCTTAGTGGAAAGGAGAAAGGGGCAGCCCAAGGTGGCCGCGCGCCTCCCCCTCCCCTAGTCCTATTAGGACTAGGAGAGGTGGCCGGCCCCCCTCTCTCTCTTTCCCCCCTTGAGGATTCCTATTCCAACTAGGATTGGGGGGGGGGGGAATCCTACTCCCAGAGGGAGTAGGACTCCTCCTGGCGCGCCCCAAGGCTGGCCGCACCTCTTCCCCCTTGCTCCTTTATATACAGGGGCAGGGGGCACCTCTAGACACACAATTGATCCCTGTGATAGTTCCATAGCTGTGTGCGGTGCCCCCTGCCACCATATTCCACCTCGGTCATATTGTAGCGGTGCTTAGGCGAAGCCCTGCGACGGTAGAACATCAAGATCGTCACCACGCCGTCGTGCTGACGGAACTCTTCCCCAACGCTTTGCTGGATCGGAGCCCGGGGATCGTCATCGAGCTGTACGTGTGCTAAGAACTCGGAGGTGCCGGAGTAACGGTGCTTGGATCGGTTGGATCGGGAAAACGTTCGACTACTTCCTCTATGTTGTGTGATCGCTTCCGCAGTCGGTCTGCGTTGGTACGTAGACAACACTCTCCCCTCTCATTGCTGTGCATCACCATGATCTTGCGTGTGCGTAGGAAAATTTTGAAATTACTACGTTCCCCAACAGTGGCATCCGAGCCTAGGTTTTATGGTTTGATGTTATTTGCACGAGTAGAACACAAGTGAGTTATGGGCGATATAAGTCATACTGTCTACCAGCATGTCATACTTTGGTTCGGCGGTATTGTTGGACGAGACGACCCGGACCAACATTACGCTTACGCTTACGTGAGACCGGTTCCCCCGACGTGCTTTGCACACAGGTGGCTTGCAGGCGACTGTCTCTCCAACTTTAGTTGAACCAAGTGTGGCTACGCCTGGTCCTTGCGAAGGTTAAAATGGAGTCTATTTGACAAACTATCATTGTGGTTTTGATGCGTTGGTGAGATTGGTTCTTGCTTAAGCCCGTAGCAGCCATGTAAAACTTGCAACAACAAAGTAGAGGACGTCTAACTTGTTTTTTGCAGGGCATGTTGTGATGTGATATGGTCAAGGCAAGATGCTAAATTTTATTGTATGAGATGATCATGTTTTGTAACCGAGTTATCGGCAACTGGCAGGAGCCATATGGTTGTCGTTTTATTGTATGCAATGCAATCGCGATGTAATGCTTTACTTTATTACTAAACGGTAGTGATAGTCGTGGAAGCATAAGATTGGCGAGACGACAACGATGCTACGATGGAGATCAAGGTGTCGCGCCGGTGACGATGGTGATCATAACGGTGCTTCGGAGATGGAGATCACAAGCACAAGATGATGATGGCCATATCTATCACTTATATTGATTGCATGAGATGTTTATCCTTTTATGCATCTTATCTTGCTTTGATTGATGGTAGCATTATAAGATGATCTCTCACTAAATTATCAAGAAGTGTTCTCCCTGAGTATGCACCATTGCCAAAGTTCGTCATGCCCAGACACCACGTGATGATCGGGTGTGATAAGCTCTACGTCCATCTACAACGGGTGCAAGCCAGTTTTGCACACGCAGAATACTCAGGTTAAACTTGACGAGCCTAGCATATGTAGATATGGCCTCGGAACACGGAGACCGAAAGGTCGAGCGTGAATCATATAGTAGATATGATCAACATAACGATGTTCACCATTGAAAACTACTCCATCTCACGTGATGATCGGTTATGGTTTAGTTGATTTGGATCACGTAATCACTTAGAAGATTAGAGGGATGTCTATCTAAGTGGGAGTTCTTAAGTAATTTGATTAATTGAACTTAAACTTATCATGAACTTAGTACCTGATAGTATCTTGCTTGTTTATGTTGATTGTAGATAGATGGCTCGTGCTGTTGTTCCGTTGAATTTTAATGCGTTCCTTGAGAAAGCAAAGTTGAAAGATGATGGTAGCAATTATACGGACTGGGTCCGTAACTTGAGGATTATCCTCATTGCTGCTCAGAAGAATTACGTCCTAGAAGCACCGCTGGATGCCAGGCCTGTTGCTGGAGCAACACCAGATGTTATGAACGTCTGGCAGAGCAAAGCTGATGACTACTCGATAGTTCAGTGTGCCATGCTTTACGGCTTAGAATCGGGACTTCAACGACGTTTTGAACGTCATGGAGCATATGAGATGTTCCAGGAGTTGAAGTTAATATTTCAAGCAAATGCCCGGATTGAGAGATATGAAGTCTCCAATAAGTTCTATAGCTGCAAGATGGAGGAGAACAGTTCTGTCAGTGAGCATATACTCAAAATGTCTGGGTATAATAATCACTTGATTCAATTGGGAGTTAATCTTCCGGATGATTGCGTCATTGACAGAATTCTCCAATCACTGCCACCAAGCTACAAGAGCTTCGTGATGAACTATAATATGCAAGGGATGAACAAGACTATTCCCAAGCTCTTCGCAATGCTGAAAGCTGCGGAGGTAGAAATCAAGAAGGAGCATCAAGTGTTGATGGTTAACAAGACCACTAGTTTCAAGAAAAAGGGCAAAGGGAAGAAGAAGGGGAACTTCAAGAAGAACAGCAAGCAAGTTGCTGCTCAGGAGAAGAAACCCAAGTCTGGACCTAAGCCTGAAACTGAGTGCTTCTACTGCAAGCAGACTGGTCACTGGAAGCAGAACTGCCCCAAGTATTTGGCAGAAAAGAAGGATGGCAAGGTGAACAAAGGTATATGTGATATACATGTTATTGATGTGTACCTTACTAGAGCTCGCAGTAGCACTTGGGTATTTGATACTGGTTCTGTTGCTAATATTTGCAACTCGAAACAGGGACTACGGAATAAGCGGGCACTGGCAAAGGACGAGGTGACAATGCGCGTGGGAAATGGTTCCAAAGTCGATGTGATCGCGGTCGGCACGCTACCTCTACATCTACCTTCGGGATTAATATTAGACCTAAATAATTGTTATTTGGTGCCAGCGTTGAGCATGAACATTATATCTGGGTCTTGTTTAATGCGAGACGGTTATTCATTTAAATCAGAGAATAATGGTTGTTCTATTTATATGAGTAATATCTTTTATGGTCATGCACCCTTGAAGAGTGGTCTATTCTTATTGAATCTCGATAGTAGTAATACACATATTCATAATGTTGAAGCCAAAAGATGCAGAGTTGATAATGAAAGTGCAACTTATTTGTGGCACTGTCGTTTAGGTCATATCGATATAAAGCGCATGAAGAAACTCCATACTGATGGACTTTTGGAACCACTTGATTATGAATCACTTGGTACTTGCGAACCGTGCCTCATGGGCAAGATGACTAAAACACCGTTCTCCAGTACTATGGAGAGAGCAACAGATTTGTTGGAAATCATACATACCGATGTATGTGGTCCGATGAATATTGAGGCTCGTGGCGGATATCATTATTTTCTCACCTTCACAGATGACTTAAGCAGATATGGGTATATCTACTTAATGAAACATAAATCTGAAACATTTGAAAAGTTCAAAGAATTTCAGAGTGAAGTTGAAAATCATCGTAACAAGAAAATAAAGTTTCTACGATCTGATCGTGGAGGAGAATATTTGAGTTACGAGTTTGGTGTACATTTGAAAAATTGTGGAATAGTTTCGCAACTCACGCCACCCGGAACACCACAGCATAATGGTGTGTCTGAACATCATAATCGTACTTTACTAGATATGGTGCGATCTATGATGTCTCTTACTGATTTACCGCTATCGTTTTTGGGGTTATGCTTTAGAGACGGCCGCATTCACGTTAAATAGGGCACCATCAAAATCCTTTGAGACGACGCCTTATGAACTGTGGTTTGGCAAGAAACCAAAGTTGTCGTTTCTTAAAGTTTGGGGCTGCGATGCTTATGTGAAAAAGCTTGAACCTGATAAGCTCGAACCCAAATCGAAGAAATGTGTCTTCATAGGATACCCAAAGGAGACTGTTGGGTACACCTTCTATCACAGATCCGAAGGCAAGACATTCGTTGCTAAGAATGGATCCTTTCTAGAGAAGGAGTTTCTCTCGAAAGAAGTGAGTGGGAGGAAAGTAGAACTTGACGAGGTAATAGTACCTGCTCCCTTATTGGAAAGTAGTACATCACAGAAAACTGTTTCAGTGACACCTACACCAGTTAGTGAGGAAGCTAATGATAATGATCATGAAACTTCAGATCAAGATACTACCGAACCTCGTAGATCAACCAAAGTAAGATCCGCGCCAGAGTGGTACGGTAATCCTGTTCTGGAAATCATGCTACTAGATCATGATGAACCTACGAACTATGAAGAAGCGATGGTGAGCCCAGATTCCGCAAAGTGGCTTGAAGCCATGAAATCTGAGATGGGATCCATGTATGAGAACAAAGTAAGGACTTTGGTTGACTTGCCCGATGATCGGCAAGCAATTGAGAATAAATGGATCTTCAAGAAGAAGACTGACGCTGATGGTAATGTTACTGTCTACAAAGCTCGACTTGTCGCAAAAGGTTTTCGACAAGTTTAAGGGGTTGATTACGATGAGACCTTCTCACCCGTAGTGATGCTTAAGTCTGTCCGAATCATGTTAGCAATTGCCGCATTTTATGATTATGAAATTTGGCAGATGGATGTCAAAACTGCATTCCTGAATGGATTTCTGGAAGAAGAGTTGTATATGATGCAACCGGAAGGTTTTGTCGATCCAAAGGGAGCTAACAAAGTGTGCAAGCTCCAGCGATCCATTTATGGACTGGTGCAAGCCTCTCGGAGTTGGAATAAACATTTTGATAGTGTGATCAAAGCATTTGGTTTTATACAGACTTTCGGAGAAGCCTGTATTTACAAGAAAGTGAGTGGGAGCTCTGTAGCATTTCTGATATTATATGTGGATGACATATTGCTGATTGGAAATGATATAGAATTTTTGGATAGCATAAAGGGATACTTGAATAAGAGTTTTTCAATGAAAGACCTCGGTGAAGCTGCTTACATATTAGGCATAAAGATCTATAGAGATAGATCAAGACGCTTAATTGGACTTTCACAAAGCACATACCTTGACAAGATTTTGAAGAAGTTCAAAATGGATCAAGCAAAGAAAGGGTTCTTGCCTGTGTTACAAGGTGTGAAGTTGAGTCAGACTCAATGCCCGACCACTGCAGAAGATAGAGAGAAAATGAAAGATGTTCCCTATGCTTCAGCCATAGGCTCTATCATGTATGCAATGATGTGTACCAGACCTGATGTGTGCCTTGCTATAAGTTTAGCAGGGAGGTACCAAAGTAATCCAGGAGTGGATCACTGGACAGCGGTCAAGAACATCCTGAAATACCTGAAAAGGACTAAGGATATGTTTCTCGTATATGGAGGTGACAAAGAGCTCACCGTAAAAGGTTACGTTGATGCAAGCTTTGACACTGATCCGGACGATTCTAAATCACAAACCGGATACGTGTTTACATTAAACGGTGGAGCTGTCAGTTGGTGCAGTTCTAAACAAAGCGTCATAGCGGGATATACATGTGAAGCGGAGTACATAGCTGCTTCGGAAGCAGTGAACGAAGGAGTCTGGATGAAGGAGTTCATATCCGATCTAGGTGTCATACCTAGTGCATCGGGTCCAATGAAAATCTTTTGTGACAATACTGGTGCAATTGCCTTGGCAAAGGAATCCAGATTTCACAAAAGGACCAAACACATCAAGAGACGCTTCAATTCCATCCGGGATCTAGTCCAGGTGGGAAACATAGAGATTTGCAAGATACATACGGATCTGAATATTGCAGACCCGTTGACTAAGCCTCTTCCACGAGCAAAACATGATCAGCACCAAGGCTCCATGGGTGTTAGAATCATTACAATGTAATCCAGATTATTGACTCTAGTGCAAGTGGGAGACCAAAGGAAATATGCCCTAGAGGCAATAATAAAGTTATTATTTATTTCCTTATATCATGATAAATGTTTATTATTCATGCTAGAATTGTACTAACCGGAAACATAATACATGTGTGAATACATAGACAAACTTAGTGTCACTAGTATGCCTCTACTTGACTAGCTCGTTAATCAAAGATGGTTATGTTTCCTAACCATGAACAAAGTGTTGTTATTTGATTAACGAGGTCACATCATTAGTTGAATGATCTGATTGACATGACCCATTCCATTATCTTAGCACCCGATCGTTTAGTATGTTGCTATTGCTTTCTTCATGACTTATACATGTTCCTATGACTATGAGATTATGCAACTCCCGTTTGCCGGAGGAACACTTTGGGTGCTATCAAATGTCACAACGTAACTGGGTGATTATAAAGGAGCATTACAGGTGTCTCCAAAGGTACATGTTGGGTTGGCGTATTTCGAGATTAGGATTTGTCACTCCGATTGTCGAAGAGGTATCTCTGGGCCCTCTCGGTAATGCACATCACATAAGCCTTGCAAGCATTACAACTAATATGTTAGTTGTGAGATGATGTATTACGGAACGAGTAAAGAGACTTGCTGGTAACGAGATTGAACTAGGTATTGGATACCGACGATCGAATCTCGGGCAAGTAACATACCGATGACAAAGGGAACAACGTATGATGTTATGCGGTCTGACCGATAAAGATCTTCGTAGAATATGTAGGAGCCAATATGGGCATCCAGGTCCCGCTATTGGTTATTGACCGGAGACGTGTCTCGGTCATGTCTACATTGTTCTCGAACCGTAGGGTCCGCACGCTTAAGGTTTTGATGACAGTTATATTATGAGTTTATGCATTTTGATGTACCGAAGGTTGTTCGGAGTCCCGGATGTGATCACGGACATGACGAGGAGTCTCGAAATGGTCGAGACATAAATATTGATATATTGGAAGCCTATATTTGGATATCGGAAGTGTTCCGGGTGAAATCGGGATTTTACCGGAGTACCGGGAGGTTACCGGAACCCCCCGGGAGCCATATGGGCCTTCATGGGCCTTAGTGGAAAGGAGAAAGGGGCAGCCCAAGGTGGCCGCGCGCCTCCCCCCTCCCCTAGTCCTATTAGGACTAGGAGAGGTGGCCGGCCCCCCTCTCTCTCT
>NC_041386.1:480862319-480966861 GCF_002162155.2 Triticum dicoccoides | reverse complement strand
CTAGGATTGGGGGGGGGGAATCCTACTCCGAGAGGGAGTAGGACTCCTCCTGGCGCGCCCCAAGGCTGGCTGCATCTTTCACCCCTTGCTCCTTTATATACAGGGGCAGGGGCACCTCTAGACACACAATTGATCCCCGTGATCGTTCCATAGCCGTGTGCGGTGCCCCCTGCCACCATATTCCACCTCGGTCATATTGTAGCGGTGCTTAGGCGAAGCCCTGCGACGGTAGAACATCAAGATCGTCAGCATGCCGTCGTGCTGAAGGAACTCTTCCCCAACGCTTTGCTGGATCGGAGCCCGGGGATCGTCATCGAGCTGTACGTGTGCTAAGAACTCGGAGGTGCCGGAGTAACGGTGCTTGGATCGGTCGGATCGGGAAAATGTTCGACTACTTCCTCTACGTTGTGTGATCGCTTCCGCAGTCGGTCTGCGTTGGTACGTAGACAACACTCTCCCCTCTCATTGCTGTGCATCACCATGATCTTGCGTGTGCGTAGGAAAATTTTGAAATTACTACGTTCCCCAACAGGTTAAAGGCTTGACATGGCAATATGGGAGGCATGATATAACAAGCGGCAGGTAGCGTGACATAGCGATAGAGCGAACTATCAAAAGGCGTGGCAATGGTTCGGGTTCGACCAAGCCCCCAAGTGATTTCGTGGCCTTAGGCCGATCAAGAGGCGTGACTATGGTTCAGACATGACCACAAGTCCCCAAGTGATGCATTGGCATTACACCGATCAAGAGGTGTAGCGATGGTTCGGGTTTGACCAAAGCCCCCAAGTGATGTTGTGGCACTAGGCCGATCAAGAGGCGTGACTATGGTTCAGACGTGACCACAAGTCCCCAAGTGATGCTGTGGCTTTACGCCTATCAAAAGGTGTTGCTATGGTTCGGACACGACCAAAGCCCCCAAGTGACATAATATAGAGCTTTTGAAAAGCTAACTCAAGGGGTAAACCAGAGACCGCTTTAAGACATGAACTCTGTGTAACCACACATGATGAGCCAATAAAGCAGGATACCCATGTTTGAACCGCGCATCATGGCTGCAGGCCCTCTTTGGCAACTTTAAATGTTTGCAAGAGATAAATTCTTCTTGAGCCGGGATATTAAACCGGATATTGAGAGCTTCAAAGCTTTGTGGGAGACATCTTTCCCTTGAACCGGATTTTAAACCGGAATCCTTCTTTTTAAGCCGGAAATTTTCTGACGGCCTTTAAATTTGCACCAATATGGCGGTTTAGGGTCCTGCATTAAACAACTTTGCAAACCGGAGTAATTGCTCTTTTAAAGAAGGCAATATGTAATATAAAATATATTGGATGGATTTCACCTGATATATCATGCCAGGGGTTATCCACCGTGGAGTTGATGATCACCATGGTGAAGCTGAAATTAATCACAACCGAGTCGGCCACGGCGTGGTAAACTAGCGTGGACACGTGAACCGGCCACGACGGCGGACGGGCGAGTCATCCGTGGCGTTGTAAGGCAGCGCGGACGGATGAGTAAATCACAGGGATGGTTCCGGTGAGTTGAAGTAGTCCGGGCCGCAAGGGTGGCGGCTTGCGCGTCCATTTACTGGGTAATGAGGCACGGATGAACACCGGGCGCAATGTTGCAAGTACGTGCTCCGTACCCATGGTATAAATCACAATTGTCCTGCATACAAAACATACAATAGGGCGGAGTACTTGTTTGTCAAAGGAAATCAACATATACTTAACAATATATGTAAGATAAATATCACCTGATTTTAGGCGACAGATGATCACCATATGGCATCTGTAGGTAACCAAGAACTTCTGTGTTGATCCTTTCAAAGGCCTCGCGAGAGTTCGTCGTAGTTTGTATAATCTCCACTGCGTGCAAACTGTAGTATACTCTTTGGCCGGTTCAGAGGTGTGAAGGCCGTAGACGAAGTCGCTTTGGCCGGGGTGGCTCAATGGCAACTCCGTCGGGGCGGCTCGCAACACTTGGAGGCCGGCGGCTCAAAGCAGCAGCGGCGGCACCCTCGGGTCAATGATGGTGGTAGAAGATGACCCAGTGCAGCGGCGGATTGTAGTGATGATGGCCAGCGAGGGCGGGTTAAAGCGGAGCGGCAGCTCATCGGCATGCCACGGCGGTTGTGGCTTGAAGCAGAGAAAATGACCCGGAGTCGCGAGTTCGTAGAAGCGACCGAAGGCAGAATCTGTGGCGATGGCACCTTGAGGTCACGACAGAAGTGACGTATAGACGAGTTTGCTCGGGGCTGAATCGGGCAAGGCGAGTCACAGCATTGAAGTACGACGGCGGTGGTGGCATATTGAAGATGCGGTGCCTCGGATAAAGTTATCGGGGCATTCGAAGCCACGGCGAGACAGAGTCAAACCGACGAGCAGGCGGCTCAAATGCACGGGCACAGCGACCGGCGGCAAGTCGGAGTTACACCAACGAGCGGGCGGCTCGAGCATGCGGGCGCATAAGCTGGAGGTCAGAGGTGTGCCGGCCAGCGGGGGCGCACCGGAGGAGCAACGCCACGGAGGGGCACAGCAGCAACAGCTTGGCGGAGTAAAAACGGTGGCTTGGGAGACAGGCGCAATGGCCGGCGGTTGTACGGCAGCAACTCATCAGCGGATTTATATGGGACGGCTCAAGGTGACCAGCAGAGATGCCAGTTTGAAGCCCAGGCGGCTCTTGAATCGGGAGTCAACGGCGACTTGCACGCCGCGGATGACTCGGCAACTGAGCAGAATCCGGGTCATTGATGGGTTGACCTCCGCTCCTCCCTTTTTTATTCCATTGATCCCAAATTGCAAACAGCACGCGACGACTAGGCCGGGGTCCCTTGGTTCCTTAATCAATTCGGTTTTGCTGCTGATCAGAACGGAGCGACAACTTCTTTTTCCTTCAGTAGATACGCGCAATTTGAACCTTGGCGACTTTAACAGCTCTGACAAACCATTACAGATCGAAACCTGACATGTCGACCAAACAGGTTACTGCAAAAAACATCGTTCTCGGCGACTTGTGATTCAACCGCTCGCTTTAGACGAACAATCGGTTGACTCATCTTGAACTTCTCGATCGCGAGGGCTGACTCAAACTTGTTTAATCTTGATCAATGAACTTGGAGTTGATGTAAATTCTGACTGGTTTCTTCTTCATCGGAAAATTATGAACTCCTCAATCCCTGAGGAAAAATCCCTCCAAGAACTCAACACCGCTGTGCGAGGGCCCCACGGTGGGCGCCAACTGTCGTGGAATTGTCACGGCAGATGTCCTTAATGTCAGGACTTAGTCGCGAGGCCAACACATCTATGTGGTAGCTTGAGAGGGGTTGAGCGGGACGAGAGATGCGATGTTTTACCCAGGTTCGGCCCCTCACGGTGGAGGTAAAAGCCTACATCCTACTTCATTGATATTGATGATGATGATCACGGTTACAAGAGTGCTCTATCTTGAGAGCTATTGTCTAAACCTAACTTGTCCAACTTGTGGAACTTGTCAATCTTGTCCCCTTTTGGGGAGCCCTGCCCCTCCTTATATATGTTGGAGGGGCGGGTTACATGTAGAGTCCTATTAGGATTAGGACTAGTCTATCTCTAATACAAACCGGATACAAGTCCAGGTCTTAACTCCTTGTAAGATAAATGTTCCTCATGCTTTTCCTCTTAAACCGGCCCACCATTGGCATAAACCGGCCTTCTGAGCCTTGGGCCTTGTCATTCATCTGACCCGTCCCCCGGGGTCACAAGTGTGTCATAATGTTCCGGCGGGTTGCTTGTAAACCGCCAGGTCAGGGCAGGTCGCCAGTGAATCGCCAAGTGTAAACCGGGTCTCAAGTAAACCGCCAAGTCCAGCCGGGTCACCAATGAGTCTTCAGGCTCGTGAACCGTCATACCAGTGAACCGCCAGACACGTAAATCGCCAATCCTCTGGCGGTTTACCAGTGAAACGCCTAGTCAGGCCGGGTTATACTTCCGGCCGGTTTACGCCGCGGGGTATATCCCCGACAGTCATCTTGCCTGAGATCCCGCAAGGAAGAAGAACGAGTCCATGAAGAAGACAAACGGACGTAGTTGAACGGATCCGCACAAACGCGACGTTATCGGAACTAACCCGAAGAAGCAACACCGGACAGAAGCAAACAACATGGTAAACAACCATCACCTAATCATGGCATGATGCACAACCAAGTATGATGCATGTCCGGTTTAATGAGGCATGGAAAAGTGCACAAACAATACTACAAATTAAGTGGAGCTCAATATGCAATGAGTTGCATATTGACAGAACACCACATTCAAGTTATTTAGTTTGATCTTGTTTATGTACCCAACAATATTAAATGTTGGTTAACATGGAAAGAGGGTGAATCATATGAAAAGGCGGAGTCCGGGAAGTGAACACGGTCTTGTGTTATGCTTGAACGTAAGTAGTTTCAGGCTCACTTCTTGATCACTTCTAGTTTTTCGACCGTTGCGTCTCTTCTCTTCTCGCTCTTATTTGCGTATGTTAGCCACCATATTTGCTTAGTGCTTGCTGCAGCTCCACCTCATTGCCCTATCCTACCCCTTATTCTTAAATAGTCTTGATCTCGCGGGTGTGAGATTGCTGAGTCCTCGTGACTCACAAATACTTCCAAACAGTTGCAGGTGCCGATGATACCAGTGCAGATGACGCAACCCAGCTCAAGTGGGAGCTCGATGAAGATTCTTGATCGATGTTTTATGTCTTTTCCGGTTGATCGGTAGTGGAGCCCAGTTGGGATGATCGGGGATCTAGCATTTGGGGTTGTCTTCCTTTATTTTGGTTCCGTAGTCGGACCTTGATTGTATTCTGGATGATGTATGTTTAACTTGTATTTGTGTGAAGTGGCGATTGTAAGCCAACTCTTTATCCCTTTCTTATTCAGTACATGGGATGTGTGAAGATTACCTCTCTTGCGACAAAACTACAATGCGGTTATGCCTCTAAGTCGTGCCTCAACACGTGGGAGATATAGCCGCATAAGTTTAAATGAGGCCGGAGCAACAAGCAACAAGTCCAGAAAATCCTCATATGCAAATTATGGGTTTGGTATTGTTCTGACCTAAACCATATTTTAGAGTTGTTTAACATGCAAAGCAAGTACACCATGTTAAACTAGGCATTTTTCTACCCCATTTACACATAAAGTTTGTTAAGTTTGGAGCTACGGTTATTTAGTTATGAAATAAAGCATTTTAGCATGGCAATAGGCAAATTTAATCAAACAGCATTTTAAACATTTTAAACATGCATGAAAGTTGGAAATTATAAATCTACACAGAATTCTAAGCATTTTACCTATTAATTTTGTTTAATTATGATGCATGGTTGTGAAGTTATTAAATGCATGATCTAAAGGGACTAAACTGCAAAACTGCCGTCTCTGGGAAAAAGACAAAATCGCTGGAACCGGAAAAAACCCATAACGGGCCGAATTCTGCTGGACTGGGCCACAACAGGAGCACGGGCGCTGGGGGGAAACTGCTCACCTTGGGCCAAATCGGCCTGAGGTGGAGCTGGGTTGTAGGAGGCTGGTTGCTGGTTACTGGGCCTCGCGCAGGACGCGGCCCGCGTCGGGTGGAGGCGGGCGCTCGCCGTCTCCCTCGACAGGAGGTCAAGCGAGGCCATGGCAGGGGCACCGATAGTGACCCATGGCGATGGCAAGCGATGGAGAGGCAGGGGATCGACGGGGACGGCGGATCTGAAGCAGGTGGTCGGCGAGGAGCTCTGAGCGGTGGCACGGGTGAAATCCGGTAGCGGCGCGGCGACCTCGGTGGTAGCAGTTGTCGGCTTCAGGGTCGCGCGTCATGGGGCCGCGAAGCCTCTCCGGCTGCGGCACGGGATGCAGCGGGGATGGGGAGAGGCGGATCCGGCGAGGGAAGGCCTAGATCCAGCGATGGCGCGGGAAGACGGGGCCGGCGGGGAGCTTGGTCGGCGGTAGCACGGGTGAAGTCCGGCGGGGTCAGCGGGGTTGAAGCGGGATCTCGCTGGCGGCAGGGCGGGCTGCCTCGGGCCCCGATGGGCTCGGGCGGGTCTGTTGCAGGCCCAAGCGGGCTAGCAGCGGAGGTGGGAGGAGGCCAGGGGCGATGTGGCCTCTCATGAGTGGTTTGGGCGGTCTGGCGGGGTGAGGTGGCGCGCACCGGTTGGCTGAAGGGGCGTGGTGGCGCCGCCAAGTGGCGGGGAGGGGTTTGGCCAGCGCGGAATGCGAGGAGGAGGGTGGAGGCTGCGGCAGGAGGTAGGTGGAGACTAGGGGATGCCAAATCTGGAAGGAGGGTGTCCATATATAGCAAAATTGCTAGGGTTTGTGTCTAGGGGTTGTTTGGGGCCGTTTCGGAGCCACTCAATCGTGATCGGATGGTTTCGGACGCGAGGAGGGGTTAGGTGGGCTGCAGGTGGGCTGTGGAGAGACCGTGGGCTGAGAAGAGAGAGAAGCGGAGCGGCCCGACGACTGTTCCGGAGACCGAAATGTCCGACGAATAAACCGACTATATTGCGGCTATATGTTTAACGGTTGGTCTATCAAACTAGCTCCGAATGCGACGAAACTTGACAAGCGGTCTACCTACATTAAAATAAGACCGCATGCCAACTTTCAACCCATTCCGAGAACATTGTCCGGCCACTTATAAAATAATATTTCAGACGTGTCACGGGCGCGTGCAAGTGTGTCTGTGCTCAGAACGGACAACGGAAGGAACTGGGAAACCCGGACAGATGCAAGTTTTGAAAACATGATGATGCAATGCTCATGATGACATGGCAAGAAGCATCACGCAAGCAAATGACATGGCAAAGACAGCGAATAACTGGAAGACACCTGGCGCGTCGGTCTCGGGGCGTCACAATAATGTTGATACTTTGATTGTGGGTTATCAAGATCAACAGCAGGTTCAATCTCTACATCATTGTCATTTCTAGGTTGACCATCAACATGAACATCATCATTAACATTATCACTAGGTTCATGTTCATTACCAGATTGTGTTTCAGCATCAGAAATAGAAATATCATTGGGATTCTCAGGTGTATCTACAACAGGTTCACTAGAAGCATGCAAAGTCCTATCATTTTTCTTTTCTTCCTCTTAGAAGAACTAGGTGCATCAATATTAATTCTCTGAGAATCCTGCTCAATTCTCTTAGGGTGGCCCTCAGGATAAAAAGGTTCCTGAGTCATCTTACCCCCTCTAGTCATAACTCTAACAGCATTATCATTTTTCTTATTATTTAATTCATTGAGCAAATCATTCTGAGCTTTAAGTACTTCTTCTACTTGAGTGGTAACCATAGAAGCATGTTTACTAATAAGTTTGAGTTCACCTTTAACACTAGCCATATAATCACTCAAGTGTTCAATCATATAAGCTTTATGTTTCAATTGTCTACCAACATAAGCGTTGAAGTTTTCTTGTCTAACAATAAAATTATCAAACTCATCTAAGCATTGGCTAGCAAACTTATAACGAGGAATATCACCTTCATCAAATCTATAGAAAGAATTTACCTTTACTACCTGTGTCGGGTTATCAAGACCATGTATTTCTTCAATAGGTGGTAAATTCTTAACATCTTCAGCTTTAATACCTTTTTCTTTCATAGATTTGTTTACCTCTTGCATATCTTCAGGACTGAGAAATAGAATACCCCTTTTCTTCGGAGTTGGCTGAGGAGTTGGTTCAGGAAGTGTCCAATCATTTTCATTACTCATCATATTATTCAATAGCATTTTAGCTTGATCAACAGTTCTTTCCCTGAAAACACAACCAGCACAACTATCCAGGTGGTCTCTGGAAGCATCGGTTAGTCCATTATAAAAGATATCAAGTATTTAATTTTTCTTGAGAGGGTGATCAGGCAAAGCATTAAGTAATCGGAGAATCCTCCCCCAAGCTTGTGGGAGACTCTCTTCTTCAATTTGCACAAAATTATATGTTTCCCTTAAGGCAGCTTGTTTCTTATGAGCGGGGAAATATTTAGCAGAGAAGTAATAAATCATATCATGGGGACTGCGCACACAACCAGGATCAAGAGAATTAAACCATGTTTTAGCATCACCCTTTAATGAGAACGGAAATAACTTAAGGATGAAGTAATAGCGAGTTTTCTCATCGTTAGTGAACAGGGTGGCTATATCATTTAATTTAGTAAGATGTGCCACAACAGTTTCAGATTCATAGCCATAGAAAGGATCAGATTCAACCAAAGTAATTAACTCAGGATCGACAAAAAAATCATAATCCTTATCGGAAATATAGATAGGTGAAGTAGCAAAAGGAGGGTCATATTTCATTCTAGCATTCAAAGACTTTTCTTTAAGCTTAGCTAATAATTTATTAAGATCATATCTATCATTGCAAGCAAGAAAATCTCTAGCAGTTTCTTCATCCATAACATAACCCTCAGGCACAACAGGTAATTCATATCTAGGGGAGAATCTTCATCATCACTTTCATCAATATTATCAGTTTCAATAATTTCATTCTCTCTAGCCCTAGCAAGTTGTTCATCAAGAAATTCACCTAGTGGCATAGTAGTATCAAGCATAGAAGTAGTTTCATCATAAGTATCATGCAAAGCAGAAGTGGCATCATCAATAACATGCGACCTATCAGAATCAATAGCATGTGTAGGTGTCGCAAGTTTACTCAAAATAGAAGGTGAACCAAGTGCAGAGCTAGATGGCAGTTCCTTACCTCCCCTCGTAGTTGCGGGATAAATCTTGGTTCTTTCATCTTTCAAGTTCTTCATAATGATCAATAGATATAAATCCCAAGTGACTCAAAGAATATAGCTATGCTCCCTGGCAACGGCACCAGAAAATAGTCTTGATAACCCACAAGTCCCCTGGGATCGCAACAGTTTTCGGGGGTAAAGTATTCAACCCAAATTTATTGATTCGACACAAGGGGAGCCAAAGAATATTCTCAAGTATTAGCAGCTGAGTTGTCAATTCAACCTCACCTAGAAAACTTAATATCTGCAGCAAAGTATTTAGTATCAAAGTAATATCATAGCAACGTATCGATGGCAAAAGTAATGGTAGCAGTTTTGTAGTGATTGTAACAGTGGCAGCGGAAAAGTAACTAAGTAGAGATCAATATGTGAAAAGCTCGTAGGCAATGGATCAGTGATGGATAATTATGTCGGATGCGATCAATCATGCAACAGTTATAACATAGGGTGACACAGAACTAGCTCCAGTTCATCAATGTAATGTAGGCATATATTCCGAATATAGTCATATGTGCTTATGGAAAAGAACTTACATGCCATCTTTTGTCCTACCCTCCCGTGGCAGCGGGGTCCTATTGGAAACTAAGGGATATTAAGGCCTCCTTTTTAATAGAGTACCGGACCAAAGCATTAACACTTAGTGAATACATGAACTCCTCAAACTACGGTCATCACCGGTAAGTATCTCGATTATTGTCACTTCGGGGTTAACGGATCATAACACATAATAGGTGACTATAGGCTTGCAAGATAGGATCAAGAACTCACATATATTCATGAAAACATAATAGGTTCAGATCTGAAATCATGGCACTGAGGCCCTAGTGACAAGCATTAAGCATGGCAAAGTCATAGCAACATCAATCTCAGAACATAATGGATACTAGGGATCAAACCCTAACAAAACTAACTCGATTACATGATAAATCTCATCCACCCATCACCGTCCAGCAAGCCTACGATGGAATTACTCATGCACGGCGGTGAGCATCATGAAATTGGTGATGGAGGAAGGTTGATGATGACGATGGCGACGGATTCCCCTCTCTGGAGCCTCGGACGGACTCCAAATCAGCCCCCCGAGAGAGTTTAGGGCTTGACGGTGGCTTCATATCATAAAACGTGATGAATCCTTCTCTCTGATTTTTTTCTCCCCGAACGTGAATATATGGAGTCAAGATGGACGTCGATGGAGCGCCAGGGGGCCCACGAGGCAGGGGGCACGCCTAGGGGGGTAGGCGCGCCCCCACCCTCGTGGACAGGGTGTGGGCCCCTGGCCTTGATTCTTTTGCCAGTATTTTTATATATTCCAAAAATATTCTCCGTTGATTTTCATGTCATTCCGAGAACTCTTATTTTTGCACAAAAATAACACCATGGCAATTCTGCTGAAAACAACATCAGTCCGGGTTAGTTCCATTAAAATCATGCAAGTTAGAGTCCCAAACAAGGGCAAAAGTGTTTGGAAAAGTAGATACATTGGAGATGTATCAAGGAGTTCCAGAAATGGTCAGGAGGTAAAGAATGATATATAGGAAGTGAGGATTTGGACACCGGAAGTGTTCCGGGCATCACCAATAATGTACCAGGACCACCAGAAGGGTTCGGGGGGTCCATAGGGAGGGGCCATCGGCCCCGGAGGCTTGCATGGGCCAAGAGTGGGAAGGGACCAGTCCCTGAGTGGGCTGGTGCGCCTCCCACCAAGGCCCAAGGTGCAGCAAAAGGGGAGAGGGGGAAAACCCTAGGTGAAGATGGGCCTAAGGCCCACCCTACACTACAAAAAAAGACACATCCGTGACATTTTGGGCCGAACAAAAAAATTTCTGTCATACATATGACACTTCTATGACGATAATTGTGACAAAACCCGATATCATCATAGATGTGGTGGGCTCCTACTTCTATGACAAAAAATCATGACAGAAAATGGGCTTTTCGTCCTGGGTGGGCCGGAGACGCAGCTGCATGACATTCTTTGGGCCGTCCATGACGGAAAAAACCGTGGTAGAAGCGAGGGGGAGGAAAATTTCGGGGAGTTCCCGGTTACGGTGGGAGGTCGGGGGCCGAGCGATGCGCGTTTCTCTTGTAAACGTGTGCGCATGTGTGCAAGGCGTTGGCTCTAACTGAACCCGAGTGAGGCGTTGGGCTCTAACTGAACCCGAGCGATTGCACTGCAGGCTACGCGTTACTAAACCCGAGCGATCGATCGATGGCTGTTAACTGAACCCGATCGAGCGATTCCTTGGCTACTGCTGCTAACTGAAGCTGGTCGATGGGATGAACAGTGAGCATTGCGGGGGGTTTGGATGAACAGTGAGCAGTGGCGTTGCCTCTGGATGAATAGGACCCCGTGGTGTGGTGGAGGGCTGGATGAACAGTAGACGGTGGAGGGGTGCCCGTGGAGGGGTGGATGAACAGGACCCCATGGTGTGGAGGGCAGGATGAACAGTAGACGGTGGAGGGGTGCCCGTGGAGGGGTGGTTGAACAGGACCCCGTGGTGTGGAGGGCTGGATGAATAGTAGACGGTGGAGGGGTGGTTTAACAGTAGCCGGTGGAGTAGCGCGCGGTGGAGGCTGGATGAACAGGAGCCCGTGGAGGCTGGAGGGGGTCGACGGTGGAGATGAACAGTATCTCGTGGAGTCCCGTTTTGCGGTACACCACACCCCTCCCGATGAACAGGACCCCCGTTTCGACCGTAGCGCTCCAACACAAGTTAGTTTCCGCCGTTTTGCGGTACGCCACACCCCTCCCGATCAAAAGGACCCCCGTTTCGACCGTGGGAGGTCCGTTTCCTCCGTTTTGCAATACGCCACACCCCTCCCGATCAACAGGACCCCCGTTTCGACCGTAAGAGGTCCGTTTCCTCCGTTGTGCGGTACGCCAGGCCTCATTTCCATCGCCTCTTCCGTCCAAGCCCTCCCGATGAACACGACCACGCATTCTGTTGTGACCCATGAACACGACGACGACGCTGTTTCTCTGTTCTGACCCAGCCATGTACACGAGCCCTCGCCGTACGTATGCACGAGTAGGCGTTCGAGACCCCGCCCATATGTACACATATGTGGCCATATTTTCTTTCTTGCATCCTGGCCGTTGTACGTACGTGTACATGCTACGTGCACACCTCTACTACGACACGTGCGCGCCTCTACATCGACCAGTATGTACGTACACGTTCGCGACCAGAATGACAACGCTACGTACGCTTCGACCAGGTGGGTCCCGACTGTCAGGCACTTCCTTGCCTGCGAAGATGTAGCTGGTGGGTCCCAGCAATCAGGGGCGAATCGTTTTTTTTTTGCCCGGACGCACTTCCTTGCGTGCGAAGATGTAGCTGGTGGGTCCCAGCAATCGGGGGCCCGGTGGGTCCTTTTTGGTTTTCTTTTTTCGCCCGGACGCACTTCCTTACGTGCGAAGATGTAGCTGGTGGGTCCCAGCAGTCAGGGGGGCGAATCGTTTTTTTTGCCCGGACGCACTTCCTTGCGTGCGAAGGTGTAGCTGGTGGGTCCCAGCAGTCAGGGGGGAAATGTTTTTTCATGAAATACGGTGGCCCGTCCGGTGGGTCCCTCCTGTCAGGTGGAGGAATCATTATTTTCCGCGTAATAAGGAGGCACTTCCTTGCTGCCGTCGTGGACCCAGCTGTCAGCCTCTCCACGTACAGTCCATGTCCGATGGAAGTCATTCCTTGACCACGTTGACCACACCGCACCGAGAGCACCAGGGCGGTGGACAATGGCGAGGCCTAGGAAGGGGACGACGGGGAGCCGGGGAAGACGCGGCAGTGGAAGCCCGCGCGCGCGGAGAGGAGTACGAGGGTTCACTGGTTCGTCCGCGGTGTGAGGCTGCCGTCACCGCAGGGCCTGGCCAGCGGTGGGAATAGTAGGGGGCGGTGAGGCCTCCGCGGCAGCACAGCCGGCCACGGGAGGCAGGAGCATGCGGCACGACCGGCGCTGCTTTGGGCGACTGGAGCAAGAAGACCAGAGGTTGAAGAAGCACTACGGCCGTTGGATGGACATCGTACGGTCAGTGGAGCTAGAATCGTTCATATTGACTAAAGTTGACAAAGGCCCCCGTCCCAGTCAACTTAGTAGGCCCACAAGTCAGCCTCCCACCATGGTGGGTCCGGCTAGCAGGGAAGTATTCATTTTTTTGTGCGTAATAAAGAGGCACTTCCGTTGGGTCCGAGCTGACAGCGGGGGGAACATTTTTTCGTGAAATACGCTGGCCCGTCCGGTGGGTCCGAACAGTCAGGGGGAAAAGTTTTTTTCGCGAAATAAGGTGGCCCGTACGGTGGGTCCCTGCTGTAAGGTGGGGGAATAATTATTTTGC
Organism: Triticum dicoccoides; assembly: GCF_002162155.2. Lineage (NCBI taxonomy): Eukaryota > Viridiplantae > Streptophyta > Magnoliopsida > Poales > Poaceae > Triticum > Triticum dicoccoides. Next base: position 480,953,778 of record NC_041386.1, on the reverse strand, counting down.
GCGTAATAAGGAGGCACTTCCTTGCGGTCGCCTGGACCCAGCTGTCAGCCTCTCCACGTACAGTACTCTTCCGATGAAAGTCGATCATTGACCACGTTGACCACGCCACGCCGAGAGCACCAGGGCGGTGGTCTGGACGACGGCGAGGCCTAGGAAGGGGACGACGCGGAGCTGGGGAAGACGCAGCAGTGGAAACCCGCGCGGAGAGGAGTACGAGGGTTCACTGGTTCGGCTGCGGTGTGAGGCTGCCATCGCCGCAGAATAACAGGAGGTGTGGGTGAGTAGAGGGATGGCCTGGCCAGCGGTGGGAGTAGTAGGGGGCGGTGAGGCCTCCGCCGCATCGCAGCCGGCCATGGGAGGCAGGAGCACGAGGCACGACCGGCGCTGGTTTGGGTGGCTGGAGCAAGAAGACCAGAGGTTGAAGAAGCACTATGGCCGTTGGATGGACATCGTATGGTCACTAGAGCTAGAATCGTGCATATTGACTAAGTTGACAAAGCCCTCCGTCCCCGTCAACTTAGTAGGCCCACAAGTCAGCCTGCCACTATACTGGGTCCCAGCTAACAGTGGGAGTATTCATTTTTGTGTGTGTAATAAGGAGGCACTTCCTTGCATGCGAAGATATAGCTAGTGGGTCCGAGCTGTCAGCGGCGGTAACGTTTTTTCACGAAATACGGAGGCCCTTTCGGTGGGTCCCAGATGTCATGTGGAGGAATCATTATTTTGCGCGTAATAAGGAGGCATTTCCTTGCGTGCAGCCGTGGACCGAGCTATCGGCCTCTCCACCTAAAGTCCACTTCAGATGCATGTCGGTCCTTGACCACATTGACCAGGCCGCGCCGAGAGCACCAGGGCGGTGGACGACGGCGAGGCCTAGGAAGGCAATGACATAGAGGCAGGGAAGACTCGGCAGTTGTTTCCCACGCGGAGGGAAGTACGACTGTACGAGGGTTTACTGGTTCGTCTGCCGACGCCGGAGAATAACAGCAGGTGTGGGTGAGTAGAGGGATGGCTAGGCCAGCGATGGGAGTACAGTGGGGTGGTGAGGCCTGCGCGGCAGCAGAGCCGGCCGCGGGGAGGAGGGAGCAGGCAGTCCCGCCGACGCCTGTTTGAGCGGCTGGAGCAGGAAGAGCAGAGATTGAAGAAGCACGACGGCCGTTGGATGGCCATCCAACAGTCACTACTTGTGCGTCAACCTTTTTTTAGGAAAGCCTCAAATCTGTGGGAAATAGCATACAACCCATCTGCCATTATTTCTAATAATTTACAGCCCATTTGCTAATTATTAAGGTTTTTTTGGAGCCCATATTCTTTTTGTTAGCATTACAGCCCATATTGTGGCCACGGTTAAAAAATTATACGAAATTTTGCATATTTCGGTGCGGTCCGAACTGCTTTTAATTCCAAAATTTCGACTCACATTCAAACTGATTTTAAAAATAAATGTATATCAATATAAAATCCAACAAATGATCAACGCATAAAAATTAATGTAATTTAAAATCTCGAAATGAAAAAAAATTGAAACTAATTGCCGGTTTGATGTGTTTAAAAAATGTACAACCAATTTCTCATTACTGATGGGCCATTTTCTCGGCCAGCCGAATGAAAGCTCTCCTCGTCTTGAAAGATTTGCAACCCAACAGGCCTGACAAAGCGACTTGCTTGGCAAATCACAAAAAAATTGGGGTGTGGCCGTGGACCCAGATGTCAGCCTCTCCATGTACAGTACTCTTCTGATGGAAGTCGTTCCTTGACCACGTTGACCACGCTGCGCGGAGAGCACCACGGCGGTGGACGACGACGAGGCCTAGGAAGGGGACGACGCGGAAGTGGAAACCCGCGCGGAGAGAAGTATGGTGGTTCACTGGTTCGGCTGCGGCGTGAGGCTGCCGTCGCCGCAGGGCCTGGCCAGCGGTGGGAATAGTAGGGGTGGTGAGGCCTCCGCGGCAGCACAGCCGGCCACGGGAGGCAGGAGCATGCGGCACGACCGGCGCTGCTTTGGGCGGCTGGGGCAAGAAGACCAGAGGTTGAAGAAGCACTACGGCCGTTGGATGGACATTGTTGACCACGCCGCACCGAGAGCACCAGGGCGGTGGACGACGGCGAGGCCTACGAAGGAAACGACATGGAGCCGGGGAAGACACGGCAGTGGCTGCCCACGCGGTGGAGAGTACAAGGGTTGACTGGTTCGGCTGCCGTCGCCGGAAAATAACAGGAGGTGTGGATGAGTAGAGGGATAGACAGGCCAGGGATGCGAGTATGATGGGGCCATGAGGCCTTACCGGCAGCACTGCCAGCCACGGGAGGCGGGAGCAGGCGGTTCCGACGGCGCTAGTTTGGGCGGCTGGGGCAGGAGGATCAAAGACTCAAGAAGCATGATTGCCGTTAGATTGACATCTAACGGTCTGACGCTGGTAGAGTCGATTGTTGACTAAGTTTCTTTCTTGAGAAACCTTGTGTACGCATGAACTTAGTAGGCCCACAAGTCAGCCTCCAAATCTGTGGCAGACAACATAAAGCCCATTTGCTATTTTTTATAATTTGCAGCCCATTTGCTAATTCTTAAGTAATTTATTACAGCCCATTTTCTGCCTAGGACCACGGTCAAAAGTCCAACCTTATTTTGCATATTTCTGTGGAGTCCGAACTGTTGTAACCCCGAAATGATAAACATTTTTTAAGAACTTATTGATTTGCCAAAAAAAATCATTTTGTTTTTGTAAGCAAATAAGAGGTGGGACAAATTTAGTTGGTTTAAGGGAAAACCAGTGGTAAAAAAATCAGCGCAGGGTGGGAAAAAACAAAAAAATAAGGATGTAAATATGAAAAGGGAATTTTATGTGTTTTCAATATAATGATACGTGTATACGAACTAGTAAAACTATAGGTAGAGCTTAGAAAACGGATGTAGGACATGCGTTTCAAGAGGAAAATAGAACTGGGCTGTGTGTTTGATTCAGTAAAAAAACTGCCTGCGGATGTTGTAAGACAAAATATAACTAACGCTAGTGGGCCAGAGGCCAATAGATACCTGCTGGATCTTTGTGCTCCATTGTCGTCATGGGCTGGGCCTGTTAAAAACAAAACAACCCTGGCAATCTATAGCCCAGTTGAAACTTGCTCGACCTGAAAAAACAATATACGTGCTCAATAAACGAGAGAATTCTGCAAGTACGGATTGATAACTGGGATGCAGCACGGATATTGTTTTTTATCATGATAATAAGTGCATGCACTTGTTTCGAAAAAATTGGAGAACTGGGAATTCGAAGGGCGGGTGCTTATGCTACCCAGCAAATAAAAATCAGGTGCCTAAAAATTTGTTTCGAAAAAAATGATTCAGCTTTATATCCATGTTGACCCTCGGCATGATGGTTGGAAGCAAATGCAAGTTCATACCAAAAGATCGTTAACAACAATACCAACTTGCGGACGACAAGGTAGTACAACTACCAATACCAAACTAACTTATAATCTTTTTACTCCTGGCCCTAGTGTTCGTCTGGTAGAAAATCTTGCAGAGGACCAGCCCCCGCTCCTTCTCTTGCTCCAGGTCCCCGAGGTGGTACTGGTGCATCACCCAGTTGGTCCTCTGCTGGTCGAAGTTCTTGTTGGTGTGCAGCACCAGAACCTTTTTTGCTGCCCGTCTGCCGGCCATTGATCATCACCGGCAAGGTATTGCCGGTCTTGTGCCACATCGCGTGCATGCCGCACTCCGACTGTATCTTGCGATGCGTCCACGCGCCCCTTTTGAACGCCCTGGAATTGCGCTGGAAGAAATGCTTCCTTAGGCCACTCAGTGTGATACCTGCAGTATTGTGGAATACAGGTTTTAGTGTACCTAGTTGGCATTTTCATAACATCTTTGGCATGTTGCAGTCACTTGTTTCACTTTTTATTAACTGTCAAATTGTAATTGCTTCACCAGGTCTGCGTGTAAAAAGAAAAATAGAGCTATAAACAAAGGAATATGTTTGTGCAAGTAGACGGCCGATCGGTGTCTTACCTGGAAGTTTCTCAGGTTGGGTGTAACATATGTCATGCTCGCTGTCGATGGTTGGTATGAACAAATCGATGAGAGACTGAAATCTCGCGCTGTCAGCACTCACTTTGGCCTCAAGTTTCTCAGGTTGGGCCAATCCTTCTTCGACTTGCATCGGTAATTCCAGAATACCCCAACACGCCGCCGGGATTCTTGTGTCACCTCACGCGCAGCGTGTTGTCACGTCAATTCAATGTGTGGACATGATGAATAATTTGACCGACGTATACTAGTACTACTACTGTACTACTTACTAGTCGTATTTAGTGTCACAATTTATACATAGGTTTAACTAACAAGTACGCACTTGAAGCCTAACTGATATATGTATATATATATGGCTTCTGCACATCATCTCCATCATCATTATCAGTACATCCTACGCAGGTGAATTAGGATGCACTTGATCCCGGGAAGGTATCTATCCTTCAAACCAGAGGAGTGCTTCAAACTAACAACAGTACATAATATCCAACAAAAGAGGGTCGTGTTACAGCAGCAGAATACATGGCTCGGTCTAGGTATCAGCACGAATCAAGTTGTGCATATTTGCTGTTGGCATGAACCACATCGCCGCATGTCGGGTTTGCAAAAGCCATCCATCACATGGAAGCTTGATGCCTTTCACACATTGAAGATTATCTAGCAACAAGCAGTGTCGACGAATCTATGGATATGGTGATTCATGAAATCCATGGTATGATGTGTAAACACACACACACCCCCTCGCGAATGGAAGTTGCATAGCACAGTAATCATCGCCGGTGATATGATCGATGATTGGTTGGATGATCGGATAATTGAGCCCGAGGAACAAGGAGTGGTTGTCGAGGCTGTAAACCCGCCTCCAGTTGAATACGCCTGGCCCAATGGAGCTGGGATCTTTCTCGAACATGAAGCATCCATAGCCATCAATGTCACGAACGCCCCACGCATTGTACTGCATCTGGTTTGATGTAATGGTTTGGTCAATTTGGTACGTGCGAATGAGCATCAAATGACCGCCGTCAGCTGAACGAGCGATAAACCACCACCCATCGGCTGGTATGATTCCAGGTCCTGGAATCATGAAGGCCAGCGCATTTGCGTCTACTGCAACAATTCAAATTGGAGACCAAAAGGACAAAAATAAACAATCATGTTCAGAGTATGTGTGGAATTAAGATTATTATAACAGTGACACATATCATAGACAGAGAATTGCAATGTCATGGTCATAATCATACCCCAAGTTAAAAAAATAAGACAATGGCTTTCATATTCTAGCAATATGTCATGGTTCAAATATCATGTAACAATGAGAGGAAAACAGCTATGACAGCGCCTACTCATATTCTACCATAGCACTTACTACTACTGTTCGCGTATCAACTCTAAGCAATAACATGCGTTGTTATAAAAATCTTGTAAACGAGAGTAACATATAGCAATCATGATGTTATGCTCATAATATGTATTCTAACAATCATTAGATGCCAATTTTTCTCATATCAACTCTAACAATAACATGTGTGGTCATAAAAATCTAGGAAATGAGAGGAACATATAGCAATGATGTGGTTATAGACATGCTATGCATTCTAAATTTGTAACAAATGAACAGGCAGTCGTATTCATAAGGTAAAGATGAGATGAGATAGAACAATTACATGACGATAGATTCCACCAGTATAGGTAGCCAATCTGTGCGTCGACCGCGTAAACGATGTCATCATGCACTATAACATCAGACAGAAATGTTTCCTCAATAGGATTGATGATGAGCCATAACCATTTATGGCGACCGGATTCCAGATAGACTAATCCCTTGTTGAACAAGGCAATGAGCTTGTAATCCATGTAGTCTTCTGATGGTGTGGGCACTTCGCAGATTACAACTTTCTACAAACAGAGGTCGAGCCAAAAGCTTGACGCGTCTCGTGCGTAGTAGGCAGGAGTGTCCGGCGGGCCGCGAGGCTCGATGGCGGCGGTATCCAAAGATGGAAGGGTGATCTCTCGCTGGGTGTAGATATCCACGAGACGCCATGGACTACCAGATTGGTGGATGAGCACGACCCAGTTGGCCTTCATGCCCGCCCAGTAGTGGTCGCGCATGAAGGGTAGGTGGACGGGTAGTGGTAGCATGTCGAGGGGCACCACGGAAACCTCCGTAGGATCATCAAGTCGGTGTCCGGGCCACCTGCGAGGATCGGGCATCAGCAAGCAGGGTGTCTTGAAAAGAGCCGGCCGGTTGCAGACGAGTAGACGGTACAAAGACACCGAGCATGCGGCTAGACGGACGGTGCTGAGTATGTCCATACGACTACAGATGTGCTCCAAGAGAACATCGGGGAGGGAATTCCAATCGCGGCTCTGCGTGTCAGTCGGTTCTGCCATTGGGGTTTTCGGTGCCTACGAGCCAGCGGGGAAGTGGATTCGGGCGGGCGAGCGAAGAAGCTTCTCCTCGTGTGGCCGAGCAGTGAGCGGGGGGATATGGTACGCGCGAGCTACCAAGGAAGATGGCGCGGGCGGGCGAGCAGTGAGCAGGGGTAAATGGTGTGCGGCCGATGATGTGGAAGAGAGGAGGAAGAAGAAGAGAGGAGGAAGAAGAGTGGAAGACGGGGAAGAAAGTGCATTCAATCTCAATTCTACTAGTACTACTACTAGGATATACCGTCATTCGGAGTGTAAATAGTTACACCGATGACATGTGGGTCTACCACAACAGGGCCCATATGTCAGTTAATGGAGGACAGAGGTGCGTAGGCGTATTTGCGGAAGCGTGCTCTACTGGCAAACATGATGGCAGTATTGGGTAAGGCTGATTTAGTAACACCAACACGCTGGTTCAGCTTATTAATTACGTGTCCCATCTGCTGCAGCGTGTATTGTCACTTCACTGCGAAGACTAGTTGAATAGTTCTCTCTGACCGAGATGGGGAATAAATGGATCGGAGAACTTCCTTTCTACAGTATCCCTATGCCTCTACGCTCACTTCACTCATTTTGCTTCGTACCTAGTCACTTGTTGAAATCTGTAGAAAGACAAATACTCCGTATTTGAGAATAGAGGGAGGCTTTTACTCCGTACTACTCCCTCTGTTCCAAAATAGATGACTCAACTTTGTACTATACTTGGGAACAGAGGGAGTATCACCATATGGAGGGAACAAAGGAAGCTTGAAATATGAACATGTCAATGGGAGGGAGTAAGCCCCATGCATGCATGCATGCATGCAACATGCAACACTCACACGTACACATGGACGCACGCAACACTCACGCACCCATGCGGCACACAGCACACGACGCAACACACACGCTCACGCTCAAGTGCTCAACCTACTCCCTACGTCCATGAAAGACTGTACATTTAGAGATTTACACATTGACCAGGGCATAATTATCGCCCAAAAGTAGCAGACTTATGTGTGCATGCGACCATTGAGATAAGAAGATTAAATGAGGGCCGTTGCATGATGTAATTAAGGATAGACATGTAGCCTATACCTACAGCACAAGTTGGTGCATTAGTCAATCAATATCGATTTAGTATATTAAAGGCTAAATGCATTGGAAGTGTAGATGTACATCATGTAGTACACTCTTTGTTGGAAGACCGAGGGAGGACACGTGCATGCACTCACATACACAGCCAGGGCGGTTTGCGCGCAAGGGTTGGACTCGTGTCGCGCCTGTGTAAAGTTTTGTTTAACTGATTTCTTTGCTCTGCCAACTGACAGGTGGGACCCAGAAACCAGGTGACAATTTAACCAGTCAACAAAGTGCCACGTCGACTATGTGGCCGGTCAGTAGGGTGCAATACGGTGCTCTACGATGAGCTAGTGATCGCATAATCACCGCAAAACTATATATAGTGACCGTAAAGAGCATATTGTTACATACGTTGACTGCCAGTGTATTTTTCTCGTTTCAAATTAAGCCATATTAATCGGAAAGGACGCAGTATGGACTACTACTACTAGTACTAGTACTACTTTGATGTGTCCCGTCAACTCGCCGAACGAGGAGAAGCTTGCTTACTACGCCTCTCACTCGCCCACGCGCGCGGTGGTTCGCAGGGGGGAGAGGGTTTTGACTACAGCGCCCTCTCCCTCTCCCTCGCCCTCGCCCTCGCGGTGGACGTGCAGCAGTTCAATCGGTGTCAGATTGCCAGAAGCATATTGTACTGTAGTATCATCATTGTTGGACCTTCCGAAGAGGCGAAGAGCCAAGTGCAAGGTTCACACGAGTACAAAATGTTGAACCTCCCGAAGAGGCAAAGAGCCAAGCTCAAGGTTTTATAGGAGTTGTCGTCCTAGTAGGAGTGTACTAGTACAACTATAGCGAACGATGCTACTGTATGATGCCGCCACGTCACATATATCCAAAGCTGTGCCACCTTTTTTTCTCAAAGAGCGTGTTGGAGCCCGTGCAACAACCACACAAGTTGCACGTAGACATAACACATTTCCTAGTAATAAATTCTAAAGGACAAATGCAAGTATGCCACACAAGTTCATCTCCAACTCATGTGATAAATTTGTGCACGACTAGTCTACATATATTCACAGTGCTACCATTCACAATTACCATACTCCACTTACACGTTATAGATGGGCTACATGTCCTCCTCCAGGTTCCAGTCCCAGGTGTTCTTCATGGATGGCACGATCCATAGCGGTGGGCAACGGGAATCGTTGTCGCGGCTTTCTAGTCCGGTTCCACACGATGGAGACTCATCCAAGCTGAAGCGGCATAAATCAGGGATAGCGTGTCCCAGCATGTCGTTCATCCGGTGGTGCGCACTGAAGACACAACCATGCTTCATGAACGGCAGGCCTTCCGTGTCGTGCACAGAAGGTGGCATCCGCTTCACAATGGGGTAGCTGTCCCCGATGAAAAGCGAGTACTCTCCAAGAGTGTTCCTCGGCACGCACGTAGCATCACGGGGGTCGAACTCGGCGCCGTTCATCTGGTACACGCGTGAAACACCCTCGATGCGGCTATATCTCCCACGTGTCGAAGCACGACTTAGAGGCATAACCGCATTGAAAGCAATGTCGCAAGTGAGGTAATCTTCACACAACCCATGTAATACATAAGGGAAAGAGATACATAGTTGGCTTAGAATCGCCACTTCACACAATTACATGAATAAAGCATTACATCATCCAAATACAAACAAGGCCCGACTACGGAGCCAAAATAAAAGAAGACTACCCCAAATACTACACAGATCCCCGATCGTCCCGACTGGGCTCCACTACTGATCAACTAGAACGAAACAACACAAGAACAAGATCTTCATCGAGCTCCTCCTGAGCTGGGTTGCGTCATCTGTACGGACTCATCGGCACCTGCAAGCTGGTTTTGGAAGTATCTGTGAGTCACGGGGACTCAGCAATCTTGCACCCTCGCGATCAAGACTATTTAAGCTTATGGGTAAGGTAAAAGTATGAGGAGGAGCTACAGCAAGGGACTAGCATATATGGTGGCTAACATACGCAAATGAGAGCGAGAAGAGAAGGCAAAGCACGGTCAATAAAAGTATGATCAAGAAGTGATCATAAAACAACCTACGTCAAGCATTACTCCAACACCGTGTTCACTTCCCGGACTCCACCGGAAAGAGACCATCACGGTTACACACGCAGTTGACTCATTTTAATTAAGTTAAGGTTCAAGTTATCTACAACCGGACATTAACAAATTCCCATCTGCCCATAACCGCGGGCACGGCTTTCGAAAGTTCAAATCCCTGCAGGGGTGTCCCAACTTAGCCCATCACAAGCTCTCACGGTCAACAAAGGAATAGACCTCCTCCCGAGACAATCCGATCAGACTCGGTATCCCGGTTCTACAAGACATTTCGACAGGGTAAAACTAAACCAGCAACACCGCCCGAATGTGCCGACAAATCCCGATAGGAGCTGCACATATCTCTTTCTCATGGCACACTCAGATTGTCCTAGGTACGGGTAGGCCAGCCCAGAGTTGCCCCTGGTGGTCACAGGCAGCTGACAGGTTGGACCAACACTCAGAGGAGCACTGGCCCGAGGGGTAAAATAATGATGACCCTTGAGTCTGCAGAACCCAAGGGAAAGAAAAGGCTAGGTGGCAAATGGTAAAACCAATGTTGGGCATTGCTGGAGGAGTTTTACTCAAGGCGAACTATCAAGGGGTTCCCATAATAGCCCAACCGCGTAAGGAACGCAAAAATCCGGGAACATAACACCGATATGACGGAAACTAGGGCGGCAAGAGTGGAACAAAACACCAGGCAAAAGGCCGAGCCTTCCACCCTCTACCAAGTATATAGATGCGTTAATTAAATAATATATATTGTGATATCCCAACAAGTAAACATGTTCCAACAAGGAACATCATCTCCATGTTCCAACAAGGAACAAACTTCAATCTTCACCTGCAACTAACAACGCTATAAGAGGGGCTGAGCAAAGCGGTAACATAGCCAAACAAAGGTTTGCTAGGACAAGGTGGGTTAGAGGCTTGGTTCACAATATGGGAGGCATGATAAGCAAGTGGTAGGCATCGTAGCATAGGCATAGCAAAAGAGCGAGCATCTAGCAAAGCAAAGATAGTAGTGATTTCGAGGGTATGATCATCTTGCCTGAGATCCCACAAGGAAGAAGAACGAGTCCATGAAGAAGACAAACGGACATAGACGAACGGGTCCTCGCAAACGCGACGTTATCGGAACCAACCCGAAGAAGCAACACCGGAAAGAAGCACACAACATAGTAAACAACCACCATATAAACATGGCATGATGCGCAAACAAGTATGATGCATGTCCGGTTTAATGAGGCATGGCATGGCAAAGTGCACAAACAATCCTACAAATTAAATGGAGCTCCATTATGCAACGGAGTTGCATATTGAAGAAAACACCACATGACTTATTTAGTTCTCTCTCGTTTATGTAGCCAACAAGATTAAATGTTGTTAGCATGGCAAGAGATGAAGCATAAAGAAACTACACATCTAGTCAAGGTTAAATGAGGCCAGAAGCAACGAACAACAAATCCGGAAACTCCTCATGTGCATATTTTAGATTTGGTGCTGTTCTGCCCTAAACCATATTTTAGAGTTGTTAAACATGCAAAACAAGTACACCATGTTAAACTAGACATTTTTCTACCCCATTTACATATAAAATTTATTAAATTCCGAGTTACGGTTATTTAGTTATGAATTAAACCATTTTAGCATGGCATAGAGCAAAAATTAATCAAACAACATTTTAAACATGGATGGAAATGACATATTATGAAACTAGATGCAATTCTAAGCATATTTCATATATAAAGTTTTTCCATATGATGCACAGTTGAGAAGTTATTAAATGCATGAAGCACAAGGGGTTTTCTGTAAAACAGGCAAACTCTGGATTAATAGCAAAATCGTCCCGAGGAAAAAAATACTAAAAGGGCCGGATCTGTCCAGCCCAACAGTGGGAGGGGGCACAGCGGTGAGGCTCACCATGGGCCTGGCCCAGCTCGGTGGAGATGTGGTAGTAGGGAAGCGGCTTGGGCCGAATCTCACTGCTACCTGGCGCGGTCGATACAGAGGGTCAACGCGGGGCGCGCCTGGCTCGTCCTCGAAGCAGAGGCGAAGCGCCCGTCGGGAAGAAACAAGACGGCGGCAGCAAACTTGGCGGGGAGGAGGCAGGGAACGCAGGGCCTCGCCGGACCTGGCGAATCCCGGTGGCGGCGATCACTGAGGTGCTCTGGTTGTTCCCTGCGAGGAAGAATAGAGGGAGGAAATGAAGAGAGAGATACAGGAGAAGGAAACAGAGATGGCGAGGAAAGGAGCAGGGCTCGTCGGCGGGACCTGCGTCGGGCTCAAGGACGAGCTCGGCGTGGAGTGCAGGTGCACGAAGGAGGCGAACGGGATGATGCGGCGTTCATCTCCGGGTGGGCACCGGCAGAAGGATGGCGAAGCTTGGCGGAAGCAGGCATGGGAAGCAGCAGTGAGGCAAGCTGAGCAGATGGACGCCGACCTTGGCGCGATGAAGACGAGGTAGGCGACGACTGGGAAAACCCCGGCGTGGACGAGCCAAATCCGAAGGCTCGCTAGGACGGTTGGGGAACGAGGCCAGCTCGGGTGCGGCCCTGGCATCTCTGACGGTAGAGGAGACAAACGGCGGTGGGGCGGAGCTGCAACAGGCTCCGGCGAGGAGGCATCGGAGATGGCTGGATCCGAAACCAGGGCGATGGTGGAGCTCCGTTCTGACGTCGGAGGTAGCCCGCGGGCGGAGACGAGGCGGGTCCTGCTAGATCGGTCAGCCGGTGACGAGGTGGAGGCGGAGCTTGTGTGAAAGCAGAGGCGCTCGGGGCGGAGCTGTCCCTGGTGGTGGTTGTCGGCAGCGGCGCTGGTCGTCGGGCGAGGAAGGAGGCCGCGGAGGAGCTTCGGTGGCCGGCTGGTGCACGGGTTGTTGGGGCCACGGGCGCTCGGGGCTGCAGGAGGTGGACGAGGGAATCAGGGGAGGCGCTGGTTGGAGGGGGGAGATCGACAGGATTTTTGGATCGGGGACGCACAAACTGATTGGATGGGGATCGATCCCGAGGTGGGAGATGTAGTGTTGCTGCGGCGGCAGGGACAAACCCCCTAGATTTTAGGGTTGGACAATATATATACATTAGGTGGATTAGGTTAGGGGCTACCTCATCCCTACGATCGTAATTAGACGGTCGCGAGTAAAATAGTTAGGGAGCCCAATTAAGAAAACAGTGATATTTTGTAGATGTTTGGGGATGATCCGGACACGACAGTGACAACTGCTCGGGTCGGGTCCGGGTAAGTTTCGGATGCGCACGAGAGGTCTATGCGCGGCGCAAAGAGGGGTAGGCTGGACCTATGAGGACTGTGGAGAGCGGTTTGGTCTGAGAGGAGAGGCGAGAGATGCAGCCCGGCACGGTTTCCGGAGAACGAAAACGTCCGATGTTAGACCGGCTATACTGCCGCTATAGTTATCCGTTGGGGCATCAAACGATCTCCGAATGCGATGAAACTTGACAGGCAGTCTATCTACACTATAATAAGACCACACGTCAACTCTCATCCCATACCGAGAACATTTTCCGGCCACTTATAAAATACTATTTCGGACATGCCGCGGGCGCGTGCAAGTGTGTCTGGGCTCAGAACGGACAACGGAGAGAACGAGGAGGCCGGGACGGATGCAAGTTTTGAAAACATGATGATGCAATGCACATGATGACATGACAAGATGCGACACGCAAGCAAATGACATGGCAACGACTGCGAATAACTAGAGGACACCTGGCACATCAGTCTTGGGGCGTTACAACACTCCACCACCATGAGAGGATCTCGTCCCGAGATCTAGAATGGCACCGGAGGGCAAATGGAAGAGAAAGAGAAGAGGTAAAACTAAGTTGCTTCTTTGACAAACGAGTGAAACCAAAGAAGCTTGAAAAGGTTAAGCCATTTCGAGAAAAGAATACAACAGAGATAAATGAAGTTGAAAGCACTCCGTTAGCAAAGAGGAAACAAGGAAGAAACAACTTCGGGTAGCACTCCGATTAAAAAGAAAGGAATTGAATAGGAACTTGGAAAGAGGGCACGACACTCCGGTTAAATGGATAAGCACGAAAGAACATGATCCTCACAATTCGAGATGATGAGAGAAAAAGAAACATCACAATGCCTCCGGATGAAGGAATCGGAGGTAGATCATTGGAATTAAATTATGGAGAAGAAAATGATAATTCTTCCCACAGATGAATTTGAAAGAAAACATCCTTATGAATAAGGCTTGAACGGAGTTGTTAAAAATCAACAACGAAAACAATAAGCTGCTCGTGGGCTTATGAAAACATCTGAAAAACTTGAGGTGAAATTCTGCCACTAACGAAAAACAATAGATTGGATTGATATCAACAAGGAGACGAGAACTTATTTCACCGGGAGGATAAATGAAGAACTTGGGTCATTTATGAGCACCATAAATAGCAACAAGCCTTAGGGAAGGGTTTAGGTGAAATATAACCCAAGATAACTCCAATGAAGAGATTGATGGGTTACCAAGGAACTCATGAACGAATTGAAAATGATGGGTTTAAAATATGTCATTCCGGTTGTGAATCATGAAACACGAAGGGAAATTGTCAACAATGACATAACACCACCTCAAAAGATAAGATTGAAAGAATAGCACTCCGGATTGCAAGAAGAAGACAACTTGAAGTATATCTTGGCGGATCATAGCTTCGAGAGATATCTTGAAGAACAATTGAAGAATGAAAAGAATCCTTGACGAACCACCATGAGGAACTCCGGTAATAAAAGGATGATCAAACAAAAGGAAAGAGAAGTTGAAAACCCAAGCGAAGCCTTGCGACGATTTAGATGAATCTCCATGGTGATATAATTGACATAACTTGGAGCTCCGGAAAGGAAAGATGAACAAAAGAAATCAAGAATTTTGATGAACCTCCGGAATAAGGAATTAAATCACTTGGATGAAACAAGAGTAAGAATTACATTATGCTTATCCTTCACCAATTTAAATTGATGACAATCAACGGATTTGGCATATTACTTATTCTCGTAGAAAAGATTAAGAGAGATATAACATCAGACTTGGGAAGGTATTGAACGAACCACCGGAAGGGTTGAAACAACGAATAAATTGATATGATAAGAAAGAAGAAGAAATCTTGAACGAACCACCGTAAGAATTGAAAATGAACGAATAAAAGATAATGAATCACCGGGAAGAATTTGCAGATGAACGAAGATGCTTGAGAGAAACTAGATACATGAGAACGAAGGGATCACGAACTGATTAAAGATCACTTGAACGAAGCACCGGTAAGATTGAAGAACGAGAGATGAAAGCTGAGAATGAATAATATTTGAAAAGATGGATTCCGGATAACAAATTGAGAAGACTTTTGAATTTGCTCCGGATAGTTGAAAAGAATTCTCACAATCCAAAAACAACTATGAGAGGATGGCAACAAGCTAGAATCACGAATCTTGAAGAGAATGGAGCAACATATGGAGGAAAAAATCTTCTTCGGTCTTCAAGTGTTATGAAAGACGATGAGAGACACCACCATGAATTATTGAGACACTCCGGAATGAAGAATGGAAAAGTTGAGCCAACGATGAAAAGAAATTGAAAGATCTTGGAGAAACACATCTGACTAATGAAAAAAATCATTCTTACGTCAAACTTCGAAAAGAATTTGAGAATAACTCCGGGAAAATAAGAAGAGTCAGGTAAGATCCTGGAAAATGACCTGTGGGTTAGGGCCCACTCAAAAGAAACACTGTTGAAATGATTACTTGAAAAGGAGAATGCACCGGTTGAATAAAAAGGCTTGAATGATATAACATCCTCGAAATAGCTTGAATGAAAGAAGAGTGGATACACGAATCTTCGAGATATCTTCAGCACTCCGGAACAATTAAATAGCGAGACGTGAATGAATATGAGGTGCACCGGCATGAGAAGGTATTTGAAACGAGGAAAAAGATATGATCAACACCGAAAGCTTGAATTGGTTCCACCGGAGAAGAAAATGAGTGACGAGAGATGAACTTGAAGCTTCGTCAGCATCTTCCTGAGAATCACCGGGTAAGAACATGAAGGAAAAGAATGGAGAGACTTCACAAGAATAAAATGGATACCTGATGAAGAAATCTGAGCCCTTGAAGAAACAAAGGGAGGGAGGGTGGGAAAACAAAGGCAACTTGGAGAAGGATGAAACAAACAGCATTGAGAAGAACTGATACTTGATCTTGCGGTTGTTGAAATGATCGGATCCACTTGAAGAGAAGTACATCGGTTAAAAAAGGATTGACATGACAATCTCGATTATCATGAAGGATTAGTATTCACATAGGAGTATGGGAACACCATTTGGGAAAGGTATGGGATCAACATTTGACTTTGAAGCAACTCGAATACCACAACTCAAAACAAAACGAAGGATTGGCTTGCAGAATAAGCCGGAACAAACATATGATAGAGATTTCGTCCGAAGTTTTTGTGGTGGGGCCTACACGGGCTCGATCGTACAGCACCATCATGTACAAGGCAGTGCACATGACATATGAAGCGTCCCCGAGTCGGCATAGCCAAGGACTCTTTAAGACACAACAAGACCACTGTAAAATCGATCGTGAATAGGCGGACCACTAGACGTCGAACCCCAATTTCATATCATACATCCATCGGAAAGATATCCTAAGAGCTACTTGAATTCCCACTTATAAACTCCCGAAACTTTCCGGTTATGCAATCAGGTGTTGGGGATACAGGGGAAGCATAATATCTCACCCAAACTAACAAATCCTACATCCAGCTGTATCCATCCTTCAACACATAACCAAGAAACCTTCGGAAATCATCTACCTCAACCTTCGAAAAGCATCCGTTATACAAGTTATGGCAATACTCCCAAACTCCCGCCCCAGTACTGGGTGGCGTCGAGGTTATCTCACCAACAAACTGCATAAAAGAGATTTTCGATATCGGCGTACTAAACTCAGGTATTCCAGAACTGCAACGATAAAATTATGACGACAACACCTCGGAGCTCAACTCCCCGGGACACTTCCACAAAACCCCTGACAGGAGGCACCAAGACAATGTTCTCATCATAAAACCATCGGAACGATTCCAAGATACCCGCGTGATCCTAAAAAATTTTTAGTGAAATTTGAGAAGAGAAGAGTCAAAACTCTACATCAGGATGCCTTACCAGAGCGATGAGGAGACTGGGAAGTAAAAAGAATTCCTAAACTCTCCGATATATAATTCCTAAATGACTCAAAACATTTTTCTAGACTCAACAACGGCTGCTAAATATGATCAAGCGGTGGGGGCTCCTAAGGTCGGGGAAGGCTCTGATTACCAACTTGAAATGCCCTCGATGCGGCTATATCTCCCACGTGTCGAAGCACGACTTAGAGGCATAACTGCATTGAAAGCAATGTCGCAAGGGAGGTAATCTTCACACAACCCATGTAATACATAAGGGAAAGAGATACATAGTTGGCTTACAATCGCCACTTCACACAATTACATGAATAAAGCATTACATCATCCAAATAAAAACAAGGCCCGACTACGGAGCCAAAATAAAAGAAGACTACCCCAAATGCTACACAGATCCCCGATCGTCCCGACTGGGCTCCAGTACTGATCAACTAGAACGAAACAACACAAGGACAAGATCTTCATTGAGCTCCTCCTGAGCTGGGTTGCGTCATTTGTACAGACTCATCGGCACCTGCAAGCTAGTTTTGGAAGTATTTGTGAGTCACGGGGACTCAGCAATCTCGCACCCTCGCGATCAAGACTATTTAAGCTTATGGGTAAGGTAAAAGTATGAGGTGGAGCTGCAGCAAGCGACTAGCATATATGGTGGCTAACATACGCAAATGAGAGCGAGAAGAGAAGACAAAGCACGGTCGATAAAAGTATGATCAAGAAGTGATCCTAAAACAACCTACGTCAAGCATTACTCCAACACCGTGTTCACTTCCCGGACTCCACCGGAAAGATACCATCACGGTTACACACGCAGTTGACTCATTTTAATTAAGTTAAGGTTCAAGTTATCTACAACCGGACATTAATAAATTCCCATCTGCCCATAACCGCGGGCACGGCTTTCGAAAGTTCAAACCCTTGCAGGGGTGTCCCAACTTAGTCCATCACAAGCTCTCACGGTCAACGAAGGAATAGACCTCCTCCCAAGACAATCCGATCAGACTCGGTATCCCGGTTCTACAAGACATTTCGACAGGGTAAAACTAAACCAGCAACACCGCCCGAATGTGCCGACAAATCCCGATAGGAGCTGCACATATCTCTTTCTCAGGGCACACTCAGATTGTCCTAGGTATGGGTAGGCCAGCCCAGAGTTTCCCCTGGTGGTCACCGGCAGCTGATAGGTTGGACTAACACTCAGAGGAGCACTGGCCCGGGGGGGTAAAATAATGATGACCCTTGAGTCTGCAGAACCCAAGGGAAAGAAAAGGCTAGGTGGCAAATGGTAAAACCAATGTTGGGCATTGCTGGAGGAGTTTTACTCAAGGCGAACGGTCAAGGGGTTCCCATAATAGCCCAACCGCATAAGGAACGCAAAAATCCGGGAACATAACACCGATATGACGGTAACTAGGGCGGCAAGAGTGGAACAAAACACCAGGCAAAAGGGCAAGCCTTCCACCCTTTACCAAGTATATAGATGCATTAATTAAATAAGATATATTGTGATATCCCAACAAGTAAACATGTTCCAACAAGGAACATCATCTCCATGTTGCAACAAGGAACAAACTTCAATCTTCACCTGCAACTAACAATGCTATAAGAGGGGCTGAGCAAAGCGGTAACATAGCCAAACAACGGTTTGCTAGGACAAGGTGGGTTAGAGGCTTGGTTCACAATATGGGAGGCATGATAAGCAAGTGGTAGGCATCATAGCATAGGCATAGCAAAAGAGCGAGCATCTAGCAAAGAAAAGATAGTAGTGATTTCGAGGGTATGATCATCTTGCCTGAGATCCCGCAAGGAAGAAGAACGAGTCCATGAAGAAGACAACCGGACGTAGACGAACGGGTCCTCACAAACGCGATGTTATCGGAACCAACCCGAAGAAGCAACACCGGAAAGAAGCACACAACATAGTAAACAACCACCACATAAACATGGCATGATGCGCAAACAAGTATGATGCATGTCCGGTTTAATGAGGCATGGCATGGCAAAGTGCACAAACAATCCTACAAATTAAATGGAGCTCCATTATGCAACGGAGTTGCATATTGAAGAAAACACCACATGACTTATTCAGTTCTCTCTCGTTTATGTACCCAACAAGATTAAATGTTGTTAGCATGGCAAGAGATGAAGCATAAAGAAACTACACATCTAGACAAGGTTAAATGAGGCCGGAAGCAACGAACAACAAATCCGGAAACTCCTCATGTGCATATTTTAGATTTGGTGCTGTTCTGCCCTAAACCATATTTTAGAGTTGTTAAACATGTAAAACAAGTACACCATGTTAAACTAGACATTTTTCTACCCCCATTTACATATAAAATTTATTAAATTCCGAGTTACGGTTATTTAGTTATGAATTAAACCATTTTAGCATGGCATAGAGCAAAAATTAATCAAACAACATTTTAAACATTTTAAACATGGATGGAAATGACATATTATGAAACTAGATGCAATTCTAAGCATATTTCATATATAAAGTTTTTCCATATGATGCACAGTTGAGAAGTTATTAAATGCATGAAGCACAAGGGGTTTTCTGTAAAACAGGCAAACTCTGGATTAATAGCAAAATCGTCCCGAGGAAAAAAATACTAAAAGGGCTGGATCTGTCCAGCCCAACAGTGGGAGGGGGCGCAGCGGTGGGGCTCACCATGGGCCTGGCCCAGCTCGGTGGAGATGTGGTAGTAGGGAAGCGGCTTGGGCCGAATCTCACTGCTACCTGGCGTGATCGATACAGAGGGTCAACGCGGGGCGCGCCTGGCTCGTCCTCGAAGCAGAGGCGAAGCGCCCGTCGGGAAGAAACAAGACGGCAGCAGCAAACTTGGCGGGGAGGAGGCAGGGAACGCAGGGCCTCGCCGGACCTGGCAAATCCCGGTGGCGGCGATCACTGAGGTGCTCTGGTTGTTTCCTGCGAGGAAGAATAGAGGGAGGAAATGAAGAGAGAGATACAGGAGAAGGAAACATAGATGGCGAGGAAAGGAGCAGGGCTCGTCGGCGGGACCTGCGTCAGGCTCGAGGACGAGCTCGGCGTGGAGTGCAGGTGCATGAAGGAGGCGAACGGGACGATGCTGCGTTCATCTCCGGGTGGGCACCGGCAGAAGGATGGCGAGGCTTGGCGGAAGCAGGCACGGGAAGAAGCAGCGAGGCAAGCTGAGCAGATGGACGCGGACCTTGGCGCGATGAAGACGAGGTAGGCGACGACTGGAAAACCCCGGCGTGGACGAGCCAAATCCGAAGGCTCGCTAGGACGGCTGGGGAACGAGGCCAGCTCAGGTGCGGCCGTGGCATCTCTGACGGTAGAGGAGACAAACGGCGGCGGGGCGGAGCTGCAACAGGCTCCGGCGGGGAGGCGTCGGAGATGGCTGGATCCGAAACCAGGGCAACGATGGAGCTCCGTTCTGACTTCGGAGGTAGGCCACGGGCGGAGACGAGGCGGGTCCTACTGGATCGGTCGGCCGGTGACAAGGTGGACGCGGAGCTTGTGTGAAAGCAGAGGCACTCGGGGTGGAGCTGTCCCTGGTGGTGGTTGTCGGCAGCGGCGCTGGTCGTCGGGCGAGGAAGGAGGCCGCGGAGGAGCTTCGGTGGCCGGCTGGTGCACGGGTTGTTGGGGCCTCGGGCGCTCGGGGCTGCAGGAGGTGGACGAGGGAATCACGGGAGGCGCTGGTTGGAGGGGGGAGATCGACAGGATTTTTGGATCGGGGACGCACAAACTGATTGGATGGGGATCGATCCCGAGGTGGGAGATGTAGTGTGGCGGCGGCGGCAGGGACAAACCCCCTAGATTTTAGGGTTGGACAATATATATATATATACATTAGGTGGATCAGGTTAGGGGCTACCTCATCCCTACGATCGTAATCGGACGGTCGCGAATAAAATAGTTAGGGAGCCCAATTAAGAAAACAGTGATATTTTGTAGATGTTTGGGGATGATCCGGACACAACAGTGACTACTGCTCGGGTCGGGTCCGGGTAAGTTTCGGATGCGCACGATAGGTCTATGCGCGGCGCAAAGAGGGGTAGGCTGGGCCTAGGAGGACTGTGGAGAGCGGTTTGGTCTGAGAGGAGAGGGGAGAGATGCAGACCGGCACGGTTTCCGGAGAACGAAAACGTCCGATGTTAGACCGGCTATACTGCCGCTATAGTTATCCGTTGGGGCATCAAACGATCTCCGAATGCGATGAAACTTGACAGGCGGTCTATCTACACTATAATAAGACCACACGTGAACTCTCATCCCATACCGAGAACATTTTACGACCACTTATAAAATACTATTTCGGACATGCCGCGGGCGCGTGCAAGTGTGTCTGGGCTCAAAACGGACAACGGAGAGAACGAGGAGGCCGGGACGGATGCAAGTTTTGAAAACATGATGATGCAATGCACATGATGACATGACAAGATGCAACACGCAAGAAAATGACATGGCAACGACTGCGAATAACTGGAGGACACCTGGCACATCAGTCTCAGGGCGTTACAACGCGGCATCCCAGATCTGGACACATGGTGACGTACATAGTCAAGGTCCATGCATAATAATGTTGTGCTCCAATGTGGCGATCAGTAATACTGTGCAGCAAATAGTACTACTCCGGTATTGAGGAAGTAAAATAACCGGCTTATTATATATAGCCACTCTTGGCTACATGGATGAGATAGTAAGACATGGAAAAACAAAAATGGTGGCAGCTAGTGGGTTCAAGTCTTCAAGGGCCTAGCTAGCTATACGCGTCCTCCAAGGTAAAAAGTACTCCTACTAGTACTACAAAGTATACTACTAGTACAACAATGAAAGAAAAGGCGAGAGGGTTAAAAATGGAATACCTGGGTAGATGGTGACGGTCCGATCGTGGTAGATTATGTGACCATGTTGCACATCAGTGGTACCATGGGTAACGACTGCTAAGATAGTTGATCCCAATATGCCAAAGTCAGCTACAAGGTTCCAGGTTAGACCAAATCGCGGATGCAAATGCACATCCAGGATCGGCGATCTTATTTTGATCAGGGGATGACTGGTCCCTGCAAAATAATGGAGTACCGTTAGGGATGCAAATGATGGTTTGTGCATTCCGTTTGTAATCTCCCGTACCGTAGGATGTCAACCAGATGAAACAAGTCCCCTGGCTTGTCACCGTGAAGATTCGGCCTAGATGGCGCATGGCGTCTTCGAATGTGTAGGGGTACAAATCTGCCGCCGCCAACATGCGCCAGCCTCTGCCGTTACTGCCTCCTGCATTGATGGCAATCCTTATGTCGAACATCGCAATGAGATAGTAATCGTCGTAGCCGCGTCGCTTTGTCGGCGGGTCCGCAATTGCTATCTTCTTCAATCTCATGTAGGCATCATCATACGTATTCTTGCCCAGCCAGTCCGGAAGGCCGATCCCAATGGTGGAGAAGGGGTCTACCGGAACGGCCGCACTGTTGTGGATGTTGTGCAAAATCATGGTGGTATCCGGCCGGAGGTATGCAATCCAATCTTCATTGGCACCGACCCAGACCTATATATAAGACGGTGGGCAGCGGAGAAATTACGAGATGGAAATGGAATAACTAAGTACTACATGATCAAACTCCATTACTGACCTGCTCATCGGACAAAATCCGACTACCTCTCAACGTCGTCAACTCTAGCGGAGTCAATGTGCAACCATGGCCAGGGAGCGGTGGACTGTTCGAAGAATTGTCCCATAGAAGAACCTTCTCCTCGAGGACGCATGGAAGACCAACAAGCATGGCCTTTTCCCAAGCCTGTTTAAGCAGCCTCTTGAAAAAGATGGTGCAGGAAGCACCGAGTCTTGCGGCGGTGAGGACATCGGAGCGGCGTGCGATTTCTCCTAGAGAATCGTCGTCCAAGGTCTCCCAGCCCTGACGAGGAGGAGAACCGTCTGGCGAATCCATGGGAGCAGCGACGAACTGCCTTCTCTTCGGGGGGAGGGGAACTGGCGAGGAGGAGATAAGAGCGTAGTAACCGCAGGGCCTCGTCCCTTCCAACTGTAGATCGTTCCTCAGCGAAGGGGTGAGGCTATTATTTACTACTCTAAATAATAGCACTAGTAAATAATAGCACTAGTAAGAAATTTTTGGCACTAGGTAGTAGTTTTTGGTACCATGGAGTACTAGTACTAGCATTATGGAACGTTATGGGATTGCATTATACTGTAAATAATAGCACTAGTAAGAAATTTTTGGCACTGGGTAGTAGTTTTTGGCGTGGATTAAGAAATTTTGGGTATGTTTTTGCCATTTTTTGTACACGCCAACTAGTGTCAAAAAACGTCATACATTATGTGACGGAGGAGTATGTACTCGTACTGTAGCAGTACTAGTACTACTTTTCTCAACTACTCCTCAAAAAAGCACCCAATTAATGCTCTTGTTTTCCTCAAAAAAGTATGTTTACCAGTGCATTAATTGCAATGCATGCATGCATAAATTACATTCATTGGTCAATTTTCTCTTAATACTTGCATGCAATGATTTAATGCACCTTGGAATCTGAACATGTGATGGGAAACAACCAAATTGAGCCTTATAAAATGGAAAAACTAAAATTTTGAGATGAGCCCTATAAACCGGAAAGGAGGGAGTATTGTACTTCTAGTCTAGTCTTGTATAGTGCACCAGTTTTGAACTCTTGAATCTCAGGGCCAAGGAGCTATAGTTGGAAGTGGAGGGTACAACTGTTCTCTAGAACCATCGTTGTACTATCAATGCAGGGGAAGTACACCTGCGTAGTGGCCTAGTGGGTACTCTCGGTGCTCTATTCAGCCGCTCCTCTCACGTAGCTGGCCTACTCAGCCGCTCCTCTGACGCACACACTAGCAGCTTGTTTATCAGCGATGGTTACTGCGGGGGCAGAACATTTGAGTTATTTGATACAACGAGACTAGGCTTTTCGCTTCCATTTGTGGAGGTGTAATGGATCTCGTCGAACTTTGTTAGTAGTTCCTTCTTTATGAATGAGATGAAGCAAAGCTTTTGCCTCCGTTTAAAAAAACACGTCAAGAGGAATTTCTTTTATAGTAGAGACGATAATGGAGTGAAGTCCATGCATGCAACGCCACAAGCTACAGAGTAGTAGTAGAGCACTTTATGTACAGAGCCATATTGCACAGTTTCCAATGCCCCGCCAGGCTTTTCCGACTCCTCGGGCTTAATTGGGAGGCGCTAGTTTAAATATGATACTAGCTGGAAGCTGCAAGCGAGGTGCGGCTAGGGCGAGCACGTGAGCCATGGGATGCTGGGAAGGAAAACCCGTTCACGTGGCTAGGCTGTCCAGACTCTAGTGCACCCAGATTGTGGGGCCGCACGTCCGTTTGACTTCAAAACTCAAACTACCCATGTAAAATATTGGCTCGCAGCGAAGTGTAGTACTCCCTCCGTTCTGAATTACTTGTCGCAGGTATGGATATATCTAGATGTATTTTAGTTCTAGATACATCCATTTCTGTGATGTATCTAGATAGTATACTATTTAAAAAAAAGGCCGCCGTGCATTCGGCCGGGATCGAACCCACAAAACGAGGTATACACTCCCGCGACCACTAGTAGTACTCGTTGGAGTACAACGCAACCTAGAATCGCCTTTTGTCGCTAGTAGTACGTACATTGTTCCTTACAAGAAACCCCTAAGAGTATGGTTAATAGTATAGCCAGCTGCTGGCTATAAGCCAGTGCCATGTCATCTATAACCCATCTTATAGCCAACATGTATTAGTAGTTTATTTCTTATAACCCGCTGACTTAGCTCTATTGTACTTGCTCTAATAATGCAAGAAACCACTAAAATACCAAGAAACTACTACCACTTGCATACGTGGCAGACTTAAGATAAGACTACCTTATCAACCATTGTACTCCTCTAACCAACAAAAATCCTCAAGTGACCTCCTACCTCCGGCCCGTCCACCTAGTCATCCTCGACCATGGGACGCAGCTACCGCCGCCGGCAGAAGGCGAGGTCAAAACCGCCGGCGGTGCGAAGCCCATGTTGCGGCAGCCCGGATGCCAGCTCCATCCAGCGCTCGCGGCCGCTAGCTAGCCAAGATAGCTCCGTCCAGCTGCTTGTCTGCAAGGTTTGCTAGCTAGATTGGCACGGCAACGCGGCGGCTTGCTCGCGCGCGCCGCGCTAAGGCCAGCCATCTGGCTCGAGCGAAGGCCAGCGCGGCGGCTTGCTCACTCGTGAGTCACGCTCGGGCCAGCCTACCAACCCATGCGGAGGCCAGCGCGGCGTCCGGCCCATCCGGCGGAGCGGCGGCCAACTCGCTCATCACCGGCGCCACCGACGAACACGCATCAGTACTGTTTGAAGTATTGTTCAGGAAAAATAATGATTTGAGGGGGAATAACAGGATAGAAGGTCAGATGTGGGTCCTTCGTGTCAACAGTCAAACAAAATGTGTTGATTTAAGCTGCCTCGTCAGCACGGACATGTGGGCCAACCCTGTCATAAATGGGTTAAAACGAACCTAATCGGTAGGAGTACTAGGTAGTTTTTGGCGTGGATTAAGAAACTTTGGGTATGTTTTTGCTATTTTTTGTACAATAGATTCCTCCTAGGGCTGGTTGAAAGTGGTAGTTTTTTGTTAAATACTCTACATATTGTAAGTAGGAGTGAAACTTAAGCTTTGGAAGCCAATAAGCAAGGCTAGTTACATAGTGCATATGTGTACATGATTGAAAGTAAATATCAACCATGAGTGACTAATATCTTGATGGAAAACTCGAAACTATGGAATACTAGGAAAAGAAATGCATGGTTGGAAATACTAGCAATGTTCATGTCTGTTGCAACGAATCACAATTAGAATAATACTTATTCACAAACTTGGTACAAAACAGTCTAATTTTGATATACATATGTCACTAGAGATATATTATGTTTCAATTAGAATATATTCCTTGGGCTGTTTTGGTGAGGTCAGGGAGGGATGTGGTTGGTTTTAAGATACTAATTATGGGTTTTTCTGCAAATTGGTAGACAAGTGGGTTGTTGGTGAGAAAAGGCAACAACTTACCTCACAATCGTTAGATCTAGATCTAATGGTCAGAAACGACGGATGGCAGACACACCAGCATCACCAACTTAGTCTTGTGTAGGAGTACTAGCAAGATCCGTGCATTGACGGAACATCAAGATGCATTTTTTTTATAAAACACTTGTTGTGATTGACCCTTGCGGGAGTAATCCCATGTGTAAAAACTAATGATATCTCGAGAAATATGAGATAAGGTGAAGAGGAGTGGGGTGTGGTGGTGGTTGGTGGTCGGACTGAGCGGAGGCATGGGGATTGACGACGTCGGCAGCGGCTACCAGGCCAGTTTGTTCCAGAGGCTTCCTTTATTAATTGCTCAACAATGAGGTTTGTTGGAGATAAGGATGAACGAGGGAAGGCCTTGTCTGCAAATGTGGAGAGGGGTGCGGGTATATTTTAGTTTAATTTCCATCTGTCAGATATAGATCGAACGGTCTATATTGCAAGATGGCACACGTACCATCATCACCAACTCGGTTTTTTATAAGAGAAGAAATATAAGTATGGAGATGCAAACGTATTATCGATACTTGCTTCCCTAAACTAGCATCCACATTCTATTCAACGCCTAGACATGTGGGGCCTTAGCACAATGACTTCTCGACTATGTAAAACGAAGATTTTCCCGTCGCCGACAAGGAGGGGGTGACGGCGGCGTGCTTTTTGGCTTTCTCTAGTCCTAGTAGTCATACTAGGTGGTCTAAGCACGTGTAGATTTATTCTTTTTCACGTCTCGTGTTCGCCGTACTGCCACGACTGTTCATGAATAGACGGTAAGTTATTCACGGGGAAACCCTTGTTGAGCGTGTTTGCGAGAGAGAGAGAGAGAGAGAGAGAGAGAGTGCGTGTGTGATATGTTAGAGATTGAGGCAATGATAACAGATTCTTTGTGTCTATGTGCGTGGAGGATAGAGAGAGACATGTACATGGGGATTTGTGTTGTGTAACGTGGAGACACATATACATAATTAGAGAGTGAGTGTGTGAGATACACATGCGGACATGAGGAGAGATGAGGATCCAGGTAAATGGGTGTTTGTGCGTGTCTGTGTGTGTTTGTGCACGTGTTTGTGTGTGAGAGGCAGAGAGTGTATGTGGAGTAGAGAGATGACTGATGATGTAAACCTAGTATAAGGGAAGGGGGTGGTGTGACATGTGTAGTAGCAAGATAGCACGGGTGCGGGCGGGGGGAGCAGACTATTTGGAAGAGACATCGAGTGTGTGTGTGGGAGAGGGGTGTGAGAGCGAGAGAAAGAGAGAGCTAGCGACAGAGAGAAAGAGTGAGAGGAAGAGAGGGGGCGAGAGGGGTCGTTTGTGTCCATAAATGACGTATAGATAGGGAGACAATGTTGATGTTGTCTGAAATTGGCCTATGAACGGAGACGCAAGGGAAGCAAGTAATCGTGTGTGTGTGTGATAGGGACTTCATGAGAGATCTAGAATAGATGGTGTAGAGAACAATGTGCGAAATCGAGAACGATTATACATTAGGGAGCTATGCAAAGAGTCACGACATATATGTATACGGGGAAAGAGCTGGGGCGAGTCCGCATGTGGGAGAGATAGAAAGAGGAGAGTGGTGCACAAGGAGACAAAGTGTGCTTGTTTGCAGTGGGGGTGGTGTGTGAGGTGAGTGCGCGAGAACCACATAACTAGGGAGATAGACGTTTGGGGTGACGTTTTGTGTGTATGGGAAATATACACTCTACATAGTGCGTGTGCTTGGGTAAGAGAGATAGTGGGAGACCTAGAGAGTGAGGGAAGAGATGTGTGCATGCCCGAGAGACAAAGTGATAGAGACCTATGTTGGGGTCCGGACTTTACAAGAGAGAGGGGTGTTAATGTGCTCGTGTGTTGGTGTTTGGGGGAGAGAATGACCTCTCTCTCTCTCTGTGTGTGTGTGTGTGTGTATGTGTGTGTGTGTGTGTCTGTGGTGGGGGTGACTTCAGATAAAGAGTGAGGTGTCTATATTTGAGGGACTTTAGCGTAATTGAGATATTGTGCACTCATGGTTGGTCAATTTGTTTCACAGTTTGTACTATTAGATAACGATACTTTTGAACATGCGTGATATACCTTGATGTACCAGAATTACAAACCTAAGATTGGAATTTTGGAATTCGACTCCATCATTAGCTTTTGTAATTCATTTAAACGGAGGTACATTTTTTAAGTCGGGATTTCGTGATTTCAAATTCATATATCAAACCTAGAGATATACACATACGGGCATGTTCGAACTTTATAATCATCCACTTTATTCATACACATACACATTTTTGCTTTTGTCATCATATTTAGGATAAACACATTTGGAATTTCATTTGAATTGGACCGTATGATGGTATTTGCTTGTAGTAGCTCAATGATCCATATTTGAATTGAATGGACAATCTAAGTTTCGAGTTGGAGACATTGATTTTCAAAACTTGCACATTTTTTTGCGTGCAAAACAAACAAATTGTAGGCCATGATATCATAGTCGGCTGTACGAGAGCAGAATACTTATAATTTTAGGCGCCAAAAGCTTTCAAACTTCCTGCTCACATCGAAATATCACGCGCCCGAAAGTTTAGCCCTGCGATATTCCTGTTTTACCCCTGCCACATGAACGGAAAATGGCTTCTTTGGTAACTCCATTGTTTTCCCCTCTTTGCCCCCAACATTCTTCCCCAGAGCCCCTCCCCTTCCCCTCCCCGACCCCCCCAACCATGGCAAGCCGCCGAATCTAGTCCTCCGCCGCAGCGGTGGGCCTCACACCCCGCCGGATCTACCTTCCGCACCTTCGAACCCCCAACTGCCAACTCACCACTTCACAGGAGCCGCTTCAGCGACTGGCTTGTCCACCGCTCGAGATCTCCTTGACCGCCATCATGGTCCACCACACCGGATCTGCTTAACCGGCACCCTCGTCCACCACAGCATAGGCCCTTCACTAACTCCCTCGTCCGCCCCTTCGCTGGCCCTTCATACAAGCCCTCGTCCGCCACAACAGATTCACCTCACCGAAAGCACTGTACAACGCGCCTGCCGAAGCCTTCGTCCACTGCACTGGACCCGCTCCACGGACGCCATATTCAACTCCACCGGCCCTGCTTTACCGACGCCGCAGCCTCATCATGTTATTTCGATTTGTACTCCTTTCGGTTTTTCTCTTTATCGTGCAATTGTTCACTTACCACAGATGAGATTTCTTGTATGTCGATAGGCGCCGCAACCGTAGCACCGGAGCCGCTTTAGCGACGGCGACGGCCGGCCCAAACTCAACCGCAACACGAGCACCATCGACGATCCTTAGCTATTAAGTATGACAACGATACCCATACGCCGCTGAGAATCAGGTACTATTATCCAACGGCCGGCGCCTACGTTCACTTTTCTAGCATAAGCAGCGCACCTTTGAATTTCTTCAGGGCATCATTTAGTTTTTCATGAGACGCGTTATTCTGCTTGCACCTGTAGGGCCATACTTCTGGCAGTGAACATGTTACATGTGCTAAATTACATACCAGCGCACATATAGTTAATATGCTTTAGTTTTGTTCTGATGCCACCTATTGGTTCCATCAGATTGCTTAATGTTCTCTATGCTTAATTACACATCAGCAAACTAGCATGTGGTTCCACTGCTTTTTGTTTGTTTTACCCTACATTTTCTGATGCTAGCTATTACATCACTGCTCCGAGCCTCTGTTCATTACTTGTTTGTGTGTTCTTGATCTTCCCAAGTTGCATGACTAATTTGATGCTTCTATTAATTATGGAGCTGCTAACCCCATCAAGCAAATATTTGTTCTTTTGGGGCTGGCACCTCGAACAAGTATAAAAATATAGGGAAGCAGATATACTCCCTCCGATTCTATTTACTCTACGCATAACTCTTGACCCGCATACCAAGGAGGGTACTGGTTTAATTTTTCTGGACTAATTTGCCAATTAATTAGGGCAGAGGCGTATGGGGCGGGGCACAAAAGGAAACCAACGCTAGGAATCGACAAAGCGCAGACTAATACGAGAAAACTGAGAAAAAGTTATACGCAAAGTAAAAAGAATCGGAGGGAGTACTGTCGTGTATGCACACACCCTTCTTTCATTAGTTCAGATGAACCATTGACGATCAATTCGAACCAGTGCATGCAATTAAAATTAATTTTACCTAAATAGATGGTGCAGAATAAACTACAACAACTAGATTTGCAACCACGGGATGCTGACGATATCTTCAAAGAACATTGCAACAGCAGCTAGGCTTCACAGCAACATATGGTAAGCCAGTGTGTTTTAGTACATGTGAAATGTAATGCGAGTGGGCTGCTTTCTTGGCTTGTGCCCTCAACGTGTAATCCTACCGAATTACAAATAGTTCAGTTGTCTGCTTTGCTGTATTGCTTGATTCGAATGCTTATTTGTTGTTACGCTATACCTGAGTTGGCCAATATGTCAGTAGTGCCTGTTGTACTATCGTAAAGAAATGCATGCCTGTTTCATTTGAGTCCTTAACTTTTCCTCTCAACTTCATCACAAGACCGTCTTCGTAGTTTATATGAGGCCACACTATTAAGTGCTTTCTTAGATTATTTCAACTGCTTAGATGCCTTGGCAACTTAAATATAGCGGATGTACACTCCCTTTCAACTAGGGATGTCAACTGGGACCGGTTTGATCCCGATTATAGTCCACTAGTGGTATGATAGTTCAAAAGAGTTTTTATTTTTTGAGGAAAATGAACTAGGGAGGTAGAAAAAACTAACTAGATGGGACTGGCGGATTTCATTTATTTGCCACTTACATCCCTAGTTTCATCTTACCATTTTAATTTCTTTTCGGCTGATGCTGCTTCGAACCATTTAAATATAGTTTGCCATGCTCGGCAATAATTCGTCCGTCCTTTACCATGTAAGCTTACTGCCTGGATCATACGATAACTATCTCTTACTGATGTCCAGCGGAAACCTTTCAGGATGTCGTTCACACTAGGACACAATGTACAACCCCAGAATCTATTTGTGGAAGCAGTGCGCCATCCATGTTACCAGATGGTAGCAGTTCGGAGGCAACACCGCCAGAGAGCAGTCTGAGCATAGATATTATAGTGCCTGAGGCTCTACTAGAGGCAGAAAGAGATGGTGTGGCTGCCATGAATGAGGTAATCTTTATCTTGAGGCTGGAAATTGCGGAATTAGCGGCACGCATTATGCAAGCAACCTAAGAATTGGAGGAAGTAAGAATGTTGCATTTGAAGACGGAGGAGGTCCTGCTGTTTCTGCTATCTAAAGCCCAAGATAATCCCGGTTCTTCTTTAGATACCAGTTGAAATTTTCATTAGATTATTGTACTTGCATGTTGTGTCATGTCTCTGAATGGATTATGTTGCAAGACCCCCTATGTTGTCCATGTGTTGTAATGATCCAAATTTTTTAGGTGAGGTAATCCTCAGTACTTGTATGATTGACATAAGGTGAACTATTTTTCGTGTGAGCATATTGTATTGGATGAAATAACTGTTTGACTCGGAGTGTATCCAACCTACTGAATTCGAAGATCACGGCATTTCTAAATCATAATCATATATAAAGGTGGAATAAATCTTTGTTGTGGTTTTGAAGAAATAAATAACAAAACGTATAATTATCTGTGGATATTCGTAATCGAATACAAATTGGATTTGAATTTAGTTTGCCAGGTCCCAGGGCAAACGTGAATGCTAATTCTCCCAAGTTTTGAACGAAGCGGCTAAACACCCACTATAATTTGTGGGCTGCCCGAAGCAACTATTTGCGAGATGGAAATTACTATCTACCCCTGACACTTGACATCCTTATCAATAGGATTTACACTGCTGTCGATAGGGGTAGACTAGTAACTTCAATCAGATGTGACACGACGGCCTCTGAGCCCATTCAGACACGGTGGGCGCCAAACGTGGGCGGCAAAACACATTTGATTCAAGCTTGTCCGAAAGACATGTGTCTCTTCCTCCATTTCCCCATTCATACACGGTGGACGGCAAAAAAAAACTCTCCTCGTCCGAAATTGATGTAGGCTTATATTTTAAATAGGGGCAGATGTGTAACTTCCATCAGATGTGACACAACTGCCCTAGCTGTCAGCCCCGTTCATACACCGTGGGAGCCAACCGTGTGCGGCAAAACACCCTCTCCTCGCCCGAAATAGTTACCGGCAAATATTTGGGAGATGCAAGATTATCGTCCTATCCCCAACCGACGCGATGTCCGAAATTTTAAACGGTGGATAAGTTCGTAACTTCCCCCATTTCAGAGAAGCGCGTCCCAAAGTTTGAGAACCCCCCTCCCCTCCATTTCCCCATTCATACACCGTCGGCGGCACGACAACCTCCGCACTGCGGCCAGCCTCCTCCGTCCGCCACCCCATCCTCCACCTTGCCGGAGCCGCTACCCCTACCCCGTCGTCCACTGCAAGAGATGGACGTCTCTCATCCACGGCGCTGGACCAGGATCCTTTCATCGCCTCATCTCGCTTCATCAGCGCTGTCGTCCACCTTGCCATTGCCGCTCCTACGACCACCTCGTCCACAGCAACAGGATATATCCCCCGACCCGGCCGTCTGCCGTCTAAAGTCTTCTTCCCCGCCGCTGACAGCCATCGCACCGGCAGCACCCTCAACGTATCAGCATAGGCCTACACGGCGTCGCAAGAGAGTTTGTACTCTTCCATATGTGGTTAAGTTATTGATCTCACCCAGAAAATAGATCGTAATTTGTTTACTGTACTTTTCTTGTCCGTACCAAATCTAGTGGCTAGTTGAAAGCAAACATTGGTTGCGAAGTAGCTTTGTCCGGTTTGCACCTTCAGATCCGCCATGGCACGAGCACTATACTCGTAAAGCTTATGGTTTCCCCCCTTCATATTCACTACCATCATCATAGGTGCTTCGTGTCGTGCTAGCACTGCTCCTCAAGACCTCAACCCAAAGCTTACGTGTTGAAATACGAATCTGATATGATGCTAATATCACTAAAACAGAGAACATTTAATTGATCACCTAATGTTCCTATATTCGTTTCGAAAAGCATGTGCGCCACCCACTGGTCCAGCTAGTTCCACTTTCCTGAATTTTCTCTTGATGCTTAGGGTTTTCCCCTTTTATATACTCTACTATGATCTGCGTAGGTGCTTCCTGTCGTACTAGCATTACTCCACCCTTAAAGCTAAACAACACAACACTCAGAATTCGAAAGCTTAGTTGTTAAAATATGATTGTGATATGATACTGATATTAGTTAACCGACACATTTAATTGGTTAGCTAAAGGTCCCACTTGAGTTTCCAAATGCATGTCGCGACATATAGAGAGACAGCATAATTGCATTTCTTTGTCATTTGTTGACCGTACTTTCTTGTCCATACCAAATCTTAGTTGTTATTTCAAAGCAAACATCGGTTGCTAACTACCCTTTGCGCGGTTTGCAGCTTCAGATCTGCCATCCCACTGCCACGGTCAACACTGTACTCATCATGCTTATATTTTCCCCATTTTATGATGACCACAATCAGCCTACGTGGTTCGTGTCGTAATAGCACTGCTCCACCCATCGAGCTAAACAATCTTAGTTGTACAAATTCATATCTGATATTATTGCTGATATTAGTAAAACTGAGAGATGTTTAATTGGTTAGCTAAATGTTCCTACTTTAGTTTCGAAATGCATGTGAGCCACATATGGAGAGACCGGAAAGAATAGTATTTCTCTGTGCGCTCTGGTTCATCATGGGTGGCCAACCGACATTGTATTAAAAGACTTGTAATATCTTCAATCTGCTTGCTTTTCTGCTCTTCTTTAAGATGATACTCTTCTCTTGCGGTCGACTGGTCAGGTCGAGTTGTTCTCCCTTAGTATATTTTGAATCTGTCAGGTCAGGTCGACTTGTTCTTCTTTACTATATGTTGAAGCTATCATCTACAAAGTGTCATCACTTCTGGAGCTCTCATATTTTGAGTAGTAGGCCACATTATAATGCACACAACAAATTACAGCATGCATGGCATCTTTTAAAAGAATTGCAGAGATAGCACAAAGGGTTTTACAGGGAGGCAGTATTGGATTAGAATCACTTCTGCATTACAAATAAAATCTCACTTGTTTTTATGTTTTCATGCATGTCAGATATTGAACATTATCAAAATGAATATGAGAATGGGCGCACGAGAGGAATATTGCGGAACGATCCACTGGCTATCAAACTTGGCATGGTGGAGGATGGCCTATCTTATTCACCCATCAAGGTGCTTGCTCTAACTTTGCAAAGTTGTATTGGTCGCACATATTTTGCATCTGACCTCTTGCATTACTTCTACTTTGTTACACCATCTGCTTAGTTTAAGCATCATATATGAGTATATGCCATACCTATCCATTTTCTGTACCTATTCCATGTGTTTTCACACTATGTTTTTCCAGTCAGATGTTGTTCTTTCGTAATAGGTGTCCAAAAGGAAGAGGGTGAGTGCAGGTTGTCAAGGAGTACAAACAAGGTATTTGGAAAAGGTAGTGATACCTGTTAAATCAGATAGATCAGCAGCCACAGAAAACACAGGCCCAACTGTACCACACTTTACCCCTACTCCAGTGGCCAAACCCCTATTAGAACTGCTGGGAGCCCAGCGTCAGGTACTGTCTATGATATCAATTCAAAATTTAAACTCCTAAATTTCTGCCTGTGCCTTTCCTTCTCTCTTGTATGAAAACTAATTTCAGATGAATCTCCTTGCTCAAAGGATCATACGATCTCAAAACAATAATGGGCTCTGCATTGCTCTTGTCAGTACCTCTCTCCCTTTTGCCTTGTGACGTTGTACTTAATTAATTGCTATTTGATTATGTATCATCAGTCTGCACCTGAGCTTCATTATCCTCTGTTTCTTCCAATATTATTTGATCTATATTTACTCTTTGCAAAATGTAGAATAATGGCAACGCTTATAAAGAATTTTCTTTGCGGAATTTATTGAATTATCCTTCCATCAACATGGAGAAGGGCTTTGTCTAGCCCGTGTTAACATGTAATATAAGTTCATCCTTCTCAAGCCTTCAAACATTGTTCTAGTATAGATTAGGATAGGCATCATTTCCTCCACTGCTGTTTGCTTTGCTGTTTACATCTGATTGGATGTTTGCAACAACTACCAGTTTCAAATTGTAGTTGTAAAAACATGTTACTTATGTAGAACAGATCCATTTATTTGCTTATATAATTGTGAAACTTGTTACGTGTCTCCTTGTTTCTCTTTCAGACTCGTATCTCTTACGCCAGGCAGAACTTTAGGGAAGATAGTGAGCCAAACCATTTTGAGGACAGCAAGATGACCCCAAGGTCCTGTCTTGATGAAGACAGTGAGTTGAAGCTACTCACCAGCAGGTGTGAGACAACCTCTGTGCAGTCACTGCCTCAATCAGTTCGACTTCTTCAGTCTCAACTTAAAGCGGAAAGGCTTGCTTCAGCTCAGCTCCGACTTGAAGTCAAAGATGCAATGAAGATGTCATAGGACTGCCGTGTGCACCATCATTCCTTAAATCTAGTGTTGATGCATCTATCGTTGACACAACTAAGGTCTACTCAGCTTCTTCAGCTGTTTGGGGGGGGCGACCTGGCTAGGCCTAGTGCCTTCTGAAGTGCTCTCAGTTTTGTATATTCTTTTGTCGGTGCGTTTATTTGCACTGGTGGCAAACTTTGATGCCCAGTGGATGTAATATGTGTGATAGCCGTGATAGCCTAGCGTAAGTTGCTTGCTTATTTATTTCCTTGTTGTTTTGTTTATTTGTTTGCTTCTAGTCATTGCAGTTCTTTTTCCGCGGTTTGCTAGTGGCTGCATTAACCTATTTTTTAAAACTAGGCCACAATAATCATGGGCTAATATTTACTGTAGTTGGGCCTCCTACGGGCCGTAGAAACAGTGAGCCTTCTACGGGCCGTAGAAACAATGGGCCTTCTACGGGCCGTAGAAATAATGGGCCTTCTACGGGCCGTATCATCAATGGGCCTTATACGGGCAGTATGATCGATGGCCAAACATGGGCCAATAACAGGCCGCATTATGACCGTAAACGGGCTAGAGTTGGAATCGTCCGTTCATGGGCCGACCATAACGGGCCATCGTTAATAGGCCGTATTTGATGACGCTATGAAAACGACCCAACGTATTAACGGACCACAAACTGGCCGACTGTAACCACGGGCTGAATTTGGCCCACAAGCAGAAAATGACAGTAACGGGCTGTAAGTAAATGAATGCTGGAAATGAGCCCAAGAATAAATGGGCTCTGAGAAGGCCGAAAGATAACATGGGCTGGAAATGGCCCAACGGAACAACGGGTCGTTAATGGGTATAAAGTGATACACTGTTCATCACGGGCCAGTTTCACCACGGGCTGTTAATGGGTGTAAAGTGATACACTGTTCATTACGGGCCAGTTTCACCACGGGCCGTTAGTAGGCCAAGAGTTACATAGGGCCTCATATGGGCCGAAAGACGTCATGGGCCATACATGGGGGGCTGGAATCATATTGGATGGCCAAATGACGCTACTGGGCCTAATTCGGATAGGGCGTAACAGGCCTTGGGTTAGCGGGCTGTAAATGGGCTATATTCGAACAGGCCATTAACAGGCTTTCCATGGGCCGGCCCGCCAGCTTTTGACCAAGTCAAACGGGCCGGCCTTTACACAGGAATGGGCCTCTGTTGGGCCGTGCCACGTGTCGACGTATCATAGGCGCCTATCTGACCCACTGACGAGCTGACACGTGTTTCGTCCGGCCAATAAGAATTTTACACGTGGAAATTTCCCATTGGTCGGGGCTGTTAATGGGTTATCAGATCCAAAACCCGACCCGATAGCTTAACGGCGTTCCGTTATGGTGGATGCCATGTTTCGGTCACCCTTGACAAAAGCACTTCTGTGACGCACGATTTATCGTCATGGAAGTGGACACTTCCGTGATGATAATTTTGGTAATGTCATGGAACACTTCTACGACAGCACAGGTATGACTATCTTGATTCTATCATAAATTTTTCATGGATGTACATGCATGACAAAAAAAGCGACCTACTGTGACAAACACGTATAATCACGGAAGTGTATTTTTTTTGTAGTGCTAGGGCCCGCCCCCTCTCTCCCCCTCTTGGCCGCCCCCTCCATCCCATATAGGGCTACCGCCCCCTTAGGGTGGGAACCCTAGAGGGGGCGCAGCCCCCTCCCCTCCTCCTATATATAGTGGGGGTTTTGGGGCTGCCATACACGAAAGTTTCTCTCTCTCTCGGCGCAGCCCTACCTCTCCACCTCCTCGTCTCTCGTAGTGCTTAGCGAAGCCCTGCTGGAGAACCACGCTGCTCCACCACCACCACGTCGTCGTGTTGCTGCTGGAGTTGTCTTCCCCAACCTCTCCCTCCTCCTTTCTGGATCAAGGCGCGGGAGACGTCACCAGGCTGCACGTGTGTTGAACACGAAGGCGCCGTTGTTCGGCGCTTAGATCGGAATCGACCGCGATCTAAATTGCTGCGTGTACGACTCCACCAACCGCGTTCTTGTAACGCTTCCTCTTAGCGACCTCAAGGGTATGAAGATGCACTCCCTCTCTATCGTTTCTAGTATCTCCTAGATTGATCTTGGTGACCCGTAGGAATTTTTTTGAATGATTGCTACGTTCCCCAACACTGTCTGAATGGGCTTCTCGAAAAGAAGGAATTCCTTATTGATATGAGTAGTCTATGATCCCTATTAAGCCAGGCTATCACATACACCCCCACTTAGAGGAACTAACATCCTTGTCGGGCCACAGGAACGTTCCCTCTTGGCACATACGTTTGTGCATCCAGTCTGGCACATGTGCCATGCCATGTGCCACGACAGGTCACAAACGTCATGCACAACATGACCACACACCTGTCCGCAAACATCCGTGTAACCGCGAGAGTCGGCTCTGATACCAACTTATAACGCTCCGGACACGCCCGCCGATGGTCGTTACTCCTGGCGGGATCTAGACTGGCCCCATAGATCAATACTAGTCTTTTCTGCATACTTTGTCCTCACTCGTGCGCACCAGGGAGCAACTTCCCGGTCGGTCACCCATCCTAAAATTACTTCAAGCTGAGCACGCTTAACTTTGGAGTTTTGTCCGAATGGGCTTCCAGAAAAGAAGGAATTCCTTATTGATATGAGTAGTATATCATCCCTGTTGCGCCAGGCTATCACGGACCGACAATACCAACTCGGTGAGACCGATGCGCTAGGGTTAGGGCAAAACTTGATCTCGGTTTGACCGATTACTTCAACTTGGTGAGACCAATTTCAGTAATAAGCAAACAGAGAGTTGGTCAGGCAAACTCGATGGGACCGATCACTCATTTCGGTGGGACCAAAACGTTACGAAAAGGAAACAGAGAGTTTGCATTGCCAACTCGGTGGGACCGATCGCTCATCTCGGTTAGACTGAAATGTTACAAAGGGAAACAGAGAGTTTGCAACCCCATCTCAGTGAGACCGAGATCCCCATCGGTAAGACCGAATTGATTAGGGTTTCTGGCTATGGCTATATCAAGTGAACTCGGTGGCGCCGGATAGATCAAATCGGTGAGGCCGAGTTTGACTTTAGGTTTAGGAAATATGTGGAAATGAGAAAGTGGTTGAGGGCTTTGGAGCATATCACTAAGCATTTTGAGCAAGCAAGCCATTAAGCAACATCTCATCCCTTTTTAATAGTATTGGCTTTTCCTATGTTCTCAATGTGATCTTGGATCACTAAAATGAAAATGTAGAGTCTTGAGCTTTTGTCTATATGTGTCTTTAGCATTTTGAGGGGTCCACATCTCTTAGTACATGACATGCCAATCATTAAACTTTCTAGAATGATTATCTTGAGAGAATATTAGTTCAATGAGCTATATGTTGTTAAGAATTACCAAAAGCACCCAGGAATTAGTTGCACTTTCAAATGTTGAAGGTCTAGTATCTTGACAAGGAAACAGAGTTGTGGTCGCATCTGTTTGCGGGGACGAAAATGGTGTTTATCCGGAATCCTTTGCTTCCGTCACCGGTGCTATTGAATCCTCATTTAGAAGAAAGGGCTCTGTGACTGAATTGCTTTGAGTGGGGCTTGCCCATTAATTAGATCACCTGAGTAAAATAGGGCGCTGGTGAAAAAACAATCATTTGATTTAGTTTCTTGCTCTCCCTTAGCACCGGGAAGGGAGTCTATCTATCTGCCTAGCTTTGGTAGATTTCCCACAATGCAATTCAAAAACGGAAATTCCACAAATCCCTGGCTTCCCTACCTAGAGAAGGAAATGTCGGGAGGATATAGAGATGATAGGACCGCCTCAATGTTAGAGATGAGTGCTAGTCGTATTCCCTCGAGGAAAGCGGAGGCCCTCACGAAAAGATCAAAGAAAATGAAAAGCATGGCCGCCTCTACCTAGAGCAAAGAAGCTTTGCCAGTCTTATCACCGGATTCACCATAATCCAATTCTGAGTCTGAGCTCATCTGCACTCGGTCAAGAAACGATTCATAAAAATTCAAAAAAAAATCCAAAATTTTTATGGAAGGTAGATAGTTTGATGTG
This sequence comes from Triticum dicoccoides, assembly GCF_002162155.2. Lineage (NCBI taxonomy): Eukaryota > Viridiplantae > Streptophyta > Magnoliopsida > Poales > Poaceae > Triticum > Triticum dicoccoides. The sequence goes on along the minus strand of NC_041386.1, from coordinate 480,914,302 downwards.
TGAGGTACGCTCTAAATTTTAGAGCATTTGGTCATTTGAGTAGCTCTCACCAAAAAAGACAAATTGGGTCAAGACAGTATATGAATAGTACACTATTTAACAGACCTCAAATTTGTCTTTTTTGCCGAGAACTACTCAGATGTCCAAATGAATTAAAATTTTGGGCGGACATCACACAGCAAATTATCTACCATCCCCAAAAAATTGGAATTTTTTGAATTTTGCTAGTATTTGTTTTGATTTTTTTACTCAGCGCAGGTGCAGATAATCCTGGGAGCCAAAACGCCTCACATGTCCGTGCTCTAACTCTGGTCCCATCATGCATCTACATGTACATGCTCTAACTCTGGTCCCACCATACATCTATCTCATGTACGTGGTCTAACTCTGGTCCCATAATGCATCTACATGTACGTGCTCTAACTCTGGTCCCACCATACATCTATCACATGTACATGCTCTAACTGCAAACATCCGGTCGTACACTTCATTTACTACTCACGCGGTAACATTTCTTCCTCGACGCACTAAACTCAGGCCACAATAATTCATTAGCAGTTTAGTACTACATAGTTCTGTCACTAATAAACTAACACTGGATGCCCTATACACCCCATAAGAGATCAGAGTCATCTAAAAGAAGAACAATACTTGGATCGATATGCCTTAATAGATAACAGGGTTGAGAACTTACCGTGTTTGGTTTATCTGGGAGACAAATCCGCTCAAAGGAGCTTAACTCGTGTTTGTGTAAGCACCAGCTTCTCACTTAACGGGTTTTACTTTTAAAAGAAAATTATCTAACATAAATTATTCATCTCCATCTAACAACAATGTGGTATAAATTGCTATATTTATAACTGGCACCCGCATTTTTTTACATGCAAACGCAGGTGACATTTATTGAGAATATTGACTCTACATGCAGAGGACAGGAGTCACAGTGTATCATCGAGTATTTGATATGCATCTGTAACTAGTAAATTCATTGTGCCTTTAATGCAGCCATGCCATCGCAGGAACTCAATGACACAAATATTAGGGTGCGGCGTCGCCTAGAGCCATTTGTCCGCCTCCAGCTAAGTTCTCTTTATTATCTTTATTTAGATTAGATATTGGTAGACATGTTTGGCTTGTGGAGAAACAGTTTCTATGAACCTTCTTGAGCAATAAAAACTACTCCCTCCGTCCCATAATAAAAGAACGTTTTTGACACTAGTACATTGTTTTCTTAAAAAATTCTATTATAACTCTTTTATAAGATGGAAAAACGTTGTTAAAATTAAAATAAACTGAGGCCCACCTGCAGCCTCCAGAACCCGGGCAAACCAAAATGGCCACCTCTCCTCTTATCCTCCTCGGCGGTTCCCTCGCTCCCCGGAAATGAAGGCCACCACTATACTCACGCTCTCCTCGTCCCCTGCCGCCGCGGCCCGCCGCTCGCCGGCGAGGGCGACCATCTCCGACCCCCACCTCCGGCAGTACCCCGTCCGCACTTCCCGCCTCCGCGTTGCCCAGAGCCTGGCCTCACGTCCCCTATCCTCGGTCCGCCCCGCTTTCTTGGTTCTTCTAACGGAATCGTAAATGGTCGCGTTATTGTTTGTTTCGCTCACCTTCTCTCTGTTGGGAATTCAGGGTTGGAGGCGGCGCCGGAGGGGGAGCGGGCTGGTGGTGCGGGCAGAGACGTTCGGGCAGCTCACCACCGGGCTCGATTCCGCGTGGAACAAGCTGCGTGGCGTCGGTGAGTGACCACTAGCTCTCTCCCAGCGTACTGCAGTGTACAGAAACAGATTTGATGGTTGCAATGCTCTTGTGATTTAAGATGTGCTGACGAAGGAAACCATTGTGGAGCCGATGCGGGACATCAGAAGAGCACTTCTGGAAGCAGATGTAGGTGTAGTTTTGCGTCAGTGTTCATTTCTGTCTTTGAACATGAGCACTTCGTGTAATGCTGTTACTTTTGCTCTCTGCACTCTGCAGGTTAGTTTGCCGGTCGTCAGACGGTTCGTGTCGTCTGTGAGCGAGAAGGCTTTAGGTTCAGATGTTATCCGAGGAATCCGACCAGAGCAGCAATTAGTCAAGGTATTTTGTGTGTTCGTCTGGCAAAGCATTATGTTGTCTACACTAGTAAACGCATGCTGGATACTTTGTAACTAAAAAACTGAAAAGGTATGTCACGCGATGCCGTTAAGGAATTAAATGAACCAACGGAGTTCGTTTGCAATAATGATTTCATATATTTGACTTTGCTTCTATCTACAGTTAAGTAACTGCATAATTTCTCAACTGAAAGGTTCTTTCCTCTCCTGAGGGATAAAGGAACACACTAGCATGTAAAATGCTGTAACACGCTTAAAGAATTTCACTATAATGAGAATGGGACGATAGTATCTTATGCTTCATTGATATGGTGAGTTCTTTTCAAACTAACTTATTAATCGGTTTGCTAGATTGTGCATGATGAACTTGTTCAACTGATGGGTGGAGAGGTATCAGACTTGGTGTTCGCAAAAACTGGCCCAACGGTCATCCTACTGGCAGGTCTGCAAGGTGTTGGGAAGACTACTGTTTGTGCAAAACTTGCATTCTATCTGAAGAAACTGGTGCTTTCCTTGGCCTTTATTTTTGACAATCTTAATAGGGCGTCAATACACGATAACCTGTAGATACTTATACCAGAGTTAGGTTACAGGGGAAGAGTTGTATGCTGGTCGCTGCAGATGTTTACAGGCCTGCTGCCATTGATCAACTCACTGTACTGGGTGAACAGGTACTTCTTTGATGAACTTACCTTTTATGTAAGATGTCTGTGTACAGCTGCAACACTTAACTGCTTATGAAATCAATGTACGTTTGGGTTGTTTCGAAACTGAAAGGTTAAAGCTACCAAGTTGCATTTGCTTTCTGAATGCAATACTACAGTTTGGGCCTGGCTAAAAAAGGGCATTCACAGGTGGGTGTGCCAGTTTACTCGGAAGGAACCACGGCCAAACCTGCAGAAATAACCAAGAATGCCGTGGAAGAGGCGAAAAGAAATAATATTGATGCGATCGTAGTGGATACTGCTGGCAGACTGCAGGTCAGACTTCTCTGTATTTCCTTTACATTTTCAGTTTACTTATCGTAAACTACTGCCTGATAGAACTGTCACCATTGGTGGTACCTGATCATCTTTCTGACATCAGATTGATAAAACAATGATGGTTGAATTGAAAGAAGTAAAGAAGGCAGTTAATCCTACAGAGATTTTGCTTGTTGTTGATGCCATGACTGGCCAGGAAGCTGCAGGTATCTGTCTGTTTCTTCTTGTTACTATTCCAGTGTCATTCATAAACATTTAGGAAATCAGCTACAGGTCTGAAATTTGACTATCTGACAAATTCTATAATACTGTTGTTGTTCCTAATGTGTTCATAGAGCCGGAAGTTTTCTGCTAATTCTATATAATTTTGGATGCTTTAAAGTGCACTTTCCTTCAAAGCATCTGGCTTTAAAGAGCACTTTCAACTCTAATGCTGCACAAAATAATGTTTTCATAGTTGTTACACTTTTTCCTTTTTTTTGTGCAGCATTAGAGTTGTAACAACTTACACTACTTCCTTTATTTTGTGCAGCATTGGTCACAACCTTCAATATTGAAATTGGTATATCCGGTGCTATATTGACTAAATTGGATGGTGATTCCAGGGGTGGAGCAGCACTTAGTGTTAAAGAGGTTATACTTGCCAGAAACTTTTCTCGCCATCATATACGCAAATGTTTAGGATCTCCCACATCATGCTTTTACTACAAGTTGATATTTGGAGCGGATCATTGTCTATATATATTGGCCCGAGCTGTGAATTCCTTTTGAAATAGACTTATTGGTTTAATGGATTTGCCTGCTCCTTTCACTAATTGTCCTAACTTTTGCTCTGTGTGCATTAGAGTTCCACTGTATATATTATCTTCTTCACTTGTATGTTGAGAAATATCTATATTTTATCACCAGACTGCCTATTTGCAAACATATTTCACCCAATCCGAAAACCTTAGTAATACATGTGAGGTGCAAGTATGATAAAAAAAATCCCCTTTCTTCTGCTGGTATATGTAACGCCATCACTACCTATCACTTAATCCTCTATGCAGGTGTCTGGAAAGCCCATCAAATTTGTAGGGCGAGGGGAGCGAATGGAGGACCTTGAGCTTTTCTATCCCGACCGCATGGCACAACGTGTTTTGGGAATGGGAGATGTCCTTTCATTTGTTGAAAAAGCACAAGAAGTCGTAAGTAGTTTCCTGTAAGACTGCTCTTCTGGTCTTGTCTGAAGCAATATTTTGATGGTTTCTATATGCTGCAAAATAGGTTCGCCAAGAGGATACCATGTTACTGCAGAAGAAGATCATGAGTGCGAAATTTGACTTCAATGACTTTTTAAAGCAGACACAAAATGTTGCCAAAATGGGATCCATGAGCCGTGTAATCGGAATGATTCCAGGCATGAACAAGGTACATGAACCTGTGGGATTGATTCATTCCTTCAAACTGATGAAATAATTGCCAGAGCATGACAACACTTCTCGTTCTAAATAGGTTACTCCTGCACAAATCCGGGAAGCTGAGAAAAGACTTGCATTCGTAGAGTCGATGATCAATGCAATGACAGCCGGTACATTCCTCCTGAACTACCGCTAAACATATGAAGATTGTAGTAATGGTGATGGCTCCTTATGTCCTTGCATTTAACCCTTACACTTTGCAGAGGAAAGGGAAAAACCCGAGTTACTGGCCGAATCACGCGAGAGGAGGATTAGGGTAGCAGAGGAGTCTGATAAGACAGAACAAGAGGTTCGGTCCTACTGTTATCATCGTATCACAATGTTTCACTTATTCAGCATATTTGGCATTCCCCTACATGGAGCTAATCAGGCACTGCCATTTTCCACTATCAGGTGAGCCAACTGGTCGCGCAGCTCTTCCAAATGCGCGCGCAGATGAAGAAATTGATGGGTATGATGCAAGGGCAAGAAGCAATTGCAGGAATGGGAGATCTCATGGACTCGCTCAATGCTGACGAGAAGGTAAGGACGACACCTCTGGCAGTGTGAATGAGGTTTCCTCCTGTCAATTTTCTTCCCTGGAAAACTTACAGTTGCGTGGATTGTTATCGTTCAGGCACCTCCTGGCACCGCACGGCGGAGGAGACGGCGGAGCGAGCCGCCGCGGCAGAGGGAGCTGGATGCAGTGGGTGGCGCCAGTAGGCCTTGAGTTGATGTGCACTGGAGCTGGAATTTTTCACTGGAAGAGTTGTGGATTGGCATGTAGGTACGGGTCCTGCTGCATGGTGTAATATTTCCTGTACATTTTGGCATGCCGAGTTTAAGGTTAATGGGAAATGTGTTTAGTGGACGGAACATGCATTTTGAGAGTGGAGGGAATTAATTACATGTCTTAATATAAATACATGATTAGGTTTTAAAAACATATTCGAAATGAAAACATTAAGCCTGCCAAGACTTCTTTTTTGGAAAAGACACAACAGACGACGGCGACGATGACAACAACAATGACAAAGCTTTTAGAGTTGAAACTCGTAAGATCTCAAAACCAACTTACAGTTCTCAAAATCAACAAAGCCTTTAGACCTTCCATGTACCTTGAAAAGACGCAAACCTATTATAAAATTTCATCCAAAGTACAAAGCATTCCAAATACAATAATAATTACATTGAGGTGCCCGAACCACTGAACAACCACTACCAGCGAAGACAATAAAAAAATGCATCGAGGTCCTCGGAACACCAAACAACCACTATCGGCAAACACAATAAAAGTTACATCGATGTATCTGGACCACCGCACAATGACTACCACTGCCATAACGTCGTCGTCATTGAACTCTTGAATCAATTTGAAATGCCTAACACCATATCTCGCCGTTGTGCACGTGCTGCGAGAAACTCTAACCTCGTAGCTCTAAGGAGACCACAGGAATCTACGCCGAGGCTCTGTCAACTCGGGAAAGAAGAAGAGAAAAATGTTCTACCGCCGACCACGAAGATGTTGGCCACACAATAAAGGGTGTTTTTATTGACTCATAATATAGCATCAAGGGATAATTAGCAACACCCAGCCCCTGCATAGTCTGAATGCACACAACCAACACAAGCATACACACACACACACACATACAAACGGCCTCACCAGCAAAGAGCCAAGTCATACTAGACCAAAACTATGCCTAGGCGGAGAGAAAAAAAACACAGCGATTAAAGATGTACATCAACAACCATCAGCTCCAACTATCTCATGATAACACACGGATTATAAAAGCGGTTCTTCAAAAGGAACACCTCCAAGAAGGGACACACCAGTGGCATTGTCGCCGGATCCTACACCCAAAGGTCATACCATGGATTTTGACCCTGGAGATCAAGTCTAAGCAAACCCCGCTCAATGCCTTCACCAGGTAGGCCAGACCTAGGGTTTTCACCCAAAGCTCAAGACTGAGTACTCAAAATGCACCACCCGATCGAATTCATCTTGCATTATCTTGAAGAACTCTAGGTTTCATATAGCATCTCACAGGTGCCCAATTCCATGCATGCTATTGTTGTTTAATTAATTTCTGTATGCAAAAACCAGAACATGTCTTGTACTCTATCCATTACCACACGACAATGCGCAGATATTGTCTATTCCATCCGTTCCTAAATATAAATATAAGTCTTTTAGAGATTCCACTATAAAGACTATATTTGAATGTTTATAGACGTCTTTTAGAGTACAGATTCACTCATTTTGCTTCAGATGTAGTCTATAGTGGAATCTCTAGAAAGACATATATTTAGAAACAGAGGGAGTAGTTACAAATCGTTTGGGCTACACAATAAAGCAACGACAGACAATACAGATGTGTAACAACAATGGACCTTCCGGTTAGCTATTCTGTTCTCAATGATAATCATCAAGACTGAAGGGGAAAAAAGCAAGCCATGCATTTTTTGAAGATCACAGAAATACTCACTCCCGGTTCATTGGAACTTACACAGCAAATATACATCTGATACTCAGAGCAAGGCCGTATACACGTATGTTGTCACTATTTGCAAGCTGCGGCTAGAGATCTCAAATATGTCCGTACTGGGCTCAACTAGCAGTGACCCCCATGGCCAGCCATGTCTCACCGGCGGTAACCGCGCATCGAGTCTAGGTCCCGCTGCCTCAGGTTGCCGTACTTCCTCCTGCGCTTACCAGTAGCCATTGCAGCCTGAATGATCACAGTTGCGCAAAGTATTAAAACTCATATACAAGACACAATAACAACACATGTAATATGCCCCTGGTCTGTTGACCCGGGTGGTGCCTTGACCTGTTCTTCGGCTTTGATGGACTCCGCGAGATTTTCCATGTCGGGTGTATCTTTTCCTTGCATGCCAGCCATCATCTTCTGCATTCGAGTGCGCATTTGGAAAAGCTGCGATACTAGTTGGCTCACCTGATAGCAAGAAAATGTTCAGTTCAGCTCCATGAGGTTCCGTGGTTTATATGCTACTAGACAAATGACGATGAAATGACAACGGAACCTGCTGTTCTGTCTTTCCAGCATCCTTGGCCACTCTTCTCCTCCTCTCGCGTGACTCAGCAAGTAACTCTGGTCTTTCCCTTTCATCTGAACATAGTCAGGATAATTAGTGCTGGGCAAATGTTCATGACAACACTCCGTCGAAATTATGCTACAAAAAATTAGGACTGGTACGTCTTTTGGTCGATGAACTTGGCACGCACAACTGGCATTGTCCCAGCTATGGAACTGCAAAATGTTTATTTTGATGGCGGCCCTCAATTCTGACCTCACCAAGTTATATGCCACATGAATGATTCCCTCGTCAGACTAGTTTTTTCTTTTGAAACGCATAGACATTTCATGAAATATTAAAAGAAGGAAAACCATGTTTGTTTTCTAAAGCAGGATAATTTCAAACTACAGCAACTTAAGATACTACCTGTGGACATCAGAACACCAACCAAACAAATAGTTGATTGCCAATGAGCTTCAGTCTGTCTATTCACATCATTTCATATTTTGTACAAAGGAAGTACGAACTACTGGCAAACTACTGAATTCACAGATCAATATCAGAATTGATCCCAACCTGTTATTAAATGCTTACACATTTTTTGCAAAAAGGAGGATTACCCCCGGCCTCTGCATCAAGCGATGCACACAACCAATTAAAGGCTTACACATAATATGTAAGAAAATACAAAGCACTTTCCCTAATATAGCAAGTGTTTGGAAAGAACATGCAAGGCCATATCTTCATGATGTGAACTGAGTGTAGATTATACATACCAGCAGTCATCACATTGATCATTGACTCCATAAACTTAACATTTTTCTCAGCTTCACGGATTTGTGCTGGAGTAACCTACTCAAAACGCGGCAAGAGTTGTGGTCTTAATAAGTAATAACATAAAATTTATATCTTGAACATAAGGGGCAAAAAGTCAATTCAGAAGACTGGTTCCAAGGAAATGTAATAAATTAGGTACAGAATTCATATCCGCACCTTGTTCATGCCTGGAATCATGCCAATTATACGACTGAACGAACCCATCTGCGCAATAGCTTTTGTTTGCTTCAAGAAATCATTGAAGTTAAACTTTGCGCTCATAATCTTCTTCTGTAATTCCTCAGCATCTTCTTGATTCATCTACTTGCAGCAGTATGTTACACCATATAAATATGACATTATTGTTTAATGAAAGACACAAGGAAAATTGCATTTCACAGAAAGATACTTACCACTTGCTGTGCTTGCTCAACAAATGAAAGTACATCTCCCATTCCCAAGATACGTTGCGCCATACGATCTGGATAGAAAGGCTCAAGATCCTCAACACGTTCTCCTCGGCCTATGAACTTGATGGGCTTTCCAGACACCTGCAGAGTTCTTCATTGTCATATTTTTCATATGCATGCTAACAAAAGGAACAAAGACAGAAGGCTTGCTAATATAGCCATAACACACGTAAACACTGAACATTTATTATTTAACCTTGCGCAATCGTGTACTTTTCTGTTATACTGTACAAAATTGACGATGAAAAACCTATACAGGAGGAAAAGGTAAATCCTGAGAATAAGTAAAATAAACTTATGTAACCCCTCCGTGACATACATTATTTCATTGAATTTATGGGCATATCAACTCTTGTGTCATAATGCCTTTTTGCCAGTTATTGAGAATTGAGAAGTCTAGAAAGATCAAATAAAACCAAAATGTATGGACACAAATAGTGCCTTCTATGCACTAGAAATCAGTAGTTCGTTTAGACAGAACTATGAATCTGGATGGTCACACCAAATGGACAAAGTTTTGCAAGTTGAGAGACCTCTTTGATACTTAGTGCTGCCCCACCTCTGGAGTCACCATCCAGTTTTGTCAGTATAGCACCAGTTATACCAATTTCAACATTGAAGGCGCCGACCAATGCTGATAAAAAAATCAGCAAGGGTAAGTAACAGTGCGACTCTAGCAGATGATGAAGAGTTTCAGAATAACAAGTCCTGCTACTACAGGGAGCGTGCTCCTGCTCCTTTGAAAAGAACACAATAAATTGTAAGGAAAACTGAACGGAGACAATTGGACCAAACATAGCTCTTATATGCATGTAGATGAACATGACTAATATGGGACCCCCAAATCCAAATACACGGCATGTATACATTAATATGTGCTGCAATAGTCAAAGTTGAAAATGCAAATTTCCTTTTCTGCATGCCAAGCAGTGCATTAGGTAAGTTACTTACACCCGACCAAGTATAAAATGATGAGTCTAGAGCCCTAAACTACTCATAGAACAACAAGCAACAACAAACCTGCAGCTTCTTGGCCAGTCATAGCATCAACCACAAGAAGAATTTCTGTAGGCTTCACTGCCTTCTTTACTTCTTTCAACTCATTCATCATAGCTTTATCTACCTAATGATAGAAAGATTAGCTAGTATCGGTTGTGCTTGGTAAACACAGTTGAAGTAACAGAAAGACACACTAGCTCCTCCATTTAAAGCTAAATAGAGTACCTATCAAAAAGTATCATATCTCATTTTTCACACCAACTCGTCTCATAACAGATTACCTTTACATTTAAGTTTAAATATACTATACTAGAATGAACATTTTTTGTTGAAGCACTAGACTGAGTTTAAAACAAACATATACATTTAATCCAAAATAAACATTTTAAACAGATTTTGACCTTTTACAGACTTAAAAATTACTAGTAAGAACTAGTGCAGTTTCATCATATATCTAAAATTCCATACTTTGGCATGATTATGATCTGGTGCCCAAGATCTGTGTACGATAGGGCCAGTTCTTTTGTGGCTTCTACCAGCTTATGGCAGAAATAAGCTAGAAGCCCAAAAGAACTCGTTTTGAGAAGCTGGCTCAACTTATTTCCACCGCTAGTTTCTTCACGATGGAAAAAAGCTGGGGGTAGAGTAGCTTCCCGCAGCTTATGACTTAAAACTGAAGGGGTATACCAAAATGGCACTGTTGTTCGCTCAAATTACAAAGGAAATACCCCTCCCAGGTCCCAGCCCGCGTCACCCGACCCGACCCCCCGCAGAAAGGAAACCCGTCGCCTCGCTCGATCCCCTCTCGCTCTCGCACGCCGCCGCCGGTCCCTGGGCTCCTCGTCGCGGCTAGCTCCGGCCACATGGAAGGTGAGTAGGAGCCCATCTTCCGCCGCTTCTCTGTCCTCTGGCGCGGCTCCTCCCTCGCAACAGCTCCTGGTCGGTCCGGCCAGGGCACCACTCCGGCGGACGGCGCCCCACTCCGGAGCACCGAGGCGCGTCGCAGCTGGCCGGGAGCCCGAGCCAGAGCAGCCGTCGCCAAGGCCCTGGTTGTGCGCCCCCGCTGTTCCCCTTCCATACTATTCAAGGGTATTACAGACTATTCACCTGACAGATGAGGAAATAAGCTAAATGAAAGGAAGTGAAAAGAACTGGATAGCTTATTTTCATGGGCTTATTTCCACAACAGCTTATCTGTGACTTATTTCTAGAGTAGCTTATTTCCACAGCGGCACTCAAAAGAACTGGCCCTAAGTCAGCTGGTTAAAACTGGTACAGGACTGACGTACAGTTTTTTAGAACCATGATTGTAGCAAACCGAGGAACATAATTAGATGATAAGAGTTACCTGCAATCTTCCAGCAGTATCCACTATAACTACATCGGTCTTCTTGCTCTTTGCTTCTTTCAAACCGCTCTTGGCAATCTCTGAAGGTTTTGCTTCCGTTCCTTCTGAGTAAACTGGTACACCAACCTATCAACATTCAAAAGTAACAGTAGTTTTAATTTCAAAATTTGGAAAGACAGATATGCATTACTGGTAGCTCTACAGTCATTTGAATCGAAGGTAGCCACAGTTATTAGCAAGAAAACGTTTCCAACTCAATAGTGAAAAGATCAATTTCATTACGTGTACCTTTTTACCCAGAATAGTGAGTTGGTCAATAGCAGCAGGCCTGTAAACATCTGCCGCAACCAGCATACAACTCTTCCCCTGTAACCTGAGTCTGGTTTATAAGCACTGATGGCCTGGGCTCTTAGGAAAATGCTTAAAGAAGAAAGCTCAGGAATGCACCATCTTTTTCAGATAGAAGGCAAGCTTAGCACAGACGGTAGTTTTCCCAACACCTTGCAGACCTGCCAATAGGATAACCGTTGGGCCAGTTTTTGCGAATACTAAATCTGACACCTCTCCACCCATCAGTTGTACAAGTTCATCATTTACAACCTACATCATTTAACTCTTGTTAGTCCTCTAGAGCTAGAAGTACATATAGTATTACATTGGGAAGACCACATTCAGTTAGTCCAAAATAATCAATGAATTCCTCAATTAAGGTCACTTGTGTGCACAATATTATGCACCCGTCAATAATGGCTGTGCAAACTACACATAGAAAATTTGTCACATGCAATTTATAATTTTCTAGGATCCTCGGATCTGAGTATACCTTCACTAACTGCTGCTCAGGTTGGACACCCCGGATCACATCAGTGCCTATAGCCTTTTCAGTAACAGACTCGATAAAACTTCTTGCTACTGGCACACTCACCTGCAAAGTAGGGTGCGCATTAGATTGTGAAGACAAAAAAAATAGAAATATAGCTCCACAAGAAAGCCATGTACTGAAAGAGATGAGACATACATCTGCCTCCAAAAGTGCTCTTCTAATATCCCGCATCGGTTCAGCGATATTCTCCTTTGTCAGTCGATCTTGAACCACAAAAGGCATTTCCCTCATTATTTACAACCATGATTTATAGCAAAACTACAGAGGGTGCAGTCAGCGTTGCTGATCAAGCATAAAAAATGCATACTGCATTGAATCATTTGGACAAAACGATCCACACATTACAAAGTTACGCAAAAAAAAAGTTATCACTTCATAGATAGCCAATCTAGAACTTCACAGTTGCATATAAGACTCTGTCAACCTGATACACGATTTGACACATCACACATATTTTTGGGAGGAGAACTGAGTGTGACTCTGTTCAACACATTGCAACCAGAGCATTACGTATGACAGCAACAAAATCCACACATGAGGCGAGAAGCAAACGTGTAGTGTATGGGTAAACTATCAGAAGCGAACTCACCGACGCCTCGCAGCTTGTTCCACGCGGACTCCAGCCCGGTGGTGAGCTGCCCGAACATCTCCGCCCTCACAACCATCCCGCTTCTCCTCCTCCTCCTGCATCCCTGAGGGCGTCCCAAACCGTAACAAGGTAAGAAAACCGTCCGGTCAAAAAGAGATAAGGTCGAGATCGGTCTCGGAGGGAAGAAGCTAGGAAGTTGCAGATGCTCGGAGCGAACCGGGAACGGGGAAGAGAGGGCGCGGAAGGCAGCGGGACCTTGGGCCCCGCGGAGGTGGAATGAGAGAGTGGGCACGCGGCGGAGGTGAAGGGAGGCCACGGTGGGCCTGGCCGGCGAGCGGCGGGCGCCGGCGGGAGACGAAGAGAGCGTGAGTGTGGCAGTGGCCTCCATTGGAGAGAGAGGGCGGAGCGTTCTGCGGAGGCGAGGCGAGCCAAGCAACGAGGAGGATAAGAGGAAGTTGCTCTAACTGGGCCTTTCTGGGAAAAAATGCTGACCATGATAGCCCATGAAACGGCCCCGTCATCAAGTCGAGGGCCGTAGCCGCCGATAGGGGGATTCTAAAAAAAAAGGTCGATAGGGATAATTCTCAAAAGAAAAAAAAAACACAATAGTGGTGGAGGGGAAATATCAAGTGCTCAGTGCTTCTGCTTCCCATGCTGCCCGATTTTAAAACTTTAATTTTAAATGTTTAAAATATTCTGTAAAAAATATGAATGTTCACAAGGAATGTGACTACAACCCCTAAAAGATCCAGGTCAAAAATCAAAATGTACATCGAGAAACAAAAAAGACAAATTCAGATGTGAATAGTGTCAAATGTTGTTTTTTGTCTTTTTATAACACTATTCATACTAGATTTCATATTTTTGTTTCTCAATGTTCATTTAGAGTTTGGACCTGGAATTTTAGGAGTTGTAGTCATATTCCTTGTGAATATTCATATTTTTTTGATTTTTTTGAAACATTCAAAATTGATTTTTTTAAGTTGGAGGATTGGGAGCACCCAAGGATGAGAGCACCTAATATTTCCTCGTGGTGGACGTACAAATACAATCAATTATCCGTGAGATCAAACACTCAGGCAGCAACTTTGAAGCTCATAATTGAGCTAAATTTTCTTTATCTTTACATACTCATTGTCGCTTGTGGATGGGAGTGTGAGTGCCACATGATGTGATCATGTAAAGTACATGTGAACAGGCGAAATGACTTCCGTTATTTGCACCGTGGGTCTAGAGGCAATATAGTGATGATCTCGTGATGTCTACTACACAACCTTCTTCTTGTAGACGTTGTTGGGCCTTCAAGTGCAGAGATTTGTAGGACAGTAGCAAATTTCCCTTAAGTGAATGATCTAAGGTTTATCAATTCGTAGGAGGCGTAGGATGAAGATGGTCTCTCTCAAGCAACCCTGCAACCAAATAACAAAGAGTTTATTGTGTCCCCAACACACCCAATACAATGGTAAATTGTATAGATGCACTAGTTCGGCGAAGAGATGGTGATACAAGTGCAATATGGATGATAGATAATAGTTTTTTTGTAATCTGAAATAATAAAAATAGCAAGGTAACAAGTGATAAAAGTGAGCGTAAACGGTATTGCAATGATGGTAAACAAGGCCTAGGGTTCATACTTTCGCTAGTGTAATTTCCCTCAACAATACTAACATAATTGGATCATAAAACTATCCCTCAACATGCAACAAAGAGTCACTCCAAAGTCACTAATAGCGGAGAACGAACGAAGAGATTATGGTAGGGTACGAAACCACCTCAAAGTTATTCTTTCCAATCAATCCGTTGGGCTATTTCTATAAGTGTCACAAACAGCCCTAGAGTTCGTACTAGAATAACACCTTAAGACACAAATCAACCAAAACCCTAATGTCACCTAGATACTCCAATGTCACCTCAAGTATCCGTGGGTATGATTATACGATATGTGTCACACAATCTCAGATTCATCTATTCAACCAACACAAAGGACCTCAAAGAGTGCCCCAAAGTTTCTACCGGAGAATCACGACGAAAACGTGTGCCAACCCCTATGCATAGGTTCCTAATGTCACGAAACCCGCAAGTTGGTCACCTTAACATACATGAAGTGGCACGTGGTATCCCATTGTCACCACAGATATCCACAGCAAGACATACATCAAGTGTTCTCAAGTCTTTAAAGACTCAATCCGATAAGATTACTTCAAGGGGAAAACTCAATTCATTACAAGAGAGTATAGGGGGGAAGAAACATCATAGGATCCAAATATAATAGCAAAGCTCGCGATACATCAAGATCGTATCACCTCAAGAACACGAGAGAGAGAGAGAGAGATCAAATACATAGCTAATGGTACATACCCTCAGCCCCGAGGAAGAACTACTCCCTCCTCATCATGGAGAGCACCGGGATGATGAAGATGGCCACCGGTGAGGGTTCCCCCCTTCGGCAGGGTGCCGGAATAGGGTCCCGATTGACTTTTGGTGGCTACGGAGACTTCTGGCGGCGGAACTCCCGATCTATCTTGCGTTCTGGAAGTTTTAGGGTATATGGAGTTATATAGACAGAAGAAGCACGTCAGGGGAGCCACGGGGGCCCCACGAGGCAGGGGGCGCGCCCTAGGGGGGTGGGCGCGCCCCCCACCCTCGTGGGCAGCTCCCGTATCTTCTGACATGGGGTCCAAGTCCATCAGGTGTGTTTCCTTCCAAAAATAACTTCTCCAGTTGATTTCGTTTCGTTTTGACTCCATCTGATATTCCTTTTCTTCAAAACACTGAAATAGGCATAAAACAGTAAATCTGGGCTGGGCCTCCGGTTAATAGGTTAGTCCCGAAAGTAATATAAAAGTGGATAATAAAGCCCAACAATGCCAAAAACAGTAGATAATATAGCATGGAGCAATCAAAAATTATAGATACGTTGGAGACGTATCAAGCATCCCCAAGCTTAGTCCTGCTCGTCCTCGAGTAGGTAAATGATAAAAAAGATAATTTTTGACGTGGAATGCTAGTTGGCATAATTTTAATGTAATTCTTCTTACTTGTGATATGAATATTCAGATCCAAAAGATTCAAGACAAAAGTTCATATTGACATAGAAAATAATAATACTTCAAGCATACTAACTAAGCAATTATGTCTTCTCAAAATAACATGGCCAAAGAAAGCTATCCCTACAAAATCATATAGTCTGGCTATGCTCCATCTTCATCACACAACATATTTAAATCATGCACAACCCCGATGACAAGCCAAGCAATTGTTTCATACTTTTGATGTTCTCATACTTTTTCAATCTTCACGCAATACATGAGCGTGAGCCATGGATATAGCACTATAGGTGGAATAGAGTGGTGGTTGTGGAGAAGACAAAAAGGGAGAAGATAGTCTCACATCAACTAGGCGTATCAACGGGCTATGGAGATGCCCATCAATAGATATCAATGTGAGTGAGTAGGGATTGCCATGCAACAGATGCACTAGAGCTATAAGTATATGAAAGCTCAACAAAAGAAACTAGTGGGTGTGCATCCAACTCGCTTGCTTATGAAGACCTAGGGCAATTTGAGGAAGCCCATCATTGGAATATACAAGCCAAGTTCTATAATGAAAGATTCTCACTAGTATATGAAAATGACAACATATGAGACTCTCTATATGAAGAACATGGTGCTACTTTGAAGCACAAGTGTGGAAAAAGGATAATAGCATTGCCCCTTTTTATTTATTTTCTTTTTTTTATTTAGCCTTTCCTTTTTTATTTGGCCTTTCTTTTTTTATTTGGGACAATGCTCTATTAATGATGACCATCACGCTTTTATTTTCTTACAACTCAATAATTACAACTTGATACTTAGGACAAGATATGACTCTATATGAATGCTTCCGGCGGGGTACCGGGATGTGCAATGATGCATGAGTGACATGTATGAAAAAATTATGAACGATGGCTTTGCCACAAATACGATGTCAACTACATGATCATGCAAAGCAATATGACAATGATGAAGCGTATCATAAACGGAACGGTGGAAAGTTGCATGGCAATATATCTCGAAATGGCTATGGAAATGCCATAATAGGTAGGTATGGTGGCTGTTTTGAGGAAGGTATATGGTGGGTGTATGATACCGGCGAAAGGTGCGCAGTTTTAGAGAGGCTAGCAAAGATGGAAGGGTGAGAGTGCGTATAATCCCTGGACTCAACATTAGTCATAAAGAACTCACATACTTATTGCAAAAATCTATTAGTTATCGAAACAAAGTACTACGTGCATGCTCCTAGGGGGATAGATTGGTAGGAAAAGACCATCGCTCGTCCCCGACCGCCACTCATAAGGAAGACAATCAATAAATAAATCATGCTCCGACTTTGTCACATAACGGTTCACCATACGTGCATGCTCCGGGAATCACAAACTTCAACACAAGTATCTCTCAAATTCACAACTACTCAACTATCATGACTCTAATATCACCATCTCCATATCTGAAAACAATTATCAAGTATCAAACTTCTCTTAGTATTCAACACACTATAAGAGAATTTTATTATTCTTGAATACCTAGCATATTAGGATTTTAAGAAAATTACCATGCTATTTAAGACTCTCAAAATAATCTAAGTGAAGTATAAGAGTTCATCTATTTCTTCAAAATAAAACTACGACCATGCTCTAAAAGATATAAGTGAAGCACTAGAGCAAATGACAAACTACTCCGAAAGATTTAAGTGAAGATCAATGAGTAGTCGAATAATTATGCAACTATATGAAGACCCTCTAAAATTTAATAATTTCAGACCTTGATATTCTATTAAAACAGCAAGCAAAGCAAAATAAAATGACATTCTAAGAATGGCAAACATCATGTGAAGAAGCAAAAACTTAGGATCAACCGATACTAACCGATAATTGTTGAAGAAGAAAGGTGGGATGCCAACCGGGGCATCCCCAAGTTTAGATGCTTGAGACTTTTTGAAATATTATCTTGGGATGCCTTGGGCATTCCCAAGCTTGAGCTTTTTTGTCTCCTTAATTCCTCTCATATCACGGTCTTCCTAAATCTCAAAAGCTTCATCCACACAAAACTCAACAAGGACTCGTGAGAAAAGTTAGTATAAACCATTGCCAAAACCTTATCATACTCTACTGTAGCAAATCACTAAAATTATTATTCAACATTGCATACTAAATGCCTCTGCATATTTAATAGTCCTATCCTCAAATAGAATCATTAAAGAAGCAAACATATGCAAACAATGCAAACATAACAGCAATCTGCCTAAACAGGACAGTCTGTAAAGAATGCAGCAACATCCATACTTCGCTAGCTCCAAAAATTATGAAAGAAAATTCCCACTGTAGTAAATTTATCAGAGCTTCTTATTCAAAAGGTTTCAACATTTTATCACATTCTGACTTTTCTAGGGAATTATTGCAACAGCGTAAACTTTCTGTTTTCAAACAGCAACATGTATACTTGTAACATAGGCATAGTAAAGACTAGCAATGCCACTTTTATTGAAATAAAAGATGCAAAACATTGTTCTAAATAACAGCAAGCAAAACTAAATAAAATAAAATGATGCTCCAAGCAAAACACATATCATGTGGTGAATAAAAATATAGCTCCAAGTAAAGTTACTGATGAACGAAGACGAAAGAGGGGATGCCTTCCGGGGCATCCCCAAGCTTAGGCTCTTGGCTATCCTTGAATATTACCTTGGGGTGCCTTGGGCATCCCCAAGCTTAGGCTCTTGGCTATCCTTGAATATTACCTTGGGGTGCCTTGGGAATCCCCAAGCTTAGGCTCTTGCCACTCCCTATTCCATAGTCCATCGAATCCTTACCCAAAACTTGAAAACTTCACAACACAAAACTTAAAGTAGAAAACTCGTAAGCTCCGTTAGTATAAGAAAGTAAATCACCACTTCAAGGTACTGTAATGAACTCATTATTTATTTATATTGGTGTTAAAACTACTGTATTCCAACTTCTCTATGGTTTATAAACTATTTTACTAGCCATAGATTCATCAAAATAAGTAAACAACACACGAAAAACAGAATCTGTCAAAAACAGAACAGTCTATAGTGATCTGAATCAAACGTATACTTCTGGAACTCATAAAATTCTAAAATAAATTGCTGTACCTGAGTAATTTATCTATTAATCATCTGCAAAAAGAATTAACTAAATAGCACTCTCCAAATAAAAATGACAGCAGTTCTCGTGAGCGCTAAAGTTTCTGTTTTTTACAGCATGATCAACAAGACTTTCCTCAAGTCTTCCCAAAGGTTCTACTTGGCACAAACACTAATTAAAAGCATAAAACCACATCTAAACAGAGGCTAGATGGATTATTTATTACTAAACAGGAACAAAAATAGGAAGGAACAAAAATAAAATTGGGTTGCCTCCCAACAAGCGCTATCGTTTGACGCCCCTAACTAGGCATGATGATTTCAATGATGCTCACATGAAGGATAAGAATTGTAACATAAAGGGAGCATCATGAAGAATATTACTAGCACATTTAAGTCTAGCCCACTTCCTATTCATAGGGATTTTATGAGCAAACAACTTATGGGAACAAGAATCAACTTGCATAGGAAGGTAAAACAAGCATAACTTCAAAACTTTAAGCACATAGAGAGGAAACTTGATATTATTGCAATTCCTACAAGCATATGTTCCTCCCTCATAATAATTTTCAGTAGCATCATGAATGAATTCAACAATATAACCAGCACCTAAAGCATTCTTTTCATGATCTACAAGCATAGAAATTTTACTACTTTCCACATAAGCAAAATTCTTCTCATGAATAATAGTGGGAGCAAACTCAACAAAATAACTATCATGTGATTGAAAATTAAGATCAAGATGACAAGGTTCATTGTTATTATTATTCTTTAAAGCATACGTGTTATCACAATAATCATCATAGATAGAAGACATGCTTTCATCATAATAAATTTGCTCATCAAAACTTGAGGGATAAAAATATCATCTTCATCAAACATAGCTTCCCCAAACTTGTGGCTTTGCATATAATTAGCATCATGGATATTTAAGGAATTCATACTAACAACATTGCAATCATGCTCATCATTCAAATATTTAGTGCCAAACTTTTTATAGATTTCTTCTTCTAGCACTTGAGCACAATTTTCCTTACCATCATACTTACGAAAGATATTAAAAAGGTGAAGCGTATGAGACAAACTCAATTCCATTTTTTATAGTTTTATTTTATAAACTAAACTAGTGATAAAACAAGAAACTAAAAGACTCGATTGCAAGATCTAAAGATATACCTTCAAGCACTCACCTCCCCGGCAACGGCGCCAGAAAAGAGCTTGATGTCTACTACACAACCTTCTTCTTGTAGACGTTGTTGGGCCTCCAAGTGCAGAGGTTTGTAGGACTGTAGCAAATTTCCCTCAAGTGGATGACCTAAGGTTTATCAATCCGTAGGAGGCGTAGGATGAAGATGGTCTCTCTCAAGCAACCCTGCAACCAAATAACAAAGTGTCTCTTGTGTCCCCAACACACCCAATACAATGGTAAATTGTATAGGTGCACTAGTTCGGCGAAGAGATGGTGATACAAGTGCAATATGGATGGTAGATAATAGTTTTTGTAATCTGAAATAATAAAAACAGCAAGGTAACAAGTGAAAAAGTGAGCGTAAACGATATTGCAATGATGGTAAACAAGGCCTAGGGTTCATACTTTCGCTAGTGTAAGTTCCCTCAACAATATTAACATAATTGGATCATAAAACTATCCCTCAACATGCAACAAATAGTCACTCCAAAGTCACTAATAGCGGAGAACGAACGAAGAGAATATGGTAGGGTACGAAACCACCTCAAAGTTATTCTTTCCAATCAATCCGTTGGGCTATTTCTATAAGTGTCACAAACAGCCCTAGAGTTCGTACTAGAATAACACCTTAAGACACAAATCAACCAAAACCCTAATGTCACCTAGATACTCCAATGTCACCTCAAGTATCCGTGGGTATGATTATACGATATGCGTCACACAATCTCAGATTCATCTATTCAACCAACACAAAGGACCTCAAAGAGTGCCCCAAAGTTTCTACCGGAGAATCACGGCGAAAACGTGTGCCAACCCCTATGCATAGGTTCCCAATGTCACGAAACCCGCAAGTTGGTCACCATAACATACATGAAGTGGCACGTGGTATCCCATTGTCACCACAGATATCCACGGCAAGACATACATCAAGTGTTCTCAAGTCTTTAAAGACTCAATCCGATAAGATTACTTCAAGGGGAAAACTCAATTCATTACAAGAGAGTAGAGGGGGGAAGAAACATCATAGGATCCAAATATAATAGCAAAGCTCGCGATACATCAAGATCGTATCACCTCTGTTGGAAATATGCCCTAGAGGCAATAATAAAAGTATTATTATTATATTTCCTTGTTCATGATAATTGTCTTTTATTCATGCTATAACTGTATTATCCGGAAATCGTAATACACGTGTGAATACATAGACCACAATATGTCCCTAGTGAGCCTCTAGTTGACTAGCTCGTTGTGATCAACAGATAGTCATGGTTTCCTGGCTATGGACATTGGATGTCGTTGATAACGGGATCACATCATTAGGAGAATGATGTGATGGACAAGACCCAATCCTAAGCATATCACAAAGATCGTGTAGTTCGTTTGCTAGAGCCTTGCCAATGTCAAGTATCTCTTCCTTTGACCATGAGATCGTGTAACTCCTGGATACCGTAGGAGTGCTTTGGGTGTATCAAACGTCACAACGTAACTGGGTGACTATAAAGGTGCACTACAGGTATCTCCGAAAGTACCTATTGTTTTATGCGGATCGAGACTGGGATTTGTCACTCCGTGTAAACGGAGAGGTATCTCTGGGCCCACTCGGTAGGACATCATCATATGCGCAATGTGACCAAGGAGTTGATCACGGGATGATGTGTTACAGAACGAGTAAAGTGACTTGCCGGTAACGAGATTGAACAAGGTATTGGATACCGACGATCGAATCTCGGGCAAGTAACATACCGATAGACAAAGGGAATTGAATACGGGATCGATTGAGTCCTTGACATCGTGGTTCATCCGATGAGATCATCGTGGAACATGTGGGAGCCAACATGGGTATCCAGATCCCGCTGTTGGTTATTGACTGGAGAACGTCTCGGTCATGTCTGCATGTCTCCCGAACCCGTAGGGTCTACACACTTAAGGTTCGATGACGCTAGGGTTATAAAGGAAGCTTGTATGTGGTTACCGAATGTTGTTCGGAGTCCCGGATGAGATCCCGGACGTCACGAGGAGTTCCGGAATGGTCCGGAGGTAAAGATTTATATATAGGAAGTCCTGTTTCGGCCATCGGGACAAGTTTCGGGGTCATCGGTATTGTACCGGGACCACTGGAAGGGTCCCGGGGGCCCACCGGGTGGGGCCACCTGCCCCGGGGGGCCACATGGGCTGAAGGGGGTGCGCCTTGGCCTACATGGGCCAAGGGCACCAGCCCCAAGAGGCCCATGCGCCTAGGGAACCCTAGAGGGAAGAGTCCTCGAGGGGGAAGGCACCTCCGAGGTGCCTTGGGGAGGATGGACTCCTCCCCCCCTCTTGGCCGCACCCCTTTCTTGGAGTAGGGGGCAAGGCTGCGCCTCCCCCCTCTCCCATGCCCCTATATATAGTGGAGGGGAGGGAGGGCATCCATACCTGAGCCCTTGGCGCCTCCCTCCCTCCCGTGACACCTCCTCCTCTCCCGTAGGTGCTTGGCGAAGCCCTGCAGGATTGCCACGCTCCTCCACCACCACCACGCCGTTGTGCTGCTGTTGGATGGAGTCTTCCTCAACCTCTCCCTCTCTCCTTGCTGGATCAAGGCGTGGGAGACGTCACCGGGCTGTACGTGTGTTGAACGCGGAGGTGCCGTCCGTTCGGCACTTGATCATCGGTGATCTGAATCACGACGACTACGACTCCATCAACCCCGTTCACTTGAACGCTTCCGCTTAGCGATCTACAAGGGTATGTAGATGCACTCCCCTTTCTACTCGTTGCTGGTCTCTCCATAGATAGATCTTGGTGTTTCGTAGGAAAATTTTTGAATTTCTGCTACGTTCCCCAACAGTGGCATCATGAGCTAGGTCTATTGCGTAGATTCTTTGCACGAGTAGAACACAAAGTAGTTGTGGGCGTTGATGTTGTTCAATATGCTTACCGTTACTAGTCCAATCTTGTTTCGACGGTATTGTGGGATGAAGCGGCCCGGACCGACCTTACACGTACTCTTACGTGAGACAGGTTCCACCGATTGACATGCACTTGGTGCATAAGGTGGCTAGCGGGTGCCAGTCTCTCCCACTTTAGTCGGAACTGATTCGATGAAAAGGGTCCTTATGAAGGGTAAATAGCAATTGGCATATCACGTTGTGGTTTTGCGTAGGTAAGAAACATTCTTGCTAGAAACCCATAGCAGCCACGTAAAACATGCAAACAACAATTAGAGGACGTCTAACTTGTTTTTGCAGGGTATGCTATGTGATGTGATATGGCCAAGAAGAATGTGATGAATGATATGTGATGTATGAGATTGATCATGTTCTTGTAATAGGATTCACGACTTGCATGTCGATGAGTATGACAACCGGCAGGAGCCATAGGAGTTGTCTTTATTTTTTTTTGTATGACCTGCGTGTCATTGAAGAACGCCATGTAACTTACTTTACTTTATTGCTAAACGCGTTAGCCATAGAAGTAGAAGTAGTCGTTGGCGTGACAACTTCATGAAGACACGATGATGGAGATCATGATGATGGAGATCATGGTGTCGTGCCGGTGACGATGATGATCATGGAGCCCCGAAGATGAAGATCAAAAGGAGCAAAATGATATTGGCCATATCATGTCACTATTTGATTGCATGTGATGTTTATCATGTTTATGCATCTTGTTTGCTTAGGACGACGGTAGTAAATAAGATGATCCCTTACAAAATTTCAAGAAGTGTTCTCCCCTAACTGTGCACCGTTGCTACAGTTCGTCGCTTCTAAGCACCACGTGATGATCGGGTGTGATGGATTCTTACGTTCACATACAACGGGTGTAAGACAGTTTTACACAGCGAAAACACTTAGGGTTAACTTGACGAGCCTAGCATGTGCAGACATGGCCTCGGAACACGGAGACCAAAAGGTCGAGCATGAGTCGTATAGTAGATACGATCAACATGAAGATGTTCACCGACGTTAACTAGTCCGTCTCACGTGATGATCGGACACGGCCTAGTTGACTCGGATCATGTAATCACTTAGATGACTAGAGGGATGTCTATCTGAGTGGGAGTTCATAAGATGAACTTAATTATCCTGAACATAGTCAAAAGACCTTTTGCAAATCATGTCGTAGCTCGCGCTATAGTTCTACTGTTTAGATATGTTCCTAGAGAAAATTATAGTTGAAAGTTGATAGTAGCGATTATGCGATCAGTAGAAAGCTTATGTCCTTAATGCACCGCTCAGTATGCTGAACCCCAAACGTCGTTTGTGGATGTTGTGAACATCGGACATACACGTCTTGATAACTACGTGATAGTTCAGTTAAACGGTTTAGAGTTGAGGCACCAAAGACGTTTTCGAAACGTCGCGGAACATATGAGATGTTTCGAGGGCTGAAATTAGGATTCCAGGCTCGTGCCCACGTCAAGAGGTTTGAGACCTCCGACGATTTTCTTAGCCTGCAAACTAAGGAGAGAAGCTCAATCGTTGAGCTTGTGCTCAGATTGTCTGAGTACAACAATCACTTGAATCAAGTGGGAGTTGATCTTCCAGATGAAATAGTGATAGTTTCTCCGAAGTCATTACCACCAAGCTGCTAGAGCTTCGTGATGAACTATAACATATCAGGGATAGATATGATGATCCTTGAAATATTCGCGTTGTTTGACACCGCGAAAGTAGAAATCAAGAAGGAGCATCAATCGTTGATGGTTGATGAAACCACTAGTTTCAAGAAGGGCAAGGGAAAGAAGGGATACTTCATGAAACGGCAAATCAGCTGCTGCACCAATGAAGAAACCCGAGGTTGAACCCAAACCCGAGACTAAGTGCTTCTGTAATAAGGGGAACAACCACTGGAGCAAGATTACCCTAGATACTTGGTAGATGAGAAGGCTGGCAAGGTCGATAGAAGTATATTGGATATACATTATGTTAATGTGTACTTTACTAGTACTCCTAGTAGCACCAGGGTATTAGATACCGGTTCGATTGCTAAGTGTTAGTAACTCGAAATAAAAGCTACGGAATAAAACGGAGACTAGCTAAAGGTGAGCTGACGATATGTGTTGGAAGTGTTTCCAAGTTTGATGTGATCTAACATCGCACGCTCCCTCTACCATCAAGATTAGTATTAAACCTGAATAAGTGCTCTTGCACCTAAAGGAATGGTTTATTGAATTTTGGTCGTAGTGATACACATTTTCATGCCAAAAGATATAAGATAGTAATGATAGTACCACTTGCTTGTGGCACTGCCATGTAAGTCATATTGGTATAAAACGCATGAAGAAGCTCCATGTTGATGGATCTTTGGACTCACTCGTTTTTGAAAAGTTTGAGACATGCGAACCATGTCTATTGGTGTATATGCATGAAGAGACTCCATGCAAATGGACCGTATGAACTCACTTGATTTTGAATCACTTGAGATATGCAAATCATACCACATAGGCAAGATGACTGAAAAGCCTCGGTTTCAGTAAAATGGAACAAGATAGCAACTTGTTGGAAGTAACACATTTTGATGTGTGCGGTCCAATGAGTGCTGAGGCATGCAGTGAATATCGTTATGTTCTTACTTCACAGATGATTCGAGTAGATGTTGAGTATATTTACTTGATGAATCACGAGTCTGAATTATTGAAAGGTTCAAGTAATTTCAGTGTGAAGTTGAAAGATCGTCATGACAAGAGGATAAAAGATCTATGATATGATCATAGAGATGAATATCTGAGTTACGAGTTTTGGCACACAATTAAGACATTGTGGAAATTGTTTCACAATTAATACCGCCTGGAACACCATAGTGTGATGGTGTGTCCGAACATCATAACTGCACCCTATTGGATATGATGCATACCATGATGTCTCTTATCGAATTACCACTATCGTTCATGGGTTAGGCATTAGAGACAACCACATTCACTTTAAATAGGGCACCACGTAATTCCGTTGAGACGACACCGTTTAGAGAAACCTAAGTTGTCGTTTCTTAAAAGTTTGGGGCTGCGACGCTTATATGAAAAAGTTTCAGGTTGATAAGCTCGAACCCAAAGCGGATAAAATGCATCTTCATAGGAAACCCAAAACAGTTGGGTATACCTCCTAATTCAGATCCGAAAGCAATATGGATTGTTTCTTGAATCGGGTCCTTTCTCGAGGAAAGGTTTCTCTCGAAAGAATTGAGTGGGAGGATGGTGGAGACTTGATGAGGTTATTGAACCATCACTTCAACCAGTGTGTGGCAGGGCACAGGAAGTTGTTCCTGTGGCACCTACACCAATTGAAGTGGAAGCTTATGATATTGATCATGAAACTTCGGATCAAGTCACTACCAAACCTCGTAGGACGACAAGGACACGTACTACTTCGGAGTGGTAAGGTGATCCTGTCTTGAAGGTCATGTTGCTAGACAACAATGAACCTACGAGCTATGGAGAAGCGATGGTGGGCCCGGATTCCGATAAATGGCTCGAGGCCATAAAATCCGAGAACGGATCCATGGACTTTGGTGGACTTGCCCGATCGGCAAGCCATTAAGATAAATGGATCTTTAAGAAGAAGACGGACGTGGGTGGTAATGTCACCATCCATGAAGCTCGACTTGTGGCAAAAAGTTTTTCACAAGTTCAAGGAGTTGACTACGATGAGATTTTCTCATCCGTAGCGATGCTTAAGTCCGTCGGATTCATGTTAGCATTAGCTGTATTTATGAAATCTGGCAGATGGATATCAAAACGAGTTTCCTTACCAGTTTTCGTGAGGAAAGGTTGTATGTAATACAATCAGAAAGTTTTTGTCGATCCTAAGGATGCTAAAAGGTATGCTAGCTCCAGCGATCCTTCTAAGGACTGGAGTGAGCATCTCGGAGTTGGAATGTATGCTTTGATGATGATCAAAGATTTTGGGTTTGTACAAAGTTTATGAGAAACTTGTATTTCCAAAGAAGTGAGTGGGAGCACTATAGAATTTCTGATGAGTATATGTTGTTGACATATTGTTGATCAGAAATAACGTAGAATTTCTAGAAAGCATATAGGGTTATTTGAAAGGTGTTTTTCAATGGAAAGCCTGGATTAAGCTACTTGAACATTGAGCATCAAGATCTATAAGGATAGATCAAAATGCTTAATAATACTTTCAAATGAGCACATACCTTGACATGATCTTGAAGGTGTTCAAGATGGACCAGTCAAAGAAGGAGTTCTTGCCTGAGTTGTAAGGTACGAAGTTAAGACTTAAAGCTCGACCACGGCAGAATAGAGAGAAAGGACGAAGGTCGTCCCCTATGCTTAAGACGTAGGCTCTTCAGTATGCTATGCTGTGTACCGCACCTGAAGTGTGCCTTGCCATGAGTCAGTCAAGGGGTACAAGAGTGATCCAAGAATGGCTCACAGGACAGCGGTCAAAGTTATCCTTAGTAACTAGTGGACTAAGGAATTTTCTCGATTATGGAGGTGGTAAAAGAGTTCGTCGTAAAGGTTACGACGATGCAAGCTTGACACCTATCCGGATAGCTCTGAGTAGAGAGACCGGATACATATAATGGAGCAATAATTTAGAATAGCTCCAAGTAGAACAGATGTTTGGAATAGCTCCAAATAGAGCGTGGTAGCTGCATCTAGGAGATGACATAGAGATTTGTAAAGCACACACGGATCTGAAAGGTTCAGACCCGTTGACTAAAACCTCTCTCACAAGCAACATGATCAAACATAAAACTCATTGAGTGTTAATCACATAGTGATGTGAACTAGACTATTGACTCTAGTAAACTCTTGGGTATTAGTCACATGGCGATGTGACCTGTGAGTGTTAATCACATGGCGATGTGAACTAGATTATTGACTCTAGTGCAAGTGGGAGACTGTTGGAAATATGCCCTAGAGGCAATAGTAAAAGTATTATTATTATATTTCCTTGTTCATGATAATTGTCTTTTATTCATGCTATAACTGTATTATCCGGAAATCGTAATACACGTGTGAATACATAGACCACAATATGTCCCTAGTGAGCCTCTAGTTGACTAGCTCGTTGTGATCAACAGATAGTCATGGTTTCCTGGCTATGGACATTGGATGTCGTTGATAACGGGATCACATCATTAGGAGAATGATGTGATGGACAAGACCCAATCCTAAGACTAGCACAAAAGATCGTGTAGTTCATTTGCTAGAGCTTTGCCAATGTCAAGTATCTCTTCCTTTGACCATGAGATCGTGTAACTCCTGGATACCGTAGGAGTGCCTTGGGTGTATCAAACGTCACAACGTAACTGGGTGACTATAAAGGTACACTACAGGTATCTCTGAAAGTATCTATTGTTTTATGCGGATCGAGACTGGGATTTGTCACTCCGTGTAAACGGAGAGGTATCTCTGGGCCCACTCGGTAGGACATCATCATCATATGCGCAATGTGACCAATGAGTTGATCACGGGATGATGTGTTACGGAACGAGTAAAGTGACTTGCCGGTAACGAGATTGAACAAGGTATTGGATACCGACGATCGAGTCTCGGGCAAGTAACATACCGATAGACAAAGGGAATTGAATACGGGATTGATTAAAGTCCTTGACATCGTGGTTCATCCGATGAGATCATCGTGGAACATGTGGGAGCCAACATGGGTATCCAGATCCCGCTGTTGGTTATTGACTGGAGAACGTCTCGGTCATGTCTGCATGTCTCCCGAACCCGTAGGGTCTACACACTTAAGGTTCGATGACGCTAGGGTTATAAAGGAAGCTTGTATGTGGTTACCGAATGTTGTTCGGAGTCCCGGATGAGATCCCGGACGTCACGAGGAGTTCCGGAATGGTCCGGAGGTAAAGATTTATATATAGGAAGTCCTGTTTCGGCCATCGGGACAAGTTTCGGGGTCATCGGTATTGTACCGGGACCACCGGAAGGGTCCCGGGGGCCCACCGGGTGGGGCCACCTGCCCCGGGGGGCCACATGGGCTGAAGGGGGTGCGCCTTGGCCTACATGGGCCAAGGGCACCAGCCCCAAGAGGCCCATGCGCCTAGGGAACCCTAGAGGGAAGAGTCCTCGAGGGGGAAGGCACCTCCGAGGTGCCTTGGGGAGGATGGACTCCTCCCCCCCTCTTGGCCGCACCCCTTTCTTGGAGTAGGGGGAAAGGCTGCGCCTCCCCCCTCTCCCCTGCCCCTATATATAGTGGAGGGGAGGGAGGGCATCCATACCTGAGCCCTTGGCGCCTCCCTCCCTCCCGTGACACCTCCTCCTCTCCCGTAGGTGCTTGGCGAAGCCCTGCGGGATTGCCACGCTCCTCCACCACCACCACGCCGTTGTGCTGCTGTTGGATGGAGTCTTCCTCAACCTATCCCTCTCTCCTTGCTGGATCAAGGCGTGGGAGACGTCACCGGGCTGTACGTGTGTTGAACGCGGAGGTGCCGTCCGTTCGGCACTTGATCATCGGTGATCTGAATCACGACGAGTACGACTCCATCAACCCCGTTCACTTGAATGCTTCCGCTTAGCGATCTACAAGGGTATGTAGATGCACTCCCCTTTCTACTCGTTGCTGGTCTCTCCATAGATAGATCTTGGTGTTTCGTAGGAAAATTTTTGAATTTCTGCTACGTAGGAATGGGTCATGTCAATCAGATCATTCACCTAATGATGTGATCCCATTAATCAAATAACAACTCTTTGTCCATGGTTAGGAAACATAACCATCTTTGATTAACGAGCTAGTCAAGTAGAGGCATACTAGTGACACTCTATTTGTCTATGTATTCTCACATGTATTATGTTTCCGGTTAATACAATTCTAGCATGAATAATAAACATTTATCATGATATAAGGAAATAAATAATAACTTTATTATTGCCTCTAGGGCATATTTCCTTCAGTCTCCCACTTGCACTAGAGTCAATAATCTAGATTACACAGTAATGATTCTAACACCCATGGAGCCTTGGTGCTGATCATGTTTTACTCATGGAAGAGGCTTAGTCAACGGGTCTGCTACATTCAGGTCCGTATGTATCTTGCAAATCTCTATGTCTCCCACCTGGACTAGATCCCGGATGGAATTGAAGCGTCTCTTGATGTGCTTGGTTCTCTTGTGAAATCTGGATTCCTTTGCCAAGGCAATTGCACCAGTATTGTCACAAAAGATTTTCATTGGACCCGATGCACTAGGTATGACACCTAGATCGGATATGAACTCCTTCATCCAGACTCCTTCATTTGCTGCTTCCGAAGCAACTATGTATTCCGCTTCACACGTAGATCCCGCCACGATGCTTTGTTTAGAACTGCACCAACTGACAGCTCCACCGTTTAATGTAAACACGTATCCGGTTTGCGATTTAGAATCGTCCGGATCAGTGTCAAAGCTTGCATCAACGTAACCATTTACGATGAGCTCTTTGTCACCTCCATAAACGAGAAACATATCCTTAGTCCTTTTCAGGTATTTTAGGATGTTCTTGACCGCTGTCTAGTGATCCACTCCTAGATTACTTTGGTACCTCCCTGCTAGACTTATAGCAAGGCACACATCAGGTCCGGTACACAGCATTGCATACATGATAGAGCCTATGGCTGAAGCATAGGGAACATCTTTCATTTTCTCTCTATCTTCTGCAGTGGTCGGGCATTGAGTCTTACTCAACTTCACACCTTGTAACACAGGCAAGAACCCTTTCTTTGCTTGATCCATTTTGAACTTCTTCAAAACTTTGTCAAGGTATGTGCTTTGTGAAAGTCCAATTAAGCGTCTTGATCTATCTCTATAGATCTTAATGCCTAATATGTAAGCAGCTTCACCGAGGTCTTTCATTGAAAAACTCTTATTCAAGTATCCCTTTATGCTATCCAGAAATTCTATATCATTTCCAATTAGTAATATGTCATCCACATATAATATCAAAAATGCTACAGAGCTCCCACTCACTTTCTTGTAAATACAAGCTTCTCCAAAAGTCTGTATAAAACCAAATGCTTTGATCACACTATCAAAGCATTTATTCCAACTCCGAGAGGCTTGCACCAGTCCATAAATGGATCATTGGAGCTTGCACACTTTGTTAGCTCCCTTTGGATCGACAAAACCTTCTGGTTGCATCATATACAACTCTTCTTCCAGAAATCCATTCAGGAATGCAGTTTTGACATCCATCTGCCAAATTTCATAATCATAAAATGCGGCAATTGCTAACATGATTTGGACAGACTTAAGCATCTCTACGAGTGAGAAGGTCTCATCATAGTCAATCCCTTGAACTTGCCGAAAACCTTTTGCGACAAGTCGAGCTTTCTAGACAGTAATATTACCGTCAACGTCAGTCTTCTTCTTGAAGATCCATTTATTCTCAATTGCTTGCCGATCATTGGGCAAGTCAACCAAAGTCCATACTTTGTTCTCATACATGGATCCCATCTCAGATTTGATGGCTTCAAGCCATTTTGTGGAATCTGGGCTCACCATCGCTTCTTCATAGTTCGTAGGTTCATCATGATCTAGTAGCATGACTTCCAGAACAGGATTACCGTACCACTCTGGCGCGGATCTCACTCTGGTTGATCTATGAGGTTCAGTAGTATCTTGTTCTGAAGTTTCATGATCATTATTATTAGCTTCCTCAGTAATTGGTGTAGGTGTCGCAGAAATAGGTTTCTGTGATGTACTACTTTCCAATAAGGGAGTAGGTACAATTACCTCGTCAAGTTCTAATTTCCTCCCACTCACTTCTTTCGATAGAAACTCCTTCTCCAGAAAGTTTCCGAATTTAGCAACAAAAGTCTTGCCTTCGGATCTGTGATAGAAGGTGTATCAATAGTTTCCTTTGGATATCCTATGAAGACACATTTCTCCGATTTGGGTTCGAGCTTATCAGGTTGAAGCTTTTTCACATAAGCATCGCAGCCCCAAACTTTCAGAAACGACAACTTTGGTTTCTTGCCAAACCACAGTTCATAAGGCGTCGTCTCAACGGATTTTGATGGTGCCCTATTTAACGTGAATGCGGCCGTCTCTAGAGCGTATCCCCAAAACGATAGCGGTAAATCAGTAAGAGACATCATAGATCGCACAATATCTAGTAAAGTACGATTACGACGTTCAGACACACCATTACGCTGTGGTGTTCCGGGTGGCGTGAGTTGCGAAACTATTCCACATTGTTTCAAATGTACACCAAACTCGTAACTCAAATATTCTCCTCCACGATCAGATCGTAGGAATTTTATTTTCTTGTTACGATGATTTTCAACTTCACTCTGAAATTCTTTGAACTTCTCAAACGTTTTAGACTTGTGTTTCATTAAGTAGATATACCCATATCTGCTTAAGTCATCTGTGAAGGTGAGAAAATAACAATATCCGCCACGAGCCTCAACATTCATCGGACCACATACATATGTATGTATGATTTCCAACAAATCTGTTGCTCTCTCCATAGTACCGGAGAACGGTGTTTTTGTCATCTTACCCATAAGGCACGGTTCGCAAGTACCAAGTGATTCATAATGAAGTGGTTCCAAAAGCCCATCAGTATGGAGTTTCTTCATGCGCTTTATACCGATATGACCCAAATGGCAGTGCCACAAATAAGTTGCACTATCATTATCAACTCTGCATCTTTTGGCTTCAACACTATGAATATGTGTGTCACTACTATCGAGATTTAATAAGAATAGACCACTCTTTAAGGGTGCATGACCATAAAAGATATTACTCATGTAAATAGAACAACCATTATTCTCTGATTTAAATGAATAACCGTCTTGCATCAAACAAGATCCAGATATAATGTTCATGCTTAACGCTGGCACCAAATAACAATTATTTAGGTCTAATACTAATCCCGAAGGTAGATGTAGAGGTAGCGTGCCGACTGCGATCACATCGACTTTGGAACCATTTCCCACGCGCATCGTCACCTTGTCCTTAGCCAATCTTCGCTTAATCCGTAGTCCTGTTTTGAGTTGCAAATATTAGCAACAGAACCAGTATCAAATACCCAGGTGCTACTGCGAGCATTAGTAAGGTACACATCAATAACATGTATATCACATATACCTTTGTTCACCTTGCCATCCTTCTTATCCGCCAAATACTTGGGGCAGTTCCGCTTCCAGTGACCAGTCTGCTTGCAGTAGAAGCACTTAGTTTCAGGCTTAGGTCCAGGTTTGGGTTTCTTCTCTTGAGTAGCAACTTGCTTGCTGTTCTTTTTGAAGTTCCCCTTCTTCTTCCCTTTGCCCTTTTTCTTGAAACTAGTGGTCTTGTTGACCATCAACACTTGATGCTCCTTCTTGATTTCTACCTCTGCAGCTTTCAGCATTGCGAAGAGCTCGGGAATAGTCTTATTCATCCCTTGCATATTATAGTTCATCACGAAGCTCTTGTAGCTTGGTGGCAGTGATTGGAGAATTCTGTCAATGACGCAATCATCTGGAAGATTAACTCCCAATTGAATCAAGTGATTATTATACCCAGACATTTTGAGTATATTCTCACTGACAGAACTGTTCTCCTCCATCTTGCAGCTATAGAACTTATTGGAGACTTCATATCTCTCAATCCGGGCATTTGCTTGAAATATTAACTTCAACTCCTGGAACATCTCATATGCTCCATGACGTTCAAAACATCGTTGAAGTTCCGATTCTAAGCCGTAAAGCATGGCACACTGAACTATCGAGTAGTCATCAGCTTTGCTCTGCCAGACGTTCATAACATCTGGTGTTGCTCCAGCAGCAGGCCTGGCACCCAGTGGTGCTTCCAGGACGTAATTCTTCTGTGCAGCAATGAGGATAATCCTCAAGTTATGGACCCAGTCCGTGTAATTGCTACCATCATCTTTCAACTTTGCTTTCTCAAGGAACGCATTAAAATTCAACGGAACAACAGCACGGGCCATCTATCTACAATCAAACATAAATAAGCAAGATACTATTAGGTACTAAGTTCAGGATAAATTTAGGTTCAATTAATCATATTACTTAAAGAACTCCCACTTAGATAGACATCCCTCTAATCCTCTAAGTGATTACGTGATCCAAATCAACTAAACCATGTCCGATCATCACGTGAGATGGAGTAGTTTCATTGGTGAACATCACTATATTGATCATATCTACTATATGATTCACGCTCGACCTTTCGGTCTCCGTGTTCCGAGGCCATATCTGTATATGCTTGGCTCGTCAAGTATAACCTGAGTATTCCGTGTGTGCAACTGTTTTGCACCCGTTGTATTTGAACGTAGAGCCTATCACACCCGATCATCACGTGGTGTCTCAGCACGAAGAACTTTCGCAATGGTGCACACTCAGGGAGAACACTTCTTGATAATTAGTGAGAGATCATCTTATAATGCTACCGTCAATCAAAGCAAGATAAGATGCATAAAAGATAAACATCACATGCAATCAATATAAGTGATATGATATGGCCATCATCATCTTGTGCTTGTGATCTCCATCTTCGAAGCACCGTCGTGATCACCATCGTCACCGGCGCGACACCTTGATCTCCATCGTAGCATCGTTGTCGTCTCGCCAATCTTATGCTTCCACGACTATCGCTACCACTTAGTGATAAAGTAAAGCATTACAGCGCGATTGCATTGCATACAATAAAGCGACAATCATATGGCTCCTGCCAGTTGCCGATAACTCGGTTACAAAACATGATCATCTCGTACAATAAAATTTAGCATCTTGCCTTGACCATATCACATCACAACATGCCCTGCAAAAACAAGTTAGACGTCCTCTACTTTGTTGTTGCAAGTTTTACGTGGCTGCTACGGGCTTAAGCAAGAACCAATCTTACCTACGCATCAAAACCACAACGATAGTTTGTCAAGTTGGTGCTGTTTTAACCTTCGCAAGGACCGGGCGTAGCCACACTCGGTTCAACTAAAGTTGGAGAAACTGTCACCCGCTAGCCACCTTTGTGCAAAGCACGTCGGGAGAACCGGTCTCACGTAAGCGTACGCGTAATGTCAGTCTGGGCCGCTTCGTCCAACAATAGCGCCGAACCAAAGTATGACATGCTGGTAAGCAGTATGACTTATATCGCCCACAACTCACTTGTGTTCTACTCGTGCATATAACATCAACACATAAAACCTAGCCTCTGATGCCACTGTTGGGGAACGTAGTAATTTCAAAAAATTCCTACGCACACGCAAGATCATGGTGATGCATAACAACGAGAGGGGAAAGTGTGATCTACGTACCCTTGTAGACCGACAGCGGAAGCGTTAGCACAACGCGGTTGATGTAGTCGTACGTCTTCACGGCCCGACCGATCAAGCACCGAAACTACGGCACCTCCGAGTTTTAGCACACGTTCAGCTCGATGACGATCCCCGGACTCCGATCCAGCAAAGTGTCGGGGAAGAGTTCCGTCAGCATGACGGCGCGGTGACGATATTGATGTACTACCATCGCAGGGCTTCGCCTAAGCACCGCTACAATATTATCGAGGACTATGGTGGAAGGGGGCACCGCACACGGTTAAGAATATGATCACGTGGATCAACTTGTGTGTCTAGGGGTGCCCCCTGCCCCCGTATATAAAGGATCAAAAGGGGGGTGCGGCCGGCCAGGAGGAGGGCGCGCCAGGAGGAGTCCTACTCCCACCGGGAGTAGGATTCCCCCTTTTCCTAGTTGGAATAGGATTCGGGAGGGGGAAAGAGGAGAGAGAGAAGGAAGGGGGGCGCCACCCCCCTCTCCTTATCCTATTCGGACTAGGGGGGGAGGGGCGCGCGGCCCAGCCTTGTCCACCTCTCCTCTCTTCCACTAAAGCCCACTAAGGCCCATATACCTCCCGGGGGGTTCCGGTAACCTCCCGGTACTCCGGTAAAATCCCGATTTCACCCGGAACACTTCCGATATCCAAATATAGGCTTCCAATATACCAATCTTTATGTCTCGACCATTTCGAGACTCCTCGTCATGTCCGTGATCACATCCGGGACTCCGAACAAACTTCGGTACATCAAAATACATAAACTCATAATATAACTGTCATCGAAACCTTAAGTGTGCGGACCTTACGGGTTCGAGAACAATGTAGACATGACCGAGACACGTCTTCGGTCAATAACCAATAGCGGAACCTGGATGCTCATATTGGCTCCTACATATTCTACGAAGATCTTTTATCGGTCAGACCGCATAACAACATACGTTGTTCCCTTTGTCATCGGTATGTTACTTGCCCGAGATTCGATCGTCGGTATCTCAATACCTAGTTCAATCTCGTTACCGGCAAGTCTCTTTACTCGTTTTGTAATACATCATCTCACAACTAACTCATTAGCTGCAATGCTTGCAAGGCTTATGTGATGTGCATTACCGAGAGGGCCCAGAGATACCTCTCCGACAATCGGAGTGACAAATCCTAATCTCGAAATACGCCAACCCAACATGTACCTTTGGAGACACCTGTAGAGCACCTTTATAATCACCCAGTTATGTTGTGACGTTTGGTAGCACACAAAGTGTTCCTCCGGCAAACGGGAGTTGCATAATCTCATAGTCATAGGAACATGTATAAGTCATGAAGAAAGCAATAGCAACATACTAAACGATCGGGTGCTAAGCTAATGGAATGGGTCATGTCAATCAGATCATTCACCTAATGATGTGATCCCGTTAATCAAATAACAACTCTTTGTCCATGGTTAGGAAACATAACCATCTTTGATTAATGAGCTAGTCAAGTAGAGGCATACTAGTGACACTCTGTTTGTCTATGTATTCTCACATGTATTATGTTTCCGGTTAATACAATTCTAGCATGAATAATAAACATTTATCATGATATAAGGAAATAAATAATAACTTTATTATTGCCTCTAGGGCATATTTCCTTCACATACCCTCAGCCCCGAGGGAGAACTACTCCCTCCTCGTCATGGAGAGCACCGGGATGATGAAGATGGCCATCGGTGAGGGTTCCCCTGTCGGTGGGAACGACACCTATGGGATCACAAGAATCCCTACTATGGTTAGCGGGGTGCGGGGTCGTGAGAAGAGCGGATCTAATAGGTAGAACAAGGTCGTTTATCCAGGTTCGGGCCACGACGATGCGTAAAACCCTACTCCTACTTTGGTGGATTGTATATCTGTGTTCTTGAGCTAGCTATGGGGCGCGAGGAGCTCCAAAAAGTCGAATCCTTCTCCTGGTCGCCTCGGGCCTCCTTTTATAGAAAAAGGGGTTGCCACAGTGGCACATAGGAGGTGGAAAGGGTACAGTGATGCGAGGTTATCCCTCGCATTACATGACAAGGCGCATTTAATGCGTCTTGCTAGGTGTCCTTGCTTTATCAGGGACGGGGGAGAGACTAGTCTCGTCTGTCGCCGCTCCTTCTTGTGTCGACACACGCCCTGGCCAGCGACGCCTGTGATGCCACATAGGTAGGCAGGCAGCTGAGGTGGCACAGTGGTGGGTCTTCACGAAGATCTGCATGCCGCCACGCAGGTGCCTGCCCATCTGGTTAGGTCGGCAGCTGCATGCATGCGGTGGTGGAGGTTTAGTCGGCGTGGGCCTGATGGTGGCCCCTCAGGTGTCCTAGGGAAGGGCCTTGCCGGGGCCCCGACGAGGGTCTTGCCGAGGCGCCTGCTGTCATCCCCGACAAGGCGCTTGCCGGGGGCCTTGTGGTCTTCCTCGGCTGGGATCCCGCCAAGGGTTGTCGTCTCCTTAGTGCGTATCTGATCTTGAATGTCTTCACAAAGATCTGCATGCCGCCACGGGATGTCTCCCGAATCCTTGCCCTTTGGGGGCAGTGGACTCAAGAGTGATTTGCTCCGTAGGCGCGGGACGAGGCGCCGCGGCAAGGGTCTTGCCGGGGCTGCTAGAACTGTCTCCCAGCAAGGATCTTGCCGGGGGAGTGCGCTTCGTCCCCTTTGCTCTTCGTGGTCTTGGCCTTGGCGTCATTCTAGTTCTCTTGAGCTTCGGTCTTACCCTGGCTCACCTCCCTTGCCTTGCTTGGTGTGGTGGTGCCCGTGGATCAGACTGCCCGTGCACGGTTATAGGGTACAAAAAGTGTACCCCTCTTTTTGTACACCGACAGGAGCCCCCGGGCCTAGGCCACACATAAGTGCAACGCGTTATTGGGCTAGGCCCAAAAACGGTGCATGGGCAGGCGGGGCGGTTTTTACCGCGGTAAGATTCTTCGTGCGCTGCGCTTCCCACGATCCCCGCGCGTGGCGCAGCGTGGGGAGGTGCGTGTGACGTGGGTAGCATGCGTGGGGTTGGTTCCCGCAGGCATGCGTCACATCGTAGTAAAGGGGCGGTTCGCGCCTTCCCCATAAACAGAGGGAGGCGTGGAGCCGCGGCCCATTTACTGAATGGGGCTAAGGCGCGGTCTTCAAGGCGTCCACTCCCCACGATCACAGGGTGGGGAGTGGTCGTCTCACCCGTCCCCTCGGTTCTGCATGTCCGCCACGTGTCTCCCATGCGCCTGGGGCAGCAAACGGTGGAGGCGGGAAACCGGGCCGTCGCTGGTTGGGGCGGCGGGTCGGTCCTGGCTCCCTGCGCCTTCCGTATCTTGATTGGCCGAGCGGGGCGGCCGAGCCCCAACCCCGATCCTTTATAAAGAGCGGGAGGGGGGATGGCGTCCCGCATTCTTTCATCTTCTTCTTCCTTCAGCTTCTGCTCCTCCCTTCCATCCATCATGGAGAGAGGGAATCCTGGTCCTTCAACAGTGGCGGCGAGGGTCACCGCTCGACAACGTGTCCCTCCTTCTCCTGCGCCTGCGGTGGCAGAGCCAGGCGCGAGGGGAAGGGGGAGGGGGCGAGGCCATGAGCGAGGCCGGAGCGCTCGGGGAAGAGGAGGACGGGGCGGCGTGCCGGTCTCGCCTCCGCCAGCAGCTCCTCCTCCAATGGAGGGCCATGTTGGGGATGACCCTTGTGAGTTCTTCGTCAGGCTGCGTCGGCCGCCGCGCCGTCGCCTTCGTCTCCCGACTCCATTTGCGCGGGAGATGGAGCTGGATCCGCCGGAATCGTTGCGGCTGCACATGAGGGGCTGCGGGATCAGTGGCACACGGGTCCGCGTCGACTTCTCCGCCCTCACGTGATGTATCTTTGTCGGGGATGGAAGACGTTTGCTCATATCCACCACTTGACGGAGGGGCTCACTCTCCATTTTAAGTTGATGGAGGGTGGCCTTCTCTCCGTCAAGGTATTCGGGTGCTTTGCGACCCATGCAAGGTGCTGCGTGGAGAGCTCTTCTGATAGTGAAGACTCCTCGGGCGGGAGTGACGAGGAGGACAGTGGCATCGACGATGAGGGTAGTAGGCGGCAGGATGACGGGTCCTATTAGGTGTCGGGTGCCGCTCCATGCGGCACCGGCGACCCCATCATCCGCGTCGCCGGCTCCCTGAACTTCTCGGGGCCGTCTCCTTGGGCGGCTGGCGTTGGGAGGCTGCGGAAGAGGAAGAGGGCGGGCGGCAAGGCCGTCAAGTCAGAGTACGCGGGCACCAACACCTTCGACGCATGCTGACGTCCTGCCGCCTCGTCTTCGAGCTCTGCTTCCGGCGCCGCCATCACCATCCAGCCTTTGGACGGCCACCAAGATGTTCTCTTGGTGTCTTCTGCCACCCGTAGCTCGCCTAGGCGCTCCTTTTGTCCCTTTTGCCTCCTTGACCTGCCTCCTGAGGAGAGGGACAAGAAAGGGATTACGGGCACCTTATCTCTTCTTAGTTTGTAAGCCTTCGGGCCTTTGTTGAACTTAAAACTTGTAATCCCATCATTCATGTTTTTCATTCCCTATGGACTGTACCTGAGTGGAATGTTTTTAATGAAAAAGGGATGCTTGTCGGGTCATTTGTTTGCGGGTGGAACCCACGACAAGGAGTAAATCCTTGATATCTTCAAGATAAACATTTCCTTGCCCGGCAACAGGCCTTGTCGTCTCCCCACTTCACTCGACCTTCCTCACGCCTTTGGTGGAGGCAGGGATGAGGCGGGTTCAGGCTCCTTGTTTCATCCTTTCGCTACCGCGACTACGACCAAACTTGGCCCTAGGAATGAGCCCTAGGGCCTAGAGTTATGGGAGCATGGTAGCTTAGGGGAAAACGAGGTTTCACATACCTCAGTCCATAATGGAATGCATGATAAGGGATGAAGAACTTATCTGAAGCTGCAGTCCCCGGCAACCCTGGTTCGCCGTGGGTGAATCTTTGCTCTTGCAGCCCCCGGCAATACTGGCTTGCCGGGGGCTAGATGCTGGTCGGTTCCTCTTTTTTCCTCCCCAAGTGGTTCGGCACGGATATCCGTGTGTCCTATGAATCAAAGAAGACAAAAGAAAGACAAAGAGACGCACACTCGACCTCCAAGCTAGGGGTTAGTCGCCGCTAAGCACTATCAACCCTAACCAAGGACGAGACTCGACCTAGCATGCATGCTATAACTCAGGGCGCCAGCGCTTCATTTACTTATGCTCAGGGTCTGCGCCTGGCTTTGTACAAAGGGTTACATGCGTCATCGGCAATGCTCGTACAAAAGGTGGCTTGTCGGGGGGCCCGGCAAGCCGCGCCTCACGGGTAAAACTTGCGAAGATGCTCAATGTTCCAGGAGTTACTCACCGGAACGGCATCTTCGGTCTCCAGGCAGACTGCACCGAGCCTGGTGACTCGTATTACCCGATAAGGGCCTTCCCACTTTGGCGTCAACTTGTTGGAATTATTGGCCGATTGAACGCGCCGAAGAACAAGGTCGCCTTCCTCAAAGCTTCGGGCATGAACCTTGCGGCTATGGTAGCGGCGCAAGGCTTGCTGGTAGCGTGCTGCTCTCACAGCCGCCCAAAGACGATCTTCCTCAAGGAGCATTGCGTCATCTTGCCGCAATTGCTCTTGCTCAAGCTCGTCATGAGCGAGTACTCGAGGTGACCCGTATATGAGTTCCATGGGGAGAACTGCTTCTGCCCCATATACCAGGGCAAAGGGTGTCTGGCCGGTGGCTCGATTTGGTGTCATTCTAATTGACCAAATAACCGCCGACAATTCATCAATCCAGCGCCTTCCACTCTTGTGCAGTCTGTCAAAGGTCTTTGTCCTCAAGCCACGCAGTACTTCAGCATTTGCCCTCTCAGCTTGACCATTGCTTTGTGGGTGAGCAACGGAAGCGAAACAGACCTTGCTGCCGAGGTCTTGAATATATTGCATAAAGGTGTGGCTTGTGAACTGCGTGCCGTTTTCGGTGATAACCCTATTGGGTACACCAAAACGGCACACCAGTCCTTTGAAGAACTTGACGGCCGACTGTGCTGTGACCTTCCTCACTGCTTCCACTTCTGGCCACTTTGTAAACTTATCGATTGCAACGTACAAGTACTCAAAGCCCCCAACAGCATGGGGGAAAGGGCCCAGTATGTTGAGCCCCCAGACCGAGAAAGGCCAGGAGAGAGGAATGGTTTGAAGGGCTTGAGCTGGCTGATGAAGCTTCTTTGAATGGAACTGACACGCTTCACACCTGGTGACTAGTGTCTTTGCATCCTGGAGGGCGGTGGGCCAGAAGAAGCCTTGCCGAAACGCTTTGCCGGCAAGGGCCCTTGACCCGATGTGCGATCCACATATGCCTCCATGTACCTCCGCCAACAGCCCCAGTCCTTCCTCTCGAGGGATACACTTCAATTTCACGCTGTTCGGCCTCTTTTCTGTACAGGATGTCATCGACGAACTGGTACATAGTAGAGGAATGGGCTACTTTTTCCGCTTCTTCCTGCTCCTTAGGAAGTTCCCCTGTTTGGAGGAATCGGACGGTATGCTGTGCCCACGCTGGAGCCTGGGGATCGACGACAAGGACTAAAGGCATTTCCTCCGCTACAGGAGCGGCTGTCTCGACGGCAAGAGCTTGATGCTCCACCGGAGCTAGCCGTCCCGTGGCGGGCTCAGTATCTCCAGCAACATCCTTGCCGGCGGCTCCGGGGATCTCGGTGGGAAAGTACTTGCCGGGCCCTGATTTCCTCCTCTTGTTTTGCCCTGTTGATGGATCAACGGATGGCTGAGTTAGCTGAAGCACAAAGGTACCTGGTTCCACAGGTAGCTTGAGGGCAGCGCATTTTAACAGGTAATCGGCGATATCATTCTCCGCATGGGGAACGTATTCTGCCTGTATACCATCAAAACGCTCTTCTAGCTTTCTCACTTCATCGACGTAGGCCTTCATCAACGGGCTCTGGTAATCCTTGTTGACTTGCTTGACGACAAGTTGCGAGTCGCCTCTAACGACGAGTTTCTTGATTCCGAGGTCCGCCGCGATCCTAAGACCGGCAAGCAGCCCTTCGTACTCAGCCGTATTGTTTGTTGACACCTCCCTGGGGAAGTGCATCTGGATCACGTACTTGAGGTGCTCTCCGGTGGGCGCGACAAGCAGTACGCCAGCCCCGGCACCCTGTAAGGAGAAAGCTCCATCAAAGTACATGATCCAGTCACAACTTGCCTCTTTGCCGGGGAGAGTAGTCTCTTGGGTTTCTTCGTCAGGCGTCGCGGTCCATTCTGCAACGAACTCTGCCAGGACTCGGCTTTGAATCGTCGAGGTACTCTCAAACTTGAGGCCAAAGTTGGATAGTTCCAGTGCCCACTCTATGATCCTTCCCGTTGCGTCTGGATTGTG
The DNA here is from genome assembly GCF_002162155.2 of Triticum dicoccoides. Lineage (NCBI taxonomy): Eukaryota > Viridiplantae > Streptophyta > Magnoliopsida > Poales > Poaceae > Triticum > Triticum dicoccoides. The sequence continues at coordinate 480,871,721 of NC_041386.1, read as the reverse complement.
CAATATCCGTTGCAGAGGGAGGTGAGTGACGACAGTGATTTCGTGCGCCTGGAAGTAGTGACGCAGCTTCCTTGAGGCCATAAGAAGGCCAAAGAGCAGTTTCTGCACACCGGAGTACCTCGATCTAGCCCCCTGCAGGAGGGTACTAACAAAGTAGACCGGGTGCTGCATCATTTTCTTCTTCGGCGGCACTTCAATTGGCTGTGTCGTCTTAGCATCGGTGGCATCGGGCTCCGTCGCTGCTATTACCTCATCATCAATTTCTCTCTGCGCCACTAGTGCGGCGCTGACCACCTGGTTCATTGCCGCCAGGTACAGCAGCAACAGTTCCTGTGGCCTAGGCGCAACCAGTATTGGCGCAGAGGAGAGGTACCTCTTCAAATCTTGCAATGTTGCTTCGTCTTCTAGCGTCCACTCCATCGGGCCCGCCTTTTTCAAAATCTTGAAAAAGGAAGGGCGCTCTCGGCGGACTTGGAAATGAACCTGCTCATGGCGGTAACGCAACCAGCAAGCCGACACACATCCTTGACTCTCTTGGGCGCTTCAATCTGCTCTATAGCTTTGATCTTGTCCGGATTGGCCTCTATCCCACGTTGTGACACAAAGAACCCGAGAAGCTTGCCAGACGGGACGCCGAAGACGCACTTCTCAGGGTTCAGCTTGAGATTGATCTTGCGTAGGTTTGCAAACGTTTCTTGTAAATCTGATATGAGGGTTGCCCTGTCCTTGGTTTTGACCACTATATCATCCATATAAGCTTCCATATTTCTATGGAGCTGGGGTTCAAAACCAATCTGGACCGCCCTTGCAAACGTTGAACCAGCACTCTTCAACCCAAAAGGCATCCGTACAAAGCAATACGTACCATATGGGGTGACGAATGCCGTTTTCTCTTCATCTTCCCTTGTCATGAAGATCTGGTGGTAGCCGGAGTAGGCATTGAGGAATGACAACAGATCACACCCAGCTGTGGAGTCAACAATCTGGTCGATGTGCGGCAATGGGAAGGGGTCTTTGGGACAAGCCTTATTAATATTTGTGTAATCAATACACAACCTCCACTTCCCATTTGCCTTGGGCACTACCACCGGATTGGCCAACCACGTTGGATGGAGCACTCCTCTTACCAAACCCGCTGCTTCCAGTTTCCGGATCTCCTCTGTGATGAACTCTTGTCGTTCCAAAGCTTGCTTTCTGACCTTCTGCTTGACGGGCCGCGCATGAGGACAGACATCAAGGTGGTGCTCAATCACCTTCTTGGGAACGCCGGGGATGTCGGATGCTTGCCATGCAAACACATCGACATTCGCCCGCAGGAAGGTGACGAGCGCGTCTTCCTATTTGTCGTCAAGGGTGGAGCTTATGGTAAAAGCTCCTCCCGTGCCGTTCTCCTTGACAGAAACCTTCTTGGTTCCTGGCGGTGTGGCCCTGGACTTCTTGTTTCTATCAGCGGAGCTCTCTGGCACGTCCTCGACGGGAGCGCTACACTCCGAAGAGGTGCGCTTGCCGGAGTGGGTGCCTGAGGTCTCACCGGTCTTCTTCTTTTGCCTTCCCGGGGCTCCAGCGGTAGGAGCAAGCGCCTTAGCAGTGGCGGCTGCTGCAACTGCTTGTTGGTAGAGTTGGTCAGCGCAAATTAGCGCATCCTTCTTGTCTGATGGGACGGTGATGATCGTCACAGTCCCCGGCATCTTCAGGGTGTTGTAGGCGTAATGTGACGCCGCCATGAACTTGGCCAGCGCTGGGCGTCCAAGGATCCCGTTGTAAGGCAAGGGGATCTTGGCAACGTCGAACACAATCCTTTCTGTCCTGTAGTTTAGATCACTCCCAAAAGTCACGGGCAACGTGACCTTTCCCTTAGGTTGACTTCTTCCCGGGTTGACCCCCTGAAACGTGCCCGTCTCTTCGAGGTCTTCATCAGGAATATGCAATTTCTCGACCACGGCAGGCGAGATTAAGTTCAGACCGGCCCCGCCATCGACTAGCATCTTTGTCACCTTGAGGTTGCGTATTGTTGGTGAAACCAACAATGGCAAGCACCCGACTGCAGTAGTGCGATCAGGGTGATCCTCAGTGTCAAAAATGATAGGTGTGCTGGACCACTTCAGCGGCCTTTGGGAATCAAACGACGGTTCCGCCGCTGTGATCTCACGCGCCCACTGTTTAAGCTGGCGGTGAGAGGTATGCAGCGAGGCGCCGCCATCGACGCACATGGCCTCTGTAGCTTTCTGAAATCCTTGGTCACGAGACTCATCATCCTCTTCGTGATCATAGTCTTCTGGCTTTTTGTCACGGCCCCGGGCGGGCCTCTCCCGCTGTTTATCTTTGCCGCGACGGCCCGCCTGGCCGTCACGCTTCTTGCCGGACCCCTCAGCACCGTCCTGGCCTTTCTCCTTGTCCCGCCTCTCATATTCAGCCCTCTGCTTCTCAGCAAGGAGCTCAACCTGTCGGCAGTTCTGGAGATCATGGCCTTTGGTGCGATGGATCTTGCAGTATTGCTTGTCGGAGTTTCCTGGCTTCTCGGCAGCCGCCAAGGCCCGGCAGGCGACACATCCGGCAATTTCCTTGCCGGGGTCATCTGCCTTGGTTTTCTTGGCGGAGCCGGAGTTGCCAGATCCCTCGACGGCAAGCACAGCTTTACCTTTGCGCTTCTTGTTGCAGCGCCGGCCTTTCTTCGCCGGGGCGGTAGTATCCTCATCTGAGGAGTCGGTTTCCACGCCGGCATCTTCACCGGGGTACTTCCTTCCCTCTTTAGCTCGGGCACATCTGTCAGCGAGAACATAGAGTTCTACCACATCTTTCACCTTGTTCATTGCCAGTTCTTCGCGCATCTTGCGGTTACGCACATTCTGATGGAACGCGCTGATGATGGCGGCAGGGTGAACATCAGGGATATTGTACTGTACCCGGCTGAACCTCTGTATATACTTGCGCAGACTCTCGCCTTCCTTTTGGGGAATGACATGCAGGTCACTTGCTTGGCCATGGGCTTGGTGACCTCCAGTAAAGGCGCCCACAAACTCATGGCACAAATCCGACCAGGAGGAAATAGAGTCTACCGGCAAGTGCATCAACCACGACATGGCATTGGGTTTAAGAGCCAACGGAAAGTAATTTGCAAGCACCTTATCGTCGCGGGCTCCGACGGCTTGCATCACGATGGTGTAGATGCTGAGGAACTCAGATGGGTGAGTCTTGCCGCTGTACTTTTTGCCAACGTCAGGTTTGAAGGTGCAGTGAGTGGGCCACTGGAACTGCCGCAGCTCACGGGTAAAAGTCGGACAGCCTACCTCATAAGGTAGGCCTCCAGGGCTCTCTGGGGCCAGGTGGTTCACAGCAGGCCCTGCTCGCCTGTCTGACTGGTGGCGCTCTCCGCGCCGGCGCTCGATAGTGGTTCGAACGTCTTCATGGGCTCGTTCCCGAAGAACTTGGCGTTGGTCATAGTGGGTCCGCGGGTCATACGATGCTATGGAGATGGCGTCGCCCGCGACGTCGCGACAAGCCGGCGTCCGTGGTACCGGATGGGGAAGAGGTGAATGCACTGTGGTCGTGGCGCCGCCGGCTTTTCCACCACTGGTCCGCGGGACTCCATCGGAACGTTGACCCGGGAGCCCCACCGTACTTGGTTCGTCTTTGTTGGCCACCGCAACAAGGCTTCGAATAGTGGCTCTCCATTCGTCGAGTTTCCCCGTAGTGGGAGGAAAGTCGAGGAGCAACTGCGCGCGCGCCAGGGCCTCTGCTGGCGTCGGTGGCGGCGAAACCTGCATGGATCGCGACGCGCTTCGACTTCTGACCATGTCAGAAGGAGCTCTATCACGACCCCACGGTCGCATGCCATTTTCACCAGCGCCTCGGCGAGTGGGCAGGTCTTCTACGTCCCGGGAGTGGCGCTCGGGGCTCTTCCCGCAGTGACGCCCGGGATCTTCGGCGTGATTACGCCGTTCATCGCGCGCTGCCTGGGAGGAGCGTGCTGTTGACGCCGGCGTGGGAGTCTTGGAGGCCCTTGCATCGCCTTCGGGCGGGCGGCGATGACCTTGGAAGGCCCCGCTCCACCCGCGAAGGACTTGGCTCTGCCTTTGGATTTGGCGAGGTGTGGCCCGTTACCAGGCGCACAAACATCGCCGCCTCCCAAACTCCGGCTGCTGGGATGGTGCTGGTGTTCGCGAGCAGCGCCTCGGGTCCTTTCTGCGACCGGTCCGCTGCTCGCCCGCGTTGGGACGGGCTGTCCGGCTTCCGACTGGCCAACCGCCACCGTCGTCTTCTTCTTGGGCGCCATGATGATAAAGAAACGCCGAACTAACTGCTAAAGCCGATTCTCACAACTGCGCCCCCTACCTGGCGCACCAAAGATGTCGGTGGGAACGACACCTATGGGATCACAAGAATCCCTACTATGGTTAGCGGGGCGCGGGGTCGTGAGAAGAGCGGATCTAACAGGTAGCACACGGTTCGTTTATCCAGGTTCAGGCCGCGAGGATGCATAAAACCCTACTCCTGCTTTGGTGGATTGTATATCTGTGTTCTTGAGCTAGCTATGGGGCATGAGGAGCTCCAAAAAGCCGAATCCTTCTCCTGGTCGCCTCGGGCCTCCTTTTATAGAAAAAGGGGTTGCCACAATGGCACACAGGAGGTGGAAAGGGTCCAGAGATGTGAGGTTATCCCTCGCATTACATGACAAGGCGCATTTAATGCGTCTTGCTTAGGTGTCCTTGCTTTATCGGGGACGGGGGAGAGACCAGTCTCGTCCGTCGCCGCTCCTTCTTGTGTCGACACGCGCCCTGGCCAGCGACGCCTGTGATGCCACGTAGGTAGGCAGGCAGCTGAGGTGGCGCAGTGGTGGGTCTTCACGAAGATCTGCATGCCGCCACGCAGGTGCCTGCCGAGCTGGTTGGGTCGGCAGCTGCATGCATGCGGTGGTGGAGGTTTAGTCAATGTGGGCCTGATGGTGGCCCCGCGGTTGTCCTCGGGAAGGGCCTTGCCGGGGCCCCGACAAGGGTCTTGCCGAGGCGCCTGCTATCATCCCCGGCAAGGCGCTTGCCAGGGGCCTTATGGTCTTCCTCGGCTGGGATCCCGCCAAGGGTTGTTGTCTCCTTAGTGCATATCTGATCTTGAATGTCTTCACAAAGATCTGCATGCCGCCACGGGGATGTCTCCCGAATCCTTGCCCTTTGGGGGCAGTGGACTCAAGGGTGATTTGCTCCGTAGGCTCGGGACGAGTCGCCGCGGCAAGGGTCTTGCTGGGGCTGCTAGAACTGTCTCCCGGCAAGGATCTTGCCGGGGGAGCCCGCTTCGTCCCCTTTGCTCTTCGTGGTCTTGGCCTTGGCGTCATTCTAGTTCTCTTGAGCTTCGGTCTTACCCTGGCTCACCTCCCTTGCCTTGCTTGGTGTGGTGGTGCCTGTGGCTCAGACTGCCCGTGCATGGTTATAGGGGTACAAAAGGTGTACCCCTCTTTTTGTACACCGACATCCCCCCTCCGGCAGGGTGCCGGAACAGGGTCCCGATTGACTTTTGGTGGCTACAGAGGCTTCTGGCGGCGGAACTCCCAATCTGTCTTGCGTTCTGGAAGTTTTAGGGTATATGGAGTTATATAGGCAGAAGAAGCACGTCAGGGGAGCCACGGGGGCCCCACGAGGCAGGGGCGCGCCCTAGGGGGGTGGGCGCGCCCCCCACCCTCGTGGGTAGCTCCCGTATCTTCTGACGTGGGGTCCAAGTCCATCAGGTGTGTTTCCTTCCAAAAATAACTTCTCCAGTTGATTTCGTCCCGTTTCGACTCCGTCTGATATTCCTTTTCTTCAAAACACTGAAATAGGCATAAAACAACAAATCTGGGCTGGGCCTCCTGTTAATAGGTTCGTCCTGAAAGTAATATAAAAGTGGATAATAAAGCCCAATAATGCCCAAAACAGTAGATAATATAGCATGGAGCGATCAAAAATTATAGATACGTTGGAGACGTATCATCTCATAGAGGAGCAAATCCCACCACATCGATGATCGAACGAGGGAGAGATCTGTGCATATCAGAGAGAATGAGGGGGGTGTGAAGACCCCCTGGGAATAAGGGATTCAAGGATCAAGACAAGGAGAGCAGTCTGCAAAATAGCGGAGAGGTGAATACGTAGAGTCAAATTCAAAAAGGGGAACATAATGGATCAGAAGGCAACCATTGATGCAAGTTTGGAAAGAATCAAGGGACAATAGCAGATGAGGATCCAAATCATATGTTTGTAGAAAGAGATCAGTCATAAAGAGGGGGGGGGTTCACAAAATATCACATACTCGAGATCCTCCGGACCCTAGCAAAGGAGAGGAATCGGGTATAGCTGATATGACATCATTACACTGGTACACCAAGGTGCTATACAAACGGTTTTTAACCCCTTTCCACGACGGCATTTGGAACCATTGCCAAGTGAGTGACTGCGATAGGGAGGTCCTTCCCACACGACCCAAAAACCGTCGGGGATAGGGAGCCATGATGCAGACAACTGTCCATATAAAACTATTTCTGATATCTTGAACATCCCAAATGCTCCATCCTTGCAACTCGTTTGTGCTCGCATTGCCACCGCAGTCGGTATTCTGTGGTGCTACGTTTATGATGCGCGGCCCATCACAAATGGTTCATGATTATAGAACATGTATGATAAGCAGACAATCACACACATTCACTTTTTCCGAAACATATGCAATAACTAATTAAGAAGATTAGTTAATTGTCATACAAGTGTCGGATAGGATTACGAAACGTCAGACTGTCGTAACATCGTCGTACATGACAACTATCGCACACGCTATTCTGTGGTGCAACGTTTACGATGCGTACCACATCAGAAACAGTTCATGGTTGCAAATCATGCACGATAAGGAAACCGAAGGAAATATGCCCTAGAGGCAATAATAAAGTTGTTATTTATATTTCCTTATATCATGATAAATGTTTATTATTCATGCTAGAATTTTATTAACCGGAAACTTAATGCATGTGTGAATACATAGACAAACAGAGTGTCCCTAGTATGCCTCTACTTTACTAGCTCGTTAATCAAAGATGGTTAAGTTTCCTGACCATAGACATGTGTTGTCATTTGATGAACGGGATCACATCATTAGAGAATGATGTGATGGACAAGACCCATCCGTTAGCTTAGCATAATGATCATTTAGTTTTATTGCTATTGCTTTCTTCATGACTTATACATATTCCTCTGACTATGAGATTATGCAACTCCCGAATACCGAAGGAACACCTTGTGTGCTATCAAACGTCACAATGTAACTGGGTGATTATAAAGATGCTCTACAGGTGTCTCCGAAGGTGTTTGTTGAGTTGGCATAGACCAAGATTAGAATTTGTCACTCCGTGTATCGGAGAGGTATCTCTGGGCCCTCTCGGTAATGCACATCACTATAAGCCTCGCAAGCAATGTGATTAATGAGTTAGTTGCGGGATGATGCATTACGGAACGAGTAAAGAGACTTGCGGGCAACGAGATTGAACTAGGTATGATGATACCGATGATCGAATCTCGGGCAAGTAACATACCGATGACAAAGGGAATAACGTATGTTGTTATGCGGTTTGACCGATAAAGATCTTCGTAGAATATGTAGGAGCCAATATGAGCATCCAGGTTCCTTTATTGGTTATTGACCAGAGATGTGTCTCGGTCATGTCTACGTAGTTATCGAACCCGTACGGTCCGCACGCTTAACGTTCAATGATGATTTGTATTATGAGTTATGTGTTTTGGTGACCGAAGATTGTTCGGAGTCCCGGATGAGATCACGGACATGACGAGGAGTCTTGAAATGGTCGAGAGGTAAATATTGATATATTGGAAGGTTATATACGGACACCAGAATGGTTCCGATAAGGTTCGGGGATTTTTTGGAGTACCGGGAGGCTACCGGAACCCCCCGGGGAAGTTAATGGGCCTAATGGGTCATAGTGGAGGAGAGGAGGCAGGCCACGGGAGGTGGCGCGTGCCCTCCCTTTCCCAATCCGAATTGGACAAGGGGAAGGGGTGCGGTCCCCCTCTTTCCTTCTCGTTCTCCCTCCTTTCCCCTTTCCCCTCTTCATTGGAAGGAAGGGGGCGAATCCTACTTCGACTGGGAGTCCAAGTAGGACTCCCCTCCTTGGCGCGCCCCCTTGGGCCGACCACCTCCCCCCCTTATATACGGGGGCTGGGGGCACCCCAAAGGCACACCAAGATTTCTCTTAGCCGTGTGCGATGCCCCCCTCCACAGTTTACTCATTCGGTCATATTGTTGTAGTGCTTAGGCGAAGCCCTGCGCGGATCACATCACCATCACCGTGTAACGCCCTCGATGCGGCTATATCTCCCACGTGTCGAAGCACGACTTAGAGGCATAACCGCATTGAACGCCATGTCGCAAGTGAGGTAATCTTCGCAAACAACCCATATAATACAATAGGGGAAAAGATACATAGTTGGCTTACAATCGCCACTTCACACAATACATGAGTAAAGCATAACATCATCCAAATACAATCAAGGCCCGACTACGGAGCCAAAATAAAAGAAGAACCCCAAATGCGACAAAGGTCCCCGATCGACCCCAACTGGGCTCCACTACTGACCAACTAGAACGAAACAACACAAAGGACAAGATCTCCGTCGAGCTCCTCCTGAGCTTAGTTGCGTCAACCGCACGGTCTCATCGGCACCTGCAAACTGGTTTTGGAAGTATCTGTGAGCCACGGGGACTCAGCAATCTCGCACCCTCGCGATCAAGACTATTTAAGCTTATGGGTAAGGTAACAGGTATGAGGTGGAGCTGCAGCAAGCGACTAGCATATATGGTGGCTAACATATTCGCATAAGAGAGCGAGAAGAGAAGGCAAAGCACGAACAAAGAACTATGATCAAGAAGTGATCCTAAAACAACCTACGGCAAACATAACTCCAACACCGTGTTCACTTCTCGGACACCGCCGGAAAGAGACCATCATGGTTACACACGCAGTTGACCCATTTTAATTAAGTTAAGGTTCAAGTTATCTACAACCGGACATTAACAAATTCCCATCTGCCTATAACCGCGGGCACGGCTTTCGAAAGTTCAAATCCCTGCAGGGGTGTTCCAACTTAGCCCATGACAAGCTCTCACGGTCAACGAAGGAATAGACCTCCTCCCGAGACGTTTCGATCAGACTCGGTATCCCGGTACAACAAGACATTTCGACAGGGTAAAACTAAACCAGCAACACCGCCCGAATGTGCCGACAAATCCCGATAGGAGCTGCACATATCTCGTTCTCAGGGCACACTCAGATGAGACTAGCTACGAGTAAAACCAACCCTCAAGTTTCCCCGAGGTGGCCCCGCAGGCAGCTCAGTTCGGACCAACACTCAGAGGAGCACTGGCCCGGGGGGGTTA
>NC_041386.1:480854474-480861991 GCF_002162155.2 Triticum dicoccoides | reverse complement strand
AAACCCAAGGGAAAAAGAGGCTAGGTGGCGAATGGTAAAACCAATGTTGGGCATTGCTGGAAGAGCTTTACTTAAGGCGAACTGTCAAGGGGTTCCCATAATAGCCCAACCGCGTAAGGGACGCAAAATCCGGGAACATAACACCGATATGACGGAAACTAGGGCGGCAAGAGTGGAACAAAACACCAGGCATAAGGCCGAGCCTTCCACCCTTTACCAAGTATATAGATGCATTAATTAAATAAGATATAATGTGATATCTCGACAAGTAAACATGTTCCAACAAGGAACAATATCTCCATGTTCCAACGAGGAACAAACTTCAATCTTCACCTGCAACTAACAACGCTATAAGAGGGGCTGAGCAAAGCGGTAACATAGCCAAACAACGGTTTGCTAGGACAAGGTGGGTTAGAAGCTTGGTTCAACAATATAGGAGGCATGATAAGCAAATGGTAGGTATCGCAACATAGGCATAGCAAAAGAGCGAGCATCTAGCAAGCAAAGATAGAAGTGATTTCGAGGGTATGATCATCTTGCCTGAGATCCCACAAAGAAGAAGAACGAGTCCATGAAGAAGACAAACAGACATAGTCAAACGAATCCTCACAACACGACGTTTTCAGAACCAACCCGAAGAAGCAACACCGGAAAGAAGCAAACAATCATGGTGAACAAACATCACATAAGCATGGCACGATGCGCAAACAAGTATGATGCATGTCCGGTTTAAAGAGGCATGGCATGGTAAAGTGCACAAGCAACCCTACAAATTAAGTGGAGCTCAATATGCAACGAGTTGCATATTGACGAAACACCACGTCGATTTTTTAGTTCTCTCCCGTTTAGGTACTCAACAATATTAAATGTTGGTTAACATGGCAAGAGGTGAAGCATAACAAAACTATACCAACTAAACAATTTAAATGGGGCCGGATATAACTAACAACAAATCCGGTAAATCCCCATATGCAATTATCAATTTGGTGCAACAACAATTTTAACATTTAAATGTTATTATCATGATGCGAATGACATGTGCAAGTTTTATGCAATTTTAAGAAAAGGTAAGCATTTGTCATCGTGGCGGAAATGAAAGGGGTGCCACGACAATGACAGCGGAAATGGTACCACGACAACATTCCGGTTCCGATAGCTCACGGAGATACCGATGCAAAAGGAAAAGTGACGGGAGCGTGACATGCGATAGAAGGTGGGGTGATCCCGGTAACCGGGTTCCCACGAGACGACGGCATGGCAATGGGGAACATGCAAGAAACATGTCGGACACGGTGCAACCGCGAGCATTTCATACAACATATGCATTCGTCCACGGGCGGTCGTTTCGGGGTTATACCTTTGAAGCGTGCGTTATCGGAGCGGTTCGGGTCAAGCGGTGTAGTCGTTCATGATCGTAGATGTTCGGGGTCGTCGGTAGATGTACTTGTCGCATCGCTGGGCGTAATCGTGCATGTGGTTCTTGTCGAGTCCGTTGGGGGGTACTTTGCGTTTTGAGGGGCGACGGTAGTGGAACTTGGCGAAAATCCGAGACGGTCTTGACGAACCGTAGTGTTACTGGGCGAGATCGCAGCCACGGTAGTCTTCGGACTTGGTTCTCCCGCACATGCTCCATGGGTCCTGGGGGAACTCGGCGATGGCCATGGCAAGGAGGCGGCTGCAGCAGCAAGGCAAGGAACGAGATGGCAGGCGCGAGAAGCGGCGGGTCGGCAAGGCAACCGGCGACGGGGAGAGCTCGGCCAGATCCGAACAAGGAGGCAGGCCGGCGGCAAGGCAAACGGTGGCGGCTTGGTGAGGGACTTGGCGCTGGAGCTTCAGACGAAGCAGGGCGCGACAGCAGCAGCACAAGGGCTCGAAACAGAGGCAACGGCGGCGGCTTGCTGCTGGCGATGCGGGGTGATGCGGGGCGACGGCCGCGATCAACGCGAGACGCGGGCGAGCGGGCGCCTCGTCCTCTGCTCGTCAAAAAGCAGAGCAGCGGCGGTGTCTTGGCACGGCTCCACGCCGGCGGAGGCGCAGGAGAGGAAACAGGAGCAGAGGGGCGGCAGAGCTCCTGGTGGTGGTGGTCGACGCCGGCGGGCGCGCTTGCTGGAAGGAGGGGCGCTCGGGAGGAGGCAGAGGGGAACGGGACAAGGGTGCGGCGCGGATTGTGGTCACCGGCGGCGACCTGACGCGGCCACGGGATGGCGAGGTGGAGGCCGAGGGGATCGGGCGCAGAAGGTCTCGGGCGCGGGCGCTCCTCTCTTGTGAGATGTGTGTGTGGCGGCGGGGGGAGGACGAGAGGGAGAGGGAGTGGATCGGGGAATCGTGCTAGGGTTTAGGAGGGGCGCTGGTAGGGCTTAGGTGGGCCGCGGGGATGGGCCGGCTTGGAGGCTGACTGGGCTGGCTCCTCTCTCCTCCCTTCTCTTATTTTCTTTAGCAGAAAACAAATAAAGAGAAAGAAAAAGAAAGAGGGGGTTAGGGGAAGAAGTTGGACACGCGGATAATTTTCCCGGACTCACAAAAATGTGCTTATTCCAAGAAAATAGAAAAAGCCATGATTGAAAGATTTAAATTCAAACTCATTTGATTTAAAATCAAATGATTTGAATAAGAAGTGAGGGTAGGGAAGGCATGAAATTAAAATATAAGTGTGTAATGGTGCATTCCCATTAATGGAATATTTTATTATAGCTCCTTAATAATATTGGAGACTTTGAATATGTTGTAAAGAGAAATCACCATTGTGAATATCCCTCGATTTAAGTGGATCAAAGATCCACACAATTTATTTACTTGAGATGCAAAAAGACTTATGACATGATGATATGATGACATGATGCAATGCACATGATGCAACGAACCAGAACGAATCACCCGACAACACTCGGAAACATGGAAGGCATCTGAAGCTCCGGTCTTGGGGCGTCACAACACTCCACCACTACGAGAGGATCTCGTCCCAAGATCTAGAATGGCACCGGAGGAAAAAACGGAAGAGAAGAGAAGAGGTAAAACTAAGTTGCTCCTTTGACAAACGAGTGAAACCAAAGAACCTTGAGAGGTTGAACAAATTTAAGAAAAGAATACAACGAAGGTAAACAAAGTTGAAAGCACTCCGGTAGGGAAGAGGAACAAGGAAGAACAAATTAGTATGACACTCCGGTTAAAACAAGATAGAGGGGAAAAGAATGGTATAATTTGGGCAGCACTTCGAGTAAAAATGGAAGGAACTGAACATGATCTTGACAACCAAGATGATGGGTTGAAGAAAACAACATGCAATGCCTCCGGAACAAAACTAAGAATGGAATGGTATGAACGAAGGGCAACAAGATCTCGAGGTAGCATGCTTACAACAAAAGCTAGAATGGTGTTGTTGGAAAACCAACAATGAAAGGAATAAGCTTGATATGGTTTTATGGAATACATCTCAAATTAAGAGGTGACAACCTGCCACTCGCGGGAAAAGAATTGGATTGGTATGAACAAATTGGCGAGAAAGATATTTCCACCGGGAGGATAAAGAAGATCTTGGATCATTTATAAGCACCATAAATAGCAACAATCCTCAGGGAAGGCTTTAGGTGAAATATAACCCAAGATAATTCCAACGAAGAGTTTGATGGATTTAAAATATCTCATACATGGCAACATGTGAATCATGAAAACTTGAACTCAAATTATCAAGAATGACATAATACCACCTCCAATGACACGGAAGAAAGATTGAACTCCGGATTGCAAGATGAACAAAACTTGAGCTCCTCTGAAAAGAAAGTTGATGAACGTTTCGAGAAGGAATATTAATCCTCTATGAACCAACAAGTAGAACCTCCATGAAGAACTCCGGTAACCAAAGGATAACGAGAAGAAAGGGAAGTTGAAAACACAAGGTAAAACCTTGTAATGATTTAGATGGATCTCCGTGATGATATAATTGAGAGAACTTGGAACTCCGGGAAAGAAAAGATGAACAAAAGAAAATCAAGAATTTGATGAGCCTCCGGAATAAAGAATTAAATTCACTCGATGAAACAAGAATAAGAATTACATTATGCTTATCCTTCACCAATTAAATTGATGCCAAGCAACGGATTTGGCATACTACTTATTCTCGTCGAAAGGATTAAGATAGATATAGCGCAAACTTGGGAAGGTCTTCAATGCACCACCGATAGAATTTGAAAAGCACGAATGCATAGATATGATACATGAAGGGATATGATACACGAAGGAAGAAAACTCTTGAACGAACCACCTTTAGAATTGAAAAGAACGAATAAAACATAAAGAAACACCGGGAAGAAATATAAAATGAACGAAGATGCTTGCGAGGATTTAGATACATGAGAACGAAGAGATCACGAGCCGATTAGAGGATATTTGATTGATGCACCGGTAAGATTAGGAGAACGATAACTGAAAGCTGGGAATGAATAAACCTGCATTGATGGACTCCGGATGAACAAACTGAAAAGGCTCCTGAATTGCTCCGGATGGATAAAAAGAATTCTCACAATCGAACAATTATGAGAGGATGGCAACAAGCTAGAATCACGAATCTTGAGGAGAGTGGAGCAAAATATGGAGGTAAAACTCTTCTTCGGTCTTCAAATCTCCGAAAATGACGACGAGAAACACCACCATGAATTATTTAGAAAGTCCGAAAGAATCAAAACGAAGAGGTTGAGCCAACGATGAGAAGAATTGTGAAATATCTAGGAGATGGCATTTGACTGATGATAACTCATTCTTACGTCAAACTTTAAAAGGAATTTAGGATAGCTCCGGGAAAATAAGAAGAGTCAGGTAAGATCCTGGGAACAGACCTGTGGGTTAGGGCCCACTAAAAAGAAAACACCATTGAAATGATTTAAAAGAGAGGTTGCACCGGTTGCATTAAAAGGCTTGAATGGGATAACAACCTCGAAATAGGTTGAATGAAAGCAAAGTGGAAAACACGAATCATCGAGATATCTTGAGCACTCCGGAACAATAGAATAGCGAGAGGTGAACGATTAAGAATTGCACCAGCATGAGAAAGCCTTGAAATACGGAAAAGAATATGATCAACACCGAAAGCTTGAATTGAATCCACCAGAGAAGAAAATGAGTGAAGAGTGACGAACTTGAAGCTCCGTTAAAATCTTCATGAGAATCACTGGGTAAGAACATGAAGGAAGAAGAATGGAGAGACTTCCATAATAAAATGGATACTTGATAACGAAATCCGAGTCCTCGAAGAAAAAGGGTGGGTGGGCGGGAAAACAAAGGCAGCTTGGGATGAATGAAATGAACACCATTGAGAAGAAATGATAAGTGATCTTGCTGATGTTGAAATGATTGGATCCACTTGAAGAGAAAACACGCCGGTTGAAACGGATTGACATGACCATCTCAATGATCATGAAGGATTGGTATTCACATAGGAACATGAGAACACCGCTTAGGAAAGGTATGGAATCAACATTTGACTTCGAAGCAACTCGAATACCACAACTCAAAACAAAACAAAGGATTGGCTTGCAGAATAAACCGGAACAAACATATGATAGAGATTTCGTCCGAAGTTTTCGTGGTGGGGCCTACACGGGCTCGATCGTACAGCACCATCATGTACAAGGCAGTGCACATGACATACGAAGCGTCCCCGAGTCCGCATAGCCAAGGACTCTTTAAGACACAACAAGACCACTGTAAAACCGACCGTGAATAGGCGGACCACTAGACATCGAACCCCAATTTCATATCATATATCCGTCGGAAAGATATCCTAAGAGCTACTTGAATTCCCACTTATAAACTCCCGAAATTTTCCCGGTTATGCAATCAGGTGTTGGGGATACATGGGAAGCATAATATCTCACCCAAACTAGCAAATCCTACATGCAGCTGTATCCATCCTTCAACACATAACCAAGAAACCTTCGGAAACCATCTACCTCAACCTTCAAAAAGCATCCGTTATACAAGTTATGGCGATACTCCCGAACTCCCGCCCCAGTACTGGGTGGCGTCGAGGTTATCTCACCAATGAACTGCATAAAAGAGATTTTCGATGTCGGCGAAACTAAACTCAGGTATTCTAGAACTGCACCGATAAAATTATGATGACAACACCTCAAAGCTCAACTCCCCAGGACACTTCCACAAAACCCCTGTCAGGAGGCACCAAGACAATGTTGTCGTCATAAAACCATCGGAACGATTCCAAGATACCCGCGTGATCCTAAATTTTTTTTAGTGAAATTTGAGAAGATAAGAGTCAAAACTCTACGTCAGGATGCCTTACCAGAGCGATGAGGAGACTGGGAAGTAAAAAGAATTCCTAAACTCTCCGATATATAATTCCTAGAAGACTCAAAACATTTTTCTAGACACAACTCGGCCGCTAAAAACGATCAAGCAATGGGGCTCCTAAGGTCGGGGAAGGCTTTGATTACCAACTTGTAGCGCCCTCGATGCGGCTATATCTCCCACGTATCGAAGCACGACTTAGAGGCATAACCGCATTGAAAGCAATGTCGCAAGTGAGGTAATCTTCGCAAACAACCCATATAATACAATAGGGGAAAAGATACATAGTTGGCTTACAATCGCCACTTCACACAATACATGAGTAAAGCATTACATCATCCAAATACAATCAAGGCCCGACTACGGAGCCAAAATAAAAGAAGAACCCCAAATGCGACAAAGGTCCCCGATCGACCCCAACTGGGCTCCACTACTGACCAACTAGAACGAAACAACACAAAGGACAAGATCTCTGTCGAGCTCCTCCTGAGGTTGGTTGCGTCAACTGCATGGTCTCATCGTCACCTGCAAACTGGTTTTGGAAGTATCTGTGAGCCACGAGGACTCAGCAATCTCGCACCCTCGCGATCAAGACTATTTAAGCTTATGGGTAAGGTAACAGGTATGAGGTGGAGCTGCAGCAAGCGACTAGCATATATGGTGGCTAACATATTCGCAAAAGAGAGCGAGAAGAGAAGGCAAAGCACGAACGAAGAACTATGATCAAGAAGTGATCCTAAAACAACCTACGGCAAACATAACTCCAACACCGTGTTCACTTCCCGGACACCGCCGGAAAGAGACCATCACGGTTACACACGCAGTTGACCCATTTTAATTAAGTTAAGGTTCAAATTATCTACAACCGGACATTAACAAATTCTCATTTGCCCATAACCGCGGGCACGGCTTTCGAAAGTTCAAATCCCTGCAGGGGTGTCCCAACTTAGCCCATGACAAGCTCTCACGGTCAACGAAGAAATAGACCTCCTCCCGAGACGTTCTGATCAGACTCGGTATCCCGGTACAACAAGACATTTTGATAGGGTAAAACTAAACCAGCAACACCGCCCGAATGTGCCGACAAATCCCGATAGGAGCTGCACATATCTCGTTCTCAGGGCACACTCAGATGAGACTAGCTACGAGTAAAACCAACCCTCAAGTTTCCCCGAGGGGGCCCCGCAGGCAGCTCAGTTCGGACCAACACTCAGAGGAGC
>NC_041386.1:480805042-480854202 GCF_002162155.2 Triticum dicoccoides | reverse complement strand
AAAGATGACCCTTGATTCCGCGAAACCTAAGGGAAAAAGAGGCTAGGTGGCGAATGGTAAAACCAATGTTGGGCATTGCTGGAAGAGCTTTACTTAAGGCGAACTGTCAAGGGGTTCCCATAATAGCCCAACCGCGTAAGGGACGCAAAATCCGAGAACATAACACCGATATGACGGAAACTAGGGCGGCAAGAGTGGAACAAAACACCAGGCATAAGGCCGAGCCTTCCACCCTTTACCAAGTATATAGATGCATTAATTAAATAAGATATAATGTGATATCCTGACAAGTAAACATGTTCCAACAAGGAACAACATCTCCATGTTCCAATGAGGAACAAACTTCAATCTTCACCTACAACTAACAATGCTATAAGAGGGGCTGAGCAAAGCGGTAACATAGCCAAACAATGGTTTGCTAGGACAAGGTGGGTTAGAAGCTTGGTTCAACAATATAGGAGGCATGATAAGCAAATGGTAGGTATCGCAACATAGGCATAGCAAAAGAGCGAGCATCTAGCAAGCAAAGATAGAAGTGATTTCGAGGGTATGATCATCTTGCCTGAGATCCCACAAATAAGAAGAACGAGTCCATGAAGAAGACAAATGGACGTAGTCGAACGAATCCTCACAACACGACGTTATCGGAACCAACCCGAAGGAGCAACACCAGAAAGAAGCAAACAATCATGGTGAACAAACATCACATAAGCATGGCACGATGCGCAAACAAGTATGATGCATGTCCGGTTTAAAGAGGCATGGCATGGTAAAGTGCACAAGCAACCCTACAAATTAAGTGGAGCTCAATATGCAACGAGTTGCATATTGATGAAACACCACGTCGATTTTTTAGTTCTCTCCCGTTTAAGTACTCAACAATATTAAATGTTGGTTAACATGGCAAGAGGTGAAGCATAACAAAACTATACCAACTAAACAATTTAAATGGGGCCGGATATAACAAACAACAAATCCGGTAAATCCCCATATGCAATTATCAATTTGGTGCAACAACAATTTTAACATTTAAATGTTATTATCATGATGCGAATGACATGTGCAAGTTTTATGCAATTTTAAGAAAAAGGTAAGCATTTGTCATCGTGGCGGAAACGAAAGGGGTGCCACGACAATGACAGCGGAAATGGTACCACGACAACATTCCGGTTCCGATAGCTCACGGAGATACCGATGCAAAAGGAAAAGTGACGGGAGCGTGACATGCGATAGAAGGTGGGGTGATCCCGGTAACCGGGTTCCCACGAGACGACGGCATGGCAATGGGGAACATGCAAGAAACACGTCGGACACGGTGCAACCGCGAGCATTTCGTACAACATATGCATTCGTCCATGGGCGGTCGTTTTGGGGTTATACCTTTGAAGCGTGCGTTATCGGAGCGGTTCGGGTCAAGCGGTGTAGTCGTTCACGATCGTAGATGTTCGGGGTCGTCGGTAGATGTACTTGTCGCATCGCCGGGCATAATCGTGCATGTGGTTCTTGTCGAGTCCGTTGGGGGGTACTTTGCGTTTTGAGGGGCGACGGTAGTGGAACTTGGCGAAAATCCGAGACGGTCTTGACGAACCGTAGTGTTACTGGGCGAGATCGCAGCCACGGTAGTCTTCGGACTTGTTCTCCCGCACATGCTCCACGGGTCCTGGGGGAACACGGCGATGGCCATGGCAAGGAGGCGGCTGCAGCAGCAAGGCAAGGAACAGGATGGCAGGCGCGAGAAGCGGCGGGTCGGCGAGGCAACCGGCAACGGGGAGAGCTCGGTCAGATCCGAACAAGGAGGCAGGCCGGCGGTAGGGCAAACGGTGGCGGCTTGGCGAGGGACTTGGCGCTGGAGCTTCAGACGAAGCAGGGCGCGACAACAGCAGCACAAGGGCTCGAAACAGAGGCAACGACGGCGGCTTGCTGCTGGCGATGCGGGGCGACGACCGCAGTCAACATGAGACGCGGGCGAGCGGGCGCCTCGTCCTCTGCTCGTCAAGAAGCAGAGCAGCAGCGGCGTCTTGGCGCGGCTCCACGCCGGCGGAGGCGCAGGAGAGGAAACAAGAGCAGAGGGGCGGCGGAGCTCCTGGTGGTGGTGGTCGATGCCGGCGGGCACGCTTGCTGGAAGGAGGGGCGCTCGGGAGGAGGCAGAGGGTAACGGGACGAGGGCGCGACGCGGGTTGTGGTCACTGGCGGCGACCTGACGCGGCGACGGGATGGCGAGGTGGAGGCCGAGGGGACCGGGCACAGAAGGTCTCGGGCGCGGGCGCTCCTCTCCTGTGAGATGTGTGCGTGGCGGCGGGGGGAGGACGAGAGGGAGAGGGAGTGGATCGGGGAATCGTGCTAGGGTTTAGGAGGGGCGCTGGTAGGGCTTAGGTGGGCCGCGGGGATGGGCCGGCTTGGAGGATGACTGGGCTGTCTCCTCTCTCCTGCCTTCTCTTATTTTCTTTAGCAGAAAACAAATAAAGAGAAAGAAAAAGAAAGAGGGGGTTAGGGGAAGAAGTTGGACACGCGGATAATTTTCCCGGACTCACAAAAATGTGCTTATTCCAAGAAAATAGAAAAAGCCATGATTGAAAGATTTAAATTCAAACTCATTTGATTTAAAATCAAATGATTTGAATAAGAAGTGAGGGTAGGGAAGGCATGAAATTAAAATATAAGTGTGTAATGGTGCATTCCCATTAATGGAATATTTTATTATAGCTCCTTAATAATATTGGAGACTTTGAATATGTTGTAAAGAGAAATCACCATTGTGAATATCCCTCGATTTAAATGGATCAAAGATCCACACAATTTATTTACTTGAGATGCAAAAAGACTTATGACATGATGATATGATGACATGATGCAATGCACATGATGCAACGAACCAGAACGAATCACCCGACAACACTCGGAAACATGGAAGGCATCTGAAGCTCTGGTCTTGGGGCGTCACACACCGTCACCACGCCATCATGTTGTTGGAACTCTCCCTCGACCCTCTACTGGATCAAGAGCTCGAGGGACGTCATCGAGCTGAACGTGTGCCGAACACGGAGGTGCCGTACGTTCGGTACTTGGATCGGTTGGATCGTGAAGACGTTCGACTACATCAACCGCGTTAACCTAACGCTTCAACTTTCGGTCTACAAGGGTACATGAACACACTCTCCCCGTCTCGTTGCTATGCATCTCCTAGATAGATCTTGCGTGATCATAGGATTTTTTGAAATTGCATGCTACGTTCCCAACAGAAACTATCACAAACGTTTAAGTTTGCCCGCACTGTTTGTGATATTGTCTGACATCGCACACGCTTTGCAAACGACAACTATGTGCATGCTTGCACATGTTTCCACTCTGTGAACCGTGTCGGGTTATGGTGTATATCACAAACGTTTGTGTTTTACTGACCATGTGTGCCGTAACAACCTGCAGAGCATAATTTCACCGTAATTTAATTGCCGCTATTTCAAATTGTACCGGCTTTGAATTTGAAAGTATGCTATAGCTTTATTAATATCCATCAGGTTCAAACAACCAATGCATTATTCGATTCACAGGTACATATGTTCAAGAATTACATAAGCACCAAATAAAGAACGATGAACCACAGTTGTATGCTTGTACTATTAAAGACGATAAAGAAAGAGGTGAAATACATTCTGGTTGCTAAACAAGGTGAAGCGGAATGCCCATATTGTGCCCTCCTCCATGCAGAAGGCACACACGACTCTATTCCAACCCCTTGTGATGGCCGACCGCCCATCCTTCACTGTCTTCATGAAAACATCTAGATAATCATCGTGTTCTCGTAGAAATACTTTAACCTTTGCATGCCCACCAATCATGTAGTTTGAGAGGTAATCTTGAGTAAACTGCTTTGGGAACCACTGCAAAGGAAGAAGATTCAGACATTGTCATCTAACACAACTCATTATGGGCAGTAAAAAGAAGGCTGCAGAGTTCTTACTTACCATCCCGCAGTTCGCAGTTGTCTTGGATAAAGTGTAAACAAATAGTTTAATTGCCATCTTTGACCCATTTTACTAACAATCTTTATCAGCTTCCTCACTTGATGTTGGTTCATCAATATCTCATTGCCCCATACGCAGAAAGGGTCGAAGCGCGGATCTTTACCAATGACATATGTACCTAAAAGCACTAAGTTAATATTAGAAGCTAAACAACAATTGCACAATGATGTAGTACAACACTTTTTCATAATATCTTATAACATCCAATATACTCACATATTAGATGAATTAACATCTTATATTATGGGCCGGAGGGAGTTTATTGCATTTTTACAAATTATCAGCTGATTAACTGCTGCTGTATCCATGGGTTAGAGTTAGTTTGAGCTAGTTTGGGCTCAAATAGCCCTAAAGTATATCCAAACATGAGGGCTACTTTGAGCTAGTTGCATCTAACCCACCCCAAAAAACTATCCCACCCAAGAGGTGCTAATTGGAGCTAGTTCTCCTAGTGCATTTATTGTCAATCTAACCCTGTCATCCGAACACCTATTTGGCTAGGGTTAGCTCAGGGTTAGTCATGAGCTAGAAACTAACTCTCTCTTCCTTGTTGCTATGTAGCCTAGAATTGCATATTTAGACATTCAGTACAGTGCATGTTGCTATGTAGCCTCATATATATTACATATGGCCCTAGTTAACCTAACGATAAATGGGTTACATATATATTCACTTAAAAGTCCGATTCACCGATTAGTCCCTTATCAGCCCCTGGCCTATATGGTACCATCTACCGATACCTGAACAATGAGTATATATAAGCCATGGGATGAAACTAACCTCGATGGAAAACAACAGTCGTTCCCAAAATTGTCATGTGTAAGTACATCGAGAGGCATGTTAAGAACAACAGGCTAAACATCAACCAAATATATCCATGGCGGACAAAATAATCTCCAAATGATAGCTTCAGTGTGCAGGTTTAAGCACACTAGTAAAGCAAAACAAGTGGAAAGGTGTGTTAACTGCAACAGGCCTAACATTTAACAACATGCAAACATAGTCATTCAAATTGGTATTGTGCCGGTCTAAGTACACTGGTTATTGTTAAATAAAAATGGAAAGGCGTGTTAACTACAAGATGCAGCAACCAAATGTAGTCATTCATAGTGGTATTGTTGAAACTGCTATTGATGAAATTGAACTGCACAATTCATAATTGCACATATAGAACATCACGTTGTGAATAACTGGAATAAACAAGTCATACTACGAACAACCAAAGATAGCATTTGAAACTGGACATATGCTACCTACAAGCAACCGAACAATCAAAAAACTTTAAAAGAGGTATATGCTAGCTATAACAGGCTTAACAGTAAGCAAATATATGCATTCCTATCGATATGTTTAAAACTAGATTGATGAAAATGTACTGCATAGTAAATAGTTGCACATATAGAGCATCACATTGTGAACAACTGAAATAAGCAAGGCATACTGCAAACAACCAAATGTAGCAATTAAAACTGGACATATTCTCACTACACTACAAAAGGGACTCGACAAAACAAATCATGGGTACCCCCTGTGAAGAGGCACGGCAAAACCAATCATGGGTTTCCTTAGTTGTCATAGATGGGCTCGTTCCCGTGGGAACAACACGGACCCTAGGTGTGGTCCATGTTATCACAGATGGGCTCCTTCCCCTTGGAAGAGCACGACTGTAGGGTGCCCTCCCTGATGTCGCGGATGGGATCTTTCCCCTTGGAAAAGCAGATGGGATCTTTCCCCTTGGAAGAGCCGGAGAGGGTGCCCTCCTCATGGTCACCGTCGATGAGGTCTGACTTGGAAGCTGTGGATCCCAAGCCAACGTCGCAGAACGTGTCCTTCAGAAATGACAAAAGGGGCTCGATGGCGATGTAGGATGGAAAATTCTTGACAACGAGCCAGAGGAGATCAGCGGCGGGGCCATGGATGAGATCAACGGCGGTTGAACCCGAGGGGTTGGGGGTGGGCAACTTAACCTATGACATAGCCCGCATCAGGCCGTTGCTGTCGACAACCTCGATGTCGTAGCCGGCGTCTGCGGCATACCCACATACTCTAGCCCTCTGATTGAGTGCGTGCGGCCAGTAATGGTCGTCACCTTCCTCGGCGGCCACCTCGGCGACGTCGGGCGAAGAGGCCTCGATACACCTCTTTTGGGCCAGTTGTGAAGGAAATATGCCCTTGAGGCAATAATAAAGTTATTATTTATTTCCTTATATCATGATAAATGTTTATTATTCATGCCAGAATTGTATTAACCGGAAACATAATACATGTGTGAATACATAGACAAACAGTATGTCACTAGTATGCCTCTACTTGACTAGCTTGTTGAATCAAAGATGGTTAAGTTTCCTAGCCATAGACATGAGTTGTCATTTGATTAACGGGGTCACATCATTAGAGAATTATGTGATTGACTTGACCCATTTCGTTAGCATAGCACTTGATCGTTTAGTTTGTTGCTATTGCTTTCTTCATGACTTATACATGTTCCTATGACTATGAGATTATGCAACTTCCGTTTACCGGAGGAACACTATGTGTGCTACCAAACGTCACAACGTAACTGGGTGATTATAAAGGTGCTCTACAGGTGTCTCCGAAGGTACTTGTTGGGTTGGCGTATTTCGAGATTAGGATTTGTCACTCTAATTGTCGGAGAGGTATCTCTGGGCCCACTCAGTAATGCACATCACTATAAGCCTTGCAAGCATTGCAACTAATGAGTTAGTTGCAGGATGATGTGTTACGGAACGAGTAAAGAGACTTGCCGGTAACGAGATTGAACTAGGTATTGAGATACCGACGTTCGAATCTCGGGCAAGTAACATATGTTGTTATGCGGTTTGACTGATAAAGATCTTCGTAGAATATGTAGGAGCCAATATGAGCATCCAGGTTCCGCTATTGGTTATTGACCAGAGATGTGTCTCGGTCATGTCTACATAGTTCTCGAACCTGTAGGGTCCGCACGCTTAAAGTTTGATGACGGTTATATTATGAGTTTATGTGTTTTGATGTACCAAAGGAGTTCGGAGTCCTAGATGAGATTGGGGACATGATGAGGAGTCTCGAAATGGTCAAGACGTAAAGATCGATATATTGGACGACTATATTCGGACATCGGAAAGGTTCCGAGTGATTCGGGTATTTTCGGGAGTACCGGGAGTTACGGGAATTTGTATTGGGCCTTAATGGGCCATACAGGAAAGGAGAGAAAGGCCTCAAAGGGTGGCCGCACCCCTCCCCATGGGCTGGTCCGAATTGGACTAGGGAGGGGGGCGCCCCCTTCCTTCCTTCTCCTTTTCCCTTCCTTTTCCTTCCCTCCTACTCCTACTACTTGGAAGGGCTCCTAGTTCTACTAGGAAAGGGGGAATCCTACTCCCGGTGGGAGTATGACTCCCCTAGGGCGCGCCATAGAGAGGGCCGGCCCTGCCCCTCCTCCACTCCTTTATATACGGGGGCAGGGGGCACCCCAAAGACACAACAATTGATCGTTTGATCCTTTAGCCGTGTGCGGTGCCCCCCTCCACCATAGTCCACCTCGATATTACTGTAGCGGTGCTTAGGCGAAGGCCTGCATCTGTAGAACATCAACATCGTCACCACGCCGTCGTGCTGACGAAACTCTCCGTCAACACTCGGCTGGATCGGAGTTCAAGGGACGCCATCGGGCTGAACATGTGCTGAGCTCGGAGATGCCGTACATTCGATACTTGATCGGTCGAATCGTGAAGACGTATGACTACATCAACCGCGTTGTGCTAACGTTTCCGCTTTCGGTCTACGAGGGTACGTAGACAACACTCTCCCCTCTCTTTGCTATGCATCACCATGATCTTGCGTGTGCATAGGAAATTTTTGAAATTACTTCGTTCCCTAACAGTGTTATCAGAGCCAGGTTTATGCGTAGATGTCATATGCATGAGTAGAACACAAGTGAGTTGTGGGTGATATAAGTCATACTGCTTACCAGCATGTCATACTTTGGTTCGGCGGTATTGTTGGATGAAGCGGCCCGGACCGACATTACGCATACGCTTACGCGAGACTGGTTCTACCGACGTGCTTTGCACACAGGTGGATGGCGGGTGTCAGTTTCTCCAACTTTAGTTGAACCGAGTGTGGCTATGCCCGGTCCTTGCGAAGGTTAAAACAACACCAACTTGACAAACTATCGTTGTGGTTTTGATGCGTAGGTAAGAACGGTTCTTGCTAAGCCCGTAGCAGCCACGTAAAATTTGCAACAACAAAGTAGAGGACGTCTAACTTGTTTTTGCAGGGCATGTTGTGATGTGATATGGTCAAGACATGATGCTAAATATTATTGTATGAGATGATCATGTTTTGTAACTGAGTTTTCGGCAACTGGCAGGAGCCATATGGTTGTCGCTTTATTGTATGCAATGCAATCGCCCTGTAATGCTTTACTTTATCACTAAGCGGTAGCGATAGTCGTGGAAGCATAAGATTGGCGAGACGACAACGATGCTACGATGGAGATCAAGGTGTCGCGCCGGTGACGATGGTGATCATGACAGTGCTTCGGAGATGGATATCACAAGCACAAGATGATGATGGCTATATCATATCACTTATATTGATTGCATGTGATGTTTATCTTTTATGCATCTTATCTTGCTTTGATTGACGGTAGCATTATAAGATGATCTCTCACTATATCAAGATAAAAAGTGTTCTCCCTGAGTATGCACCGTTGCCAAAGTTCGTCGTGCCCAGACACCACGTGATGATCGGGTGTGATAAGCTCTATGTCCATCTACAACGGGTGCAAGCCAGTTTTGCACATGCAGAATACTCAGGTTAAACTTGACAAGCCTAGCATATGCAGATATAGCCTCGGAACACTGAGACCGAAAGGTCGAGCGTGAATCATATAGTAGATATGATCAACATAGTGATGTTCACCATTGAAAACTGTTGGGGAACGTAGTAATTTCAAAATTTTCCTACGCACACGCAAGATCATGGTGATGCATAGCAACGAGGGAAGAGTGTGATCTACGTACCCTTGTAGACCGACAACGGAAGCGTTAGCACAACGCGGTTGATGTAGTCGTACGTCTTCACGGCCCGACCGATCAAGCACCAAAACTACGGCACCTCCAAGTTCTAGCACACGTTCAGCTCGATGACGATCCCCGGACTCCGATCCAGCAAAGTGTCGGGGAAGAGTTCCGTCAGCACGACGGCGTGGTGACGATCTTGATGTACTACCGTCGCAGGGCTTCGCCTAAGCACCGCTACAATATTATCGAGGATTATGGTGGAAGGGGGCACCGCACACGGCTAAGAATATGATCACGTGGATCAACTTGTGTCTCTAGAGGTGCCCCCCTGCCCCCGTATATAAAGGAGCAAGGGAGGAGGAGGCCGGCCCTAGGAGGGGGCGCACCAAGTGTGGAGTCCTACTAGGACTCCCTAGTCCTAGTAGGATTCCACCTCCCATATGGAATAGGAAAAGAGGAAGGGAAAAGGAGAAGGAAGGAAGGGGGCGCCCCCCTTCCCTAGTCCAATTCGGACCAGACCAAGGGGAGGGGTGCGGCCACCCTTGAGGCCCTTTTTCTTCTTTCCCGTATGGCCCAATAAGGCCCAATACGTATTCCCGTAACTCTCCGGTACTCCGAAAAATACCCGAATCACTCGGAACCTTTCCGATGTCCAAATATAGTCGTCCAATATATCGATCTTTATGTCTCGGCCATTTCGAGACTCCTCGTCATGTCCCCGATCTCATCCGGGTCTCCGAACTCCTTCGGTACATCAAAACTCATAAACTCATAATATAACTGTCATCGAAACCTTAAGCGTGCGGACCCTACGGGTTCGAGAACAATGTAGACATGACCGAGACACGTCTCCAGTCAATAACCAATAGCCGAACCTGGATGCTCATATTGGCTCCTACATATTCTACGAAGATCTTTATCGGTCAGACCGCATAATAACATACGTTGTTCCCTTTGTCATCGGTATGTTACTTGCCTGAGATTCGATTGTCGGTATCTTAATACCTAGTTCAATCTCGTTACCGTCAAGTCTCTTTACTCGTTCCGTAATACATCATCTCACAACTAACTCATTAGTTTCAATGCTTGCAAGGCTTATGTGATGTGCATTACCGAGAGGGCCCAGAGATACCTCTCCGACAATCGGAGTGACAAATCCTAATCTCGAAATACGCCAACCCAACATTTACCTTTGGAGACACCTGTAGAGCTCCTTTATAATCACCCAGTTACGTTGTGACGTTTGGTAGCACACAAAGTGTTCCTCTGGCAAACGGGAGTTGCATAATCTCATAGTCATAGGAACATGTATAAGTCATGAAGAAAGCAATAGCAACATACTAAACGATCGGGTGCTAAGCTAATGGAATGGGTCATGTCAATCACATCATTCTCCTAATGATGTGATCCCGTTAATCAAATAACAACTCTTTGTCTATGGTTAGAAACATAACCATCTTTGATTAACGAGCTAGTCTACTAGAGGCATACTAGTGACATTCTGTTTGTCTATGTATTCACACATGTATTATGTTTCTGGTTAATACAATTCTAGCATGAATAATAAACATTTATCATGAAATAAGGAAATAAATAATAACATTATTATTGCCTCTAGGGCATATTTCCTTCAGTCTCCCACTTGCACTAGAGTCAATAATCTAGTTCACATTGCTATGTGATTTAACACCAATAGTTCACATCATTATGTGACCAACACTCAAAGGGTTTACTAGAGTCAATAATCTAGTTCACATCGCTATGTGATTAACACCCAAAGAGTACTAAGGTGTGATCATGTTTTGCTTGTGAGATAATTTTAGTCAACGGGTCTGTCACATACAGATCCGTAAGTATTTTGCGAATTCTATGTCTACAATGCTCTGTACGGAGCTACTCTAGCTAATTTCTCCCACTTTCAATATGTATCTAGATCGAGACTTAGAGTCATCCAGATCTGTGTCAAAACTTGCATCGACGTAACTTTTTACGACGAACCTTTTTGTCACCTCCATAATTGAGAAATATTTCCTTATTCCACTAAGGATAATTTTGACCGCTGTCCAGTGATCTACTCTTAGATCACTATTGTACTCCCTTGCTTAACACAGTGTAGGGTATACAATAGATCTGGTATACAACATGGCATACTTTATAGAACCTATGGCTGAGGCATAGGGAATGACTTTCATTCTCTTTCTATCTTCTGCCGTGGTCGGGCTTTGAGTCTTACTCAATTTCACACCTTGTAACACAGCCAAGAACTTTTTCTTTGACCGTTCCAATTTTTGAACTACTTCAAAATATTGTCAAGGTATGTACTCATTGAAAAAACTTATCAAGCGTCTTGATCTATCTCTATAGATCTTGATGCTCAATATGTAAGCAGCTTTACCGAGGTCTTTCTTTGAAAAACTTATTTCAAAACACTCCTTTATGCTTTGCAGAATAATTCTATATTATTTCCGATCAACAATATGTCATTCACATATACTTATCAGAAATGTTGTAGTGCTCCCACTCACTTTTCTTGTAAATACAGGCTTCACCGTAAGTCTGTATAAAACTATATGCTTTGATCAACTTATCAAAGCGTATATTCCAACTCTGAGATGCTTGCACCAGTCCATAGATGGATCGTTGGAGCTTGCATACTTTGTTAACACCTTTAGGATTGACAAAACCTTCTGGTTGCATCATATACAACTCTTCTTTAAGAAATCCATTAAGGAATGCAGTTTTGTTTATCCATTTGCCAGATTTCATAAAATGCGGCAATTGCTAACATGATTCGGACAGACTTAAGCATATATACGAGTGAGAAAATCTCATCATAGTCAACACCTTGAACTTGTCGAAAACCTTTTGCGACAATTCTAGCTTTGTAGATAGTAACACTACTATCAGCGTCCGTCTTCCTCTTGAAGATCCATTTATTTTCTATGGCTTGCCGATCATCGGGCAAATCCATCAAAGTCCATACTTTGTTCTCATACATGCATCATATCTCAGATTTTATGGCCTCAAACCATTTCGCGGAATCTGGGCTCATCATCGCTTCCTCATAGTTCGCAAGTTCGTCATGGTCAAGTAACATGACCTCCAGAACAGGATTACCGTACCACACTGGTGCAGATCTCACTCTGGTTTTACCTACGAGGTTCGGTAGTAACTTGATCTGAAGTTACATGATCATCATCATTAGCTTCCTCACTAATCGGTCTAGTAGTCACATGAACAGATTTCTGTGATGAACTACTTTCCAATAAGGGAGCAGGTACAGTTACCTCATCAAGTTCTACTTTCCTCCCACTCACTTCTTTCGAGAGAAACTCCTTCTCTAGAAAAACTCCGAATTTAGTAACAGAAGTCTTGCCTTCGGATTTGTGATAGAAGGTGTACTCAACAGTCTCCTTTGGGTATCCTGTGAAGACATATTTCTCCGATTTGGGTTTGAGCTTATCAGGATGAAACTTTTTCATATAAGCATCACAATCCCAAACTTTAAGAAACGACAACTTTGGTTTCTTGCCAAACCACAGTTCAGATTGTGTCGTCTCAACGGACTTAGATGGTGCCCTTTTAAACGTGAATGCAGCTGTCTTTAATGCATAACCCCAAAACAATAGTGGTAGATCAATAAGAGACATCATAGATCGCACCATATCTAATAAAGTACGGTTATGATGTTCGGACACACCATTATGCTATGGTGTTCCAGGTGGCGTGAGTAATGAAACTATTTCACATTGTTTTAACTGAAGGCCAAACTCGTAACTCAAATATTTTACCTCTGCGATCATATCGTAGAAACTTTTATTTTCTTGTTACAATGATTCTCCACTTCACTCTGAAATTCTTTGAACTTTTCAAATATTTCAGACTTGTGTTTCATTAAGTAGATATACCCATATCTGCTCAAATCATCTGTGAAGGTCAGAAAATAATGATACCCGCCGCGAGCCTTAACACTCATCGGATCTCATACATCAGTATGTATTATTTCCAATAAGTCAGTTGCTCGCTCCATAGTTCCGGAGAACGGCGTTTTAGTCATCTTGCCCATGAGGCATGGTTCACAAGCATCAACTGATTCATAATCAAGTGATTCCAAAAACCCATCAGCATGGAGTTTCTTCATGCACTTTACACCAATATGACCTAAACGTCAGTGCCACAAATAAGTTGCACTATCATTATTAACTTTGCATCTTTTGGTTTCAATATTATGATTATGTGTATCACTACGATCGCGATCCAACGAACTATTTTCATTGGGTGTGTAACCATATAAGGTTTTATTCATGTAAACAGAACAACAATTTATTCTCTTACTTAAATGAATAACCGTATTACAATAAACATGATCAAATCATATTCATGCTCAACGCAAACACCAAATAACACTTATTCAGGTTCAACACTAATCCCAAAAGTATAGGGAGTGTGTGATGATGATCATATCAATCTTGGAACTACTTCCAACACACATTGTCACCTCACCCTTAACTAGTCTTTGTTCATTCTGCAACTCCCGATTCAAGTTACTAATCATAGTAACTGAACTAGTATCAAATACTGAGGGGTTGCTATAAACACTAGTAAGGTACACATCAATAACATGTATATCAAATATACTTATGTTCACTTTGCCATCCTTCTTATTCGCCAAATACTTGGGGCAGTTCCACTTTCAGTGATCAGTCCCTTTGCAGTAGAAGCACTTAGTCTCAGGCTTAGGACCAGACTTGGGCTTCTTCACTTGAGCAACAACTTGCTTGCTGTTCTTCTTGAAGTTCCCCTTTTTTCTTTTGCCATTTTCTTGAAACTAGTGATCTTGTCAACCATCAACACTTGATGCTCTTTCTTGATTTCTACCTTCATCGATTTCATCATCATGAAAAGCTCGGGAGTCGTTTTCGTCATCCCTTGCATACTATAGTTCATCACGAAGTTCTACTAACTTGGTGATGGTGACTAGAGAATTCTGTCAATCACTATCTTATCTGGAAGATTAACTCCCACTTGATTCAAGCAATTGTAGTACCCAGACAATCTGAGCACATGCTCACTAGTTGAGCGATTCTCCTCCATCTTTTAGCTATAGAACTTGTTGGAAACTTCATATCTCTCAACTCGGGTACTTGCTTGAAATATTAACTTCAACTCCTGGAACATCTCATATGGTCCATGACGTTCAAAACATCTTTGAAGTCCCGATTCTAAGGCATTAAGCATGGTGCACTAAACTATCAAGTAGTCATCATATTGAGCTAGCCAAACGTTCATAACGTCTGCATCTGCTCCTGCAATAGGTCTGTCACCTAGTGGTGCATCAAGGACATAATTCTTCTGTGTAGCAATGAGGATAAACCTCAGATCACGGATCCAATCCGCATCATTGCTACTAACATCTTTCAACACAATTTTCTCTAGGAACATATCAAAATAAACACAGGGAAGCAACAACGCGAGCTATTGATCTACAACATAATTTGCAAAATACTACCAGGACTAAGTTCATGATAAATTTAAGTTCAATTAATCATATTACTTAAGAACTCCCACTTAGAAAGATATCCCTCTAATCTTCTAAGTGATCACGTGATCCAAATCAACTAAACCATGTCCGATCATCACGTGAGATGGAGTAGTTTCATTAGTGAACATCGCTATGTTGATCATATCTACTATATGATTCACGCTCGACCTTTCGGTCTCCGTGTTCCGAGGCCATATCTGTATATGCTTGGCTCGTCAAGTATAACCTGAGTATTCTGCGTGTGCAACTGTTTTGCACCAGTTGTATTTGAACGTAGAGCCTATCACACCCGATCATCACGTGGTGTCTCAGCACGAAGAACTTTCGCAATGGTGCATACTCAGGGAGAACACTTCTTGATAATTAGTGAGAGATCATCTTAAAATGCTACCGTCAATCAAAGCAAAATAAGATGCATAAAAGATAAACATCACATGCAATCAATATAAGTGATATGATATGGCCATCATCATCTTGTGCTTGTGATCTCCATCTTCGAAGCACCGTCGTGATCACCATCGTCACCGGCGCGACACCTTGATCTCCATCGTAGCATCGTTATCGTCTCGCCAATCTTATGCTTCCACGACTATCGCTACCGCTTAGTGATAAAGTAAAGCATTACAGCGCGATTGCATTGCATACAATAAAGCGACAACCATATGGCTCCTGCAAGTTGCCGATAACTCGGTTACAAAACATGAACATCTCATACAATAAAATTTAGCATCATGTCTTGACCATATCACATCACAACATGCCCTGCAAAAACAAGTTAGACGTCCTCTACTTTGTTGTTGCAAGTTTTACATGGCTGCTACGGGCTTAAGCAAGAACCAATCTTACCTATGCATCAAAACCACAACGATAGTTTGTCAAGTTGGTGCTGTTTTAACATTCGCAAGGACCGGGCGTAGCCACACTCGATTCAACTAAAGTTGGAGAAACTGTCACCCGCTAGCCACCTTTGTGCAAAGCACGTCGGGAGAACCGGTCTCGCATAAGTGTATGCGTAATGTCGGTCCGGGCCGCTTCGTCCAACAATACCGCCGAACCAAAGTATGACATGCTGGTAAGCAGTATGACTTATATCGCCCACAACTCACTTGTGTTCTACTCGTGCATATAACATCGACACATAAAACTTGGGCTCTGATACCATTGTTTGGGAACAATGTAATTTCAAAGTTTTCCTACGCACACGCAAGATCATGGTGATGCATAGCAACAAGGGAAGAGTGTGATCTACGTACCCTTGTAGACCGACAGCGGAAGCGTTAGCACAACGCGGTTGATGTAGTCGTACGTCTTCACGGCCCGACCGATCAAGCACCGAAACTACGGCACCTCCGAGTTCTAGCACACGTTCAGCTCGATGACGATCCACGGACTCCGGTCCAGCAAAGTGTCGGGGAAGAGTTCCGTCAGCACAACAGCGTGGTGACGATCTTGATGTACTACCGTAGCAGGGCTTTGCCTAAGCACCGCTACAATATTATCGAGGATTATGGTGGAAGGGGGCACCGCACACGGCTAAGAATATGATGACGTGGATCAACTTGTGTCTCTAGAGGTGCCCCCCTGCCCCCATATATAAAGGAGCAAGGGAGGAGGAGGCCGGCCCTAGGAGGGGGCGCACCAAGTGTGGAGTCCTACTAGGACTCCCTAGTCCTAGTAGGATTCCACCTCCCATATGGAATATGAAAAGAGGAAGGGAAAAGGAGAAGGAAGGAAGGGGGCGCCCCCCTTCCCTAGTCCAATTCGGACCAAACTAAGGGGAGGGGTGCGGCCACCCTTGAGGCCCTTTTTCTTCTTTCCCGTATGGCCCAATAAGGCCCAATATGTATTCCCGTAACTCTCCGGTACTCCGAAAAATACCCGAATCACTCGGAACCTTTCCGATGTCCGAATATAGTCGTCCAATATATTGATCTTTATGTCTTGACCATTTCGAGACTCCTCGTCATGTCCCCGATCTCATCCGGGACTCCGAACTCCTTCGGTACATCAAAACTCATAAACTCATAATATAACTGTCATCGAAACCTTAAGCGTGCGGACCCTACGGGTTCGAGAACAATGTAGACATGACCGAGACACGTCTCCATTCAATAACCAATAGCGGAACCTGGATGCTCATATTGGCTCCTACATATTCTACGAAGAT
Source organism: Triticum dicoccoides (assembly GCF_002162155.2). Lineage (NCBI taxonomy): Eukaryota > Viridiplantae > Streptophyta > Magnoliopsida > Poales > Poaceae > Triticum > Triticum dicoccoides. The sequence continues at coordinate 480,837,447 of NC_041386.1, read as the reverse complement.
TTTATCGGTCAGACCGCATAATAACATACGTTGTTCCCTTTGTCATCGGTATGTTACTTGCCCGAGATTCGATCGTCGGTATCTTAATACCCAGTTCAATCTCGTTACCGGCAAGTCTCTTTACTCGTTCCGTAATATATCATCTCACAACTAACTCATTAGTTGCAATGTTTGCAAGGCTTATGTGATGTGCATTACCGAGAGGGCCCAGATATACCTCTCCGACAATCGGAGTGACCAATCCTAATCTCGAAATACGCCAACCCAAAATTTACCTTTGGAGACACCTGTAGAGCTCCTTTATAATCACCCATTTACGTCGTGATGTTTGGTAGCACACAAAGTGTTCCTCCAGCAAACGGGAGTTGCATAATCTCATAGTCATAGGAACATGTATAAGTCATGAAGAAAGCAATAGCAACATACTAAATGATCGGGTGCTAAGCTAATGGAATCGGTCATGTCAATCACATCATTCTCCTAATGATGTGATCCAGTTAATCAAATAACAACTCTTTGTCTATGGTTAGGAAACATAACCATCTTTGATTAACGAGCTAGTCTAGTAGAGGCATACTAGTGACATTCTGTTTGTCTATGTATTCACACATGTATTATGTTTCCGGTTAATACAATTCTAGCATGAATAATAAACATTTATCATGAAATAAGGAAATAAATAATAACTTTATTATTGCCTCTAGGGCAAATTTCCTTCAAAAACTACTCCATTTCACGTGATGATCGGTTATGGTTTAGTTGATTTGGATCACGTGATCACTTAGAAGATTAGAGGGATGTCTTTCTAAGTGGGAGTTCTTAAGTAATGTGATTAATTTACCATGAACTTAGTCCTAGTAGTATTAGCATATCTATGTTGTAGATCAATAGCTCACGTTTAGCTCCCCTGTTTTTTTGATATGTTCCTAGAGAAAACTAAGTTGAAAGATGTTAGTAGCAATGATGCGGATTGGATCCGTGATCTGAGGTTTATCCTCATTGCTGCACAGAAGAATTATGTCCTTGATGCACCCCTAGGTAACAAACCTATTGCAGGAGCAGATGCAGATGCTATGAACGTTTGGCTAGCTCAATATGGTGACTACTTGATAGTTTAGTGCACCATGCTTAAACGGCTTAGAATCAGGACTTCAAAGACGTTTTGAATGTCATGGACCATATGAGATGTTCCAGGAGTTGAAGTTAATATTTCAAGCAAATACCCGAGTTGAGAGATATGAAGTCTCCAACAAGTTCTATAGCTAAAAGATGGAGGAGAATAGCTCAAGCAGTTAGCATTTGCTCAGATTGTCTGGGTACTACAATCGCTTGAATTGTCAGGACCCCGATTCCAAGTCACATCGATCTAGCCGGTAACACCTCATATCACTTTGCGGCCTCACGCACGGTATCCCACGGGTGTCGCCTTACCATGGCCTGGGACCGTTTGCGCCTTTTGGCTCACGTATATGATAGTGTCGCTAGCATCCATATGACAGAGAACCCGAGCCGACAAGGATAGTCATGAACCCAAAGCGGCACAGACCTATGGAGACAGGTATACATGAATCACATCGAGCATGTCGGTCATCAGCGAGTGATTCCGGGCTATAGCACTAGGCTAACAGGACTCTGGGGAACCTGGGCTGTAGCAGGCTAGGCAGGACTCCGGATGTCACCGCGTGACATTTCCCCGAAGGGACAGACATAGGAACGACGTGAAACACATGCCGGCCAGTCAAGTGTCCTGAGCAGTAGTGCTAGGCTAGCAGGACTCGGTGAATCGGGCTGTAGCGGACTACTATGGCTCGAGGAACACTAGACTACATTTCCCCATCAGAAAGGCTGCCAAGGATAAACAACTAGATTGTCGGATCCCACTCATACCAAGCATTTCAATCATACACACAATATGCCCGATATGAGTACATACAACATGGCATCACAACAAAACTCTACAACTCAAGTACTTTATTTAAAGGCTCCAGAGAGCCATACATAACATGTTCATACAGATAGGGGTCACATGACCCGACACTCAAGTCATACAATCATACAAGCACAAGCGGAAGCAACTAGTCTGAGTACAGACACTAGAAAGAAAGAAGGCTCCTCGAAGCCTGTCTATCTACATAAGGCCCTCCATGGCCAGGATCACCACCTGGGTGGCTAGTCACTCGTCGATGTCAAGGTCTACGTAGAACCCATCGGAGGGGGCGGTGTTGTCGTCTGAAAACAGTAATTAAGCAAACATGAGTACAAAGGTACTCAGCAAGTCTTACAACATAACCTACTATACATGCTCATTGTCAAGAAGGTGGTGGGGTTATTGCAGCAAGCCATCTTTGACTCTTGGCTAAGCTATCCTACGGAACTCCACTAGTAAAATAGTTTTCGCACACTAGTCCACTATTCACCAACACAATGCTCCACTGGGGATCCTCTCTCGTCATCCTACGAGAGGGCCATCCTCGGTACTCACACTTATCTTGAGTCTTTTAGTAGTATCCATTAACTTGTCTATGAACTGTATAGGCAACCAAGTAGTCCGTTACCGCGGACGCGGCTATTCGAATGGATGATGTTAACCCTGCAGGGGTATACTTCTTCATACACGCTTTCACCACTTACCGCCGTTTACACGACATGTACTCAGCAACCTTCAAGCGGAAGCCCAGCGAGGGTGTCGGCCACGGCCTACCTAAACACTTAAGTCTCTAGTCCAGGTTTATCGCCTATCTAGGTTCCATCCGCAGGGAGTCCGGCCGAGGTTTCCACATACGGCCCCGAACGATGTGAACATGGTCCCGAGACGCCAAACGGGCGCCCGGCATACCCGGCCACGGTGTATCTACTGCAACATAGCCCACCCCTAGGGTCAACGCTACGCACGGCCGCCAACACATAACCTACAAACACCATAAACTATTTGCAACTCTTGGACAGAGTACTAGGGTGATTAAGAAGCTGAGAGGGTCCATTGGTTTCGGGCCCAATGTACGGTAGTAACTGCATCTTAAATCACACATACAGATCTCAGTCCTTATGGACAGTCTCAATGAAACAACCCACCATGTACTCCTACATGGCCACTCATCGATACCTTTACCAAAACATGTTCAACACATCCCTCACATTACCGACATAAACATTTCACTCTAGCCCATCACCCAGATGAACCAGACCTAACACAACTCTAAGCATAGCAGGCATAGCAAGGTAGGAATCACATACATGGCTCAATCAACTCCTACACATGCTAGTGGGTTTCATCTAGTTACTGTGGCAATGACAGGTCATGCAGAGGATAAGGGTTCAACTACCGTAGCACACAACAGTTTGAATCGCGTGTCTTAATGCAGTAAACAAGAGCAGAAGCGAGAACATGGTTTTGTATTGGAATGATCAATGGGTTGCTTGCCTGTTGTAGAGGTAGTAGGGTACTGCCCTTCAGACGGATACTCGGGGTTATCCTCGGAGGCAGAACCTACCACGAAAGACACACCGAACATAATAAACACATGGCAATATGCAACAATATGCTGCATGCTATGACATGGCAAGATGGGAGTGTCTTGGCCTAATGCAAGCTAAAACAGAAGGGGATGAGCTCATTTGGATCAAAGATTCAAATGTTAGCTCATTAAACATGGCCTTATTAGTGCATTACCTTATTCTGCTTAAACAACATAGTTAGCTTGTTTTGTCATGCATGAAACCATTACAGATGGATAGACTGAATTTTTCTGATCATTTTTCATATATAAACCTTTGCATTTGGAGCTATTGTTGATTTTCTATGATTTTTAGAAGTTTTGGCTATTTTCTGGAATTTCCTATTAAAGAATAAATCCAGTAATTGAATTAATGCGTCGGCATGACATAGGTGTGACGTCAGCGGGTCAACTGGGTCGGCCAGGTCAAACCTGACTGGTGGGCCCTGTCTATCAGTGTCACAACTAATTAACATAATTATGTTAGTGCTAATTGACTGTCAGTGGGGCCTGGGCCCACATGTCAGTGACTAAACTAATTAAAATTAGTTAAAACTAATCTTAAACTGATTAGCAGACCGACCCCACCTGTCATAGACTCAGGGGGTTCTACCTGGGCCCACACAGGGGTCAAACAGGGTCAACTCACCGGCGGCTTGACGGCGGCGACGACAGACGCGGCGGAGGGGCTCGGGTTTGCGTCTCTGGCGACCAAATCGATGGCGGAGAGCAGCTACGTGACGCGGGGAGCAAGCCGCGTCGTTTGGTGGAGAAAGTGGAGCTCGGGGAGGCCGGGAACGACGCTGGCGACGACCTTGGCGTTCGCCGGAGTTTGGGCGAGGATGAACCCAAAGCTACGGGGCACGACGAGGCGCGGGGAGTTGTGCATTAGGCTCCTAGGAACGTGGTGAGTGTGGTGACGCGCTCGGAATCGAGCTTACGCGCCTGTGGCCACGGCGGCGACATGGCTGGTGAAGCCGAGCTCTCAGCCGTGATGGCCAACGGGGTTAGAGGGCAGCTCGAGCGACGTGGCTAGGGGAGGAGACAGAGAAGCTCACGGTGAGTGCAGCGGGCGTTGAAGCGGGCTTGGGGAAGCTTGGGAGGCGGCAAAACGTCGAAGACAATCTCCGGTGACCGACGAGGGGAATGGCAGCGGTGGCGGCGTTGCAGCGCGTCCGAGGCCTCGTGGCTCGTCGAGGAGGTCGAGGGAGATGTTGCGGAGCTCGTGGGCACGGTGGGGTGACACGGGGACGACGGTGGCTGCTGCTATGGCGGCAAGACAACGACATCTGCGTCGACAGGAAGATGGGTAGAGAGCCAGAGAGGGGGAGAGGCCACGGGGAGAGTGGGAAGAAAGAGGGGGAGACGTGGGGGTCGGTGTGGCACTCATAGACGCCTTGAGGGCGTCGGCGGAAGCATGAGGTGGCCGGTGTGTGGCCGCGGGCGCCGGCCACGCGCTCCTCGTCCTCCTGGCGAGAGGAGGAGGATGACTGGCAAGAGCCAGTCGACTGGGCCGAGCCAGGTGGGCTGGTGGGCTACGCCTGGTAAGTTTCTCTCTCTCTCCTTTTTTTCCTGTTTTTCTTATTTATTTATTATTTCTGTAACTTTAGGGCTTTATTAAAAATACCAGGGCATTACCATAAATCATAAAATTAATCATGGCCACTGCTTAGAATATATCCAACAACAAACATTTTAGTTTATGATTATTTGAGCATTTAAAATATTTTATAGCATTTAAATGCCGAAATGCAAATACCATAAGAATTAATCCAATGACCTTTGATGTCCTAGAAAAATGTGCACCATTTTTGTCAAAGGTTTTAACCCAAAACAAAAAGGGTGGGCTTTTTAGAAGGGCATTTCAGGTTCATTGGTAAAGTCTTTAGTAAACCCTAGTTGTTCCAGGGGGGTGCTGGGGGTTCTGTCATCCCCATTTCAAATTTAAAAGGAATTTAAACATGATGCACACTCTAATGCTTGAACTAACTAGGGTGTGACATGAATCAAGTGGGAGTTAATCTTCCAGATAAAATAGTGATTGACAGAATTCTCTAGTCACCATCACCAAGTCAGTAGAACTTCGTGATGAACTATAATATGCAAGGGATAATGGAAACGGTTCCCAAGCTATCCGTGATGCTGAAATCAACGAAGGTAGAAATCAAGAAAAACATCAAGTGTTGATGGTAAACAAAACCACTAGTTTCAAGTAAAGGGACAAAGGGAAGAAAGGGGAACTTCAAGAAGAACGACAAACAAGTTGCCGCTCAAGTGAAAAAACCCAAGTCTGGACCTAAGCCTCAAATTGAGTGCTTCTACTGCAAAGAGACTAGTCATTGGAAGCGGAACTACCCCAAGTAATTGGCGGATAAGAAGGATGGCAAAGTGAACATAGGTATATTTGATATACATGTTATTGATGTGTACTTTACTAATGTTTATAGCAACCCCTTAGTATTTGATACTAGTTCAGTTGCTAAGAATAGTAACTCGAGACGGGAGTTGCAGAATGAACAGAGACTAGTTAAGGGTGAAGTGACGATGTGTATTGGAAATGATTCCAAGATTGATATGATCATCATCGCACACTCCCTATACTTTTGGGATTATGCCTCTTTTGGTTCATGGGATAGGATTATCATAGGAATAGGAATCTTGTAGGAAATGAGATGACATGTATCTCAAATCCTATGAGTAGGAATAGGAAACAAGATGTCATTTGGTTGACATCAAAGGAATTTTTCCATTTAGGCTCTTTTTTATTTTCCTATGAAATGTGGAGGATAGGAACCAATCCTATGTAGGAATAGGAATCCATTCCTATGAACCAAAGGGCTCTAAAGGAAAAAATCCTATAAGAATCCTATCCTCTAGAATTCCTATGAAATTCCTCTAAACCAAAGGAGGCCTTAGTGTTAAACCTAAAATAAATGTTATTTAGTGTTTGCATTGAGCATGAATATGATTGGATCATGTTTATTGCAATACGGTTATTCATGTAAGTTAGAGAATAATTGTTGTTCTGTTTACATGAATAAAACCTTCTATGGTCATACACCCAATGAAAATGGTTTGTTGGATCTCGATCGTGGTGATACACATTTTTATAATATTGAAGCCAAAAGATGCAAAGTTAATAATGATAGTGCAACTTATTTGTGGCACTGCTGTTTAGGTCATATCGCTATAAAGCGCATGAAGAAACTCCATACTGATGGACTTTTGAAACCACTTGATTATGAATCACTTGGTACTTGCGAACCATGCCTCATGGGCAAGATGACTAAGACTCCATTCTCCGGAACAATGGAGCGAGCAACAGATTTGTTTGAAATCATACATACTGATGTATGTGGTCCGATGAATATTGAGGCTCGCGGCAGGTATCATTATTTTCTGATCTTCACAGATGACTTGAGCAGATATGAGTATATCTACTTGATGAAACACAAGTCTGAAACATTTGAAAAGTTCAAAGAATTTCAGAGTGAAGTGGAGAATCATCGTAACAAAAATAAAAGTTTCTACGATATGATCGTAGAAGTAAAATATTTGAGTTACGAGTTTGGTCTTCAGTTAAAACAATGTGAAATAGTTTCACTACTCACGCCACCTGGAACTCCACAGTGTAATGGTGTGTCCGAACGTCGTAACCATACTTTATTAGATATGGTGCGATCTATGATGTCTCTTACCGATTTACCACTATCATTTTGGGGTTATGCATTAGAGACAGCTACATTCGCATTAAATAGGGCACCATCTAAATCCGTTGAGACGACACCGTATGAACTATGGTTTGGCAAGAAACCTAAGCTGTCGTTTCTTAAAGTTTGAGGTTGCAATGCTTATGTGAAAAAGTTTCAACCTGATAAGCTCAAACCCAAATCGGAGAAGTGCATCTTCATATGATACCCAAAAGAAAATGTTGGGTACACCTTCTATCACAGATCCGAAGGCAAGATATTCATTGCTGAGAATGGATCCTTTCTAGAGAAGGAGTTTCTCTCGAAAGAAGTGAGTGGGAGGAAAGTAGAACTTGATGTGGTAACTATACCTGCTCCCTTATTGGAAAGTAGTTCATCACAGAAATTTGTTCCTGTGACTACTACACCAATTAGTGAGGAAGCTAATGATGATGATCATGTAACTTCAGATCAAGTTACTACCGAAACCTCGTAGGTAAACCAGAGTGATATCCGCACCAGAGTGGTACAATAATCCTATTCTGGAGGTCATGTTACTTGACCATGACGAGCCTACGAACTATGAGGAAGCGATGATGAGCCCAGATTTCGCGAAATGGCTTGAGGCCATGAAATCTGAGATGAGATCCATGTATGAGAACAAAGTATGGACTTTGATTGACTTGCCCAATGATCGGCGAGCCATTGAGATTAAATGGATCTTCAAGAGGAAGACGGACGCTGATAGTAGTGTTACTATCTACAAAGCTAGAATTGTCGTAAAAAGGTTTTCGACAAGTTCAAGGTGTTGACTACGATGAGAGTTTCTCACTCGTATCTATGCTTAAGTCTGTCCGAATCATGTTAGCAATTGCCGCATTTTATGAAATCTGGCAAATGGATAAACAAAACTGCATTCCTTAATGGATTTATTAAAGAGTTGTATATGATGCAACCAAAAGGTTTTGTCAATCCTAAAGGTACTAACAAAATATGCAAGCTCCAGCGATCCATCTATGGACTGGTGCAAGCATCTCGGAGTTGGAATATACGCTTTCATAAGTTGATCAAAGCATATAGTTTTATACAGACTTGCGGTGAAGCCTGTATTTACAAGAAAGTGAGTGGGAGCACTACAACATTTCTGATAAGTATATGTATGACATACTGTTGATCGGAGATAATGTAGAATTATTCTGCAAAGCATAAAGGAATGTTTGAAAGGAGTTTTTCAAAGAAAGACCTCGGTGAAGCTGCTTACATATTGAGCATCAAGATCTATAGAGATAGATCAAGACGCTTGATAAGTTTTTCAATGAGTACATACCTTGACATGATTTTGAAGTAGTTCAAAATGGAACAGTCAAAAAGGAGTTCTTGCCTGTGTTACAAGGTGTGAAGTTGAGTAAGACTCAAAACCCGACCACGGCAGAAGATAGAGAGAGAATGAAAGTCATTGCCTATGCCTCAGCCATAGGTTCTATAAAGTATGCCATGCTGTGTACCAGACCTATTGTATACCCTGCCCTGAGTTTGGCAAGGGAGTACAATAGTGATCTAGGAGTAGATCACTAGACATTGGTCAAAATTATCCTTAGTGGAATAAGGATATGTGAGGGAGTCCTGGATTAGGGGGTCTCCAGACAGCCGGACTATGTCCATTGGCCGGACTGTTAGACTATGAAGATACAAGATTGAAGACTTCGTCTCGCGTCCGGATGGGACTCTACTTGGCGTGGAAGGCAAGCTAGGCAATACGGATATGGATATCTCCTCCTTTGTAACTGACCTTGTGTAACCCTAACCCTCTCCGGTGTCTATATAAATCGAAGGGTTTTAGTCCGTAGGACAACAATCACAACATACAATCATGCCATAGGCTAGCTTCTAGGGTTTAGCCTCTCTGATCTCGTGGTAGTTCTACTCTTGTACTACCCATATCATCAATATTAATCAAGCAGGACGTAGGGTTTTACCTCCATCAAGAGGGCCCGAACCTGGGTAAAACTTCGTGTCCCCTGCCTCCTGTTACCATCCGGCCTAGATGCACAGTTCGGGACCCCCTACCCGAGATCCGCCGGTTTTGACACCGACATTGGTGCTTTCATTGAGAGTTCCTCTGTGTCGTCGCCGTTAGGCTTGATGGCTCCTACTATCATCGATAGCGATGCGGTCCAGGGTGAGACTTTTCTCCTCGGACAGATCTTTGTATCCGGCGGCTTTGCACTGCGGGCTAATTCGCTTGGCCATCTGGAGCAGATTGAAAGCTACGCCCCTGGCCATCAGGTCAGATTTGGAAGTTTGAACTACACGGCCGACATCCGCGGAGACTTGATCTTCGACGGATTCGAGCCACAGCCGGGCGCGCCGCACTGTCGCGATGGGTATGACCTAGCTCTGTCGCCGAACAGTACCCCAGAGGCTGCGCCCGCATCAGCTCTGACCCTTAGCTCGGAGCCAACTGCGCCAGTCGAGGACGGGTGGTTAGACACCGCCTCAGGGGCTGCAGTCTCAACGGCGATCGAGCCAAACACCAGCCTAACCTTCTACGCAGCTCGTGACTCCAAGGCGCCGTACTCTTTTCCGGACTCCGAACCATCCGCGCCCATGCCAATCGAATCCGATTGGGCACCAATCATGGAATTCACCGCCACGGATATCTTTCAGCACTCGCCCTTCTGCGACATTCTGAATTCACTAAGGTCTCTCTCTTTGTTAGGAGAGCCCTGGCCGGATTATGGCCAACAGGATTGGGATGCGGACGACGAAGAAATTCGACGCCCACCCACCACCCACTTAATAGCCACTGTCGACGACTCAACCGACATGCTCGACTTTGACTCCGAAGACATCGACGGTATGGATGACGATACGGGAGGCGAAGGGGAACCACCGCCCACAAAGTGCTGGATGACCACCTCATCATATGACGTATACATGGTGCACACACCAAAAGAAGACGACGACGAGGAATGAAAGGACGCACCGAAGGCTTGTTCCCTCGAGAAGCAGTCAAAGCGGCGGCGCAAGCGCCGCCCCAAATCCCGCCTCGGCAGAAATAACGATCATACAGACCCAGCGTTGGAGCAGGGAGAAACACTACCGGACCACGGCAATACGGAGAATGAAACCAAACAAACCAATTCTATCAAAGATAATAGTCCGGACGACATAACGCCGGACAGGCACCCGGAGCAGCAGAATGCCCGTCAAAGGCTTGTTGCCACCGTGAGGAGTCTGAAAATGCAGAAGCAAAGGCTCAAGGCTGCGCAGGACACACTCCAAATCAGATGGAGCAAAGTACTCAACACAGCAGCGTAGTACGGCGGCAATTGCCCCACCAAGAGCTACCCAAAGCGGAAGTTGCTACCTGAATTCGATGAGGAGGCCTCAGACCCCCCACAACCAAACATCAAAACAGCCACCTGGCCGGATAGACGACCTCACGGCCAACATCGAGCGGCAAACAACGCCACTCACAAGCCAATACGCGATCCACGCGAGGGCTCGCACCAAAAGGACGGCGCAACCAGATCCATCTATGGACCACGCAAGCGCGCCCCAGCATATGATGTAACACAACAAACATCCGAACAACGCGGTACACCCAGATACAGGGGTGCTGCACACCCCCTATGTTTCACCGACGAGGTGCTGGACCATGAATTTCCAGAGGGATTCAAACCCGTAAACATAGAGGCATACGACGGAACAACAGACCCTGGGGTCTGGATCGAGGACTATATCCTCCATATCCATATGGCTCGAGGAGATGATCTCCACGCCATCAAGTACTTACCCATCAAGCTCAAAGGGCCAGCTCGTCACTGGCTCAAAAGCCTCCCCGAAAACTCCATTGGAAGCTGGGAAGAGCTCGAAGACGCTTTTCAGGCAAATTTTCAAGGGACTTATGTCTGACCTCCGGACGCGGACGATTTGAGTCATATAACTCAACAGCCCGGAGAGTCACCCCGAAAACTTTGGAACATGTTTCTTACTAAAAAGAACCAAATTGTCGACTGTCTGGACACCGAAGCCTTGGCAGCTTTTAAGCATAGCGTCCGTGACGAATGGCTTGCGAGACACCTCGGCCAAGAAAAGCCGAGAACAATGGCAGCATTAACAAGCCTCATGACCCACTTTTGCGCGGGTGAGGACAGCTGGCTAGCCAGATGCAGCACCAGCGACCCCAGTACATCTGAAGCTAGAGATGGAAACGGGAAATCATGGTGCAACAGCAATAACAAACACCGGAATAAAGAAGACAGCATGAGGAGCACGACAGTAAATGCCAGATTCAAAAGCTCTCGGCCAGGTCAGCAAAAGCCACCCTCTAAAGGCACCAGAGACGAACTGTCCAGTCTAAACAAAATTCTGGACCAAATATGTCAGATCCATAGCACCCCTGGTAAACCCGCTAATCATATCCACAGAGAATGTTGGGTCTTCAAGCAGTCCGGCAAGCTCAACGCCGTACACAAGGGGGAGGATACACCAAGCGAAGACGAGGATGAGCCTCTCAAGCAAGACACTGGTGAACAAAAGAAATTTCCACCAAAAGTCAAAACAGTAAACGTGTTACACGTGATCAAGGGAAGAAACAAAACGGCACTCCCAGAAAAATATGCCCAAGGGCCTATCACCGCAGAGTCCTGCCACTGGTCGTCTCAACCGATCACTTTCGACCATCGTGATTACTCAGCAAGTATCCGGCGTGCAGGATGGGCTGCCTTGGTATTAGACCCAATAATTGACGGATACCACTTCACACGAGTCCTGATGGATGGTGGCAGCAGTCTAAACCTGATATACCAGGGTACAATCCGCGAAATGGGGATAGACCCAACAAAAAATTGCCAAAGCAATACTACCTTTAAAGGAGTAACGTCAGGCCCAGGGGCTCATTGCACGGGCTCCCTGCTACTAAAGGTTATATTCGGCTTCCCCGATAACTTCCGTAGCGAACATTTAACCTTCCACATTGCTCTGTTCCAAAGTGGCTATCAAGCACTACTCGGACGCGAAGCTTTCGTTCGCTTTAATGCAATACCACACTACACTTCCCTCACACTCAAGATGCCTGGCCCACGTAGCATCATTACAGTGAACGGAAGTATTAAGCAATCTTTGCACGCCGAAGAGAGTGCGGCTGCCTTGGCGGCTGCACTGTAACGCCCTCGATGCGGCTGTATCTCCTACGTGTCGAAGCACGACTTAGAGGCATAACCGCATTGAAAGCAATGTCGCAAGTAAGGCAATCTTCACAACATCCCATGTAAATAGATAATAAAAGGGGAAGGTACATAGTTGGCTTACACTCGCCACGTCAAACAAAGTACATAAATAGCATTACATCATTCAATCACTCATGGCCCGACTACGGTGCCAAAATAAAAGATTAACCCAACATGCGACACGGTCCCGATCGCCCCAACTGGGCACCACTACTGATCATCAGGGAAAGACACATAGTAACGGCGTGAGTCCTCGTCGAACTCCCAAATGAGCTCAAGCGCGGCATCTGGAACGGAGTCATCAGGCCCTGTATTTGGTTTGGAAGTAATCTGTGAGCCACAGGGACTCAGCAATCTCGCACCCTCGCGATCAAGACTATTTAAGCTTATAGGTAAGGCAAGGTAATATGTGGAGCTGCAGCAAGCGACTAGCATATATGGTGGCTAACCTATTCGCAAAAGAGAGAGAGAAGAGAAGGCAAAGCGCGAACAAAGAACTAGAGAGCCAACTATGGCAAACATTACTCCAACACCATGTTCAATTCCCGGACTCCGCCGAGAAGAGACCATCAGGGTTACTCACACAGTTGATTCATTTTAATTAAGTTAAGGTTCAAGTTATCTACAACCTGACATTAATAAATTCCCATCTTCCCATAACCGCGGGCACGGCTTTCGAAAGTTCAAATCCCTGCAGGGGAGTCCCAACTTAGCCCATGACAAGCTCTCACGGTCAACGAAGGATATACCTTCTCCCGAGACATTCCGATCAGACTCGGTATCCCGGTTCTACAAGACACTTCGACAAGTTAAAACAAATCCAGCAACACCGCCCGAATGTGCCGACAAATCCCGATAGGAGCTGCACATATCTCGTTCTCAGGGCACACTCAGATGAACACTATGTACAACTAAAACCAAACCTCGAGTTTCCCCGAGGTGGCGCTGCAAGTGGCTCTGTTTGGACCAACACTCAGAGGAGCACTGGCCCGGGGGGGTTCAAATAAGATGACCCTTGGGCTCCGGAAACCCAAGGGAAAAAGAGGCTAGGTGGCAAATGGTAAAACCAAGGTTGGGCATTGCTGGAGGAGCTTTATTCAAGGCGAACTGTCAAGGGGTTCCCATTATCACCCAACCGCATAAGGAACGCAAATCCGGGAACATAACACTGATATGACGGAAACTAGGGCGGCAAGAGTGGAACAAAACACTAAGCAAAAGGCCGAGCCTTCCACCCTTTACCAAGTATGTAGATGCATTAAGATAACAAGATAATATAATGATATCCCAACAAGAAAATAATGTTCCAACAAGGAACGATCTCCAACCTTCACCTGCAACTAGCAACGCTATAAGAGGGGCTGAGCAAAGCGGTAACATAGCCAATCAACGGTTTTCTAGGACATGGTGGGTTAAAGGTTTGACATGGCAATTTGGGAGGCATGATAAGCAAGTGGTAGGCATCGTAGCATAGGCATAGCAAAAGAGCGAGCATCTAGCAAAGCAAAGATAGAAGTGATTTCGAGGGTATGATCATCTTGCCTGCAAAGTTGTCAGAGTTGACTGGATCCTCGAAAGCAAACTCAACGGGCTCCTCGTTAGCGAACTCGTCTCCCGGCTCTACCCAAACAACACAAGCAAGCAAAAGGAACACAATCAACCACGTGCAAAGCTCAAACAACATGATGCAAACATGGTATGCTATGCGGGATGCGATATGTGATGCATATGCAAGATTTGACAAGGAATGAATGAACCTGGCCTCAACTTGGAAATCCAAGAGTGCCACTGGAAAGGAGAGGTGATTTCGGTTGAAATCGATATAAAGAACACCGGAATCGGATGCACGGTTTGGAAATGGCAAGCAAATCAAATATGGCACCGGTCTGCGATAAACAGCAAGTAGCCATCTAAATGCAACAAGATAAACATGCTACAACACTCAAACATGGCAACAAAATACATGGCGGGGATCCACTCATAATTCTTAACAAAAGATGAACACTGAGCTACATCCAATTCATCCATTAACAGGTTCAAACAAGGATGCAAAAGTGCAATTGGTAAACAGGTTTCAGACTTAGTGAAATTAACACGTGTCTGGAATTTTAGATCAGGTACCACACTTTGGATCATGAAAACTAGATGCTACAGGAACTTAACATGGCAAAGTAAAGCATGGCATGGAGATACTCAAAGAGCTTAACAAAAGTCCCTTAGTTACCTTGAGCCAAAAGGGATCAGAAAATACAATTACAAGCATGTGAACATGGCAAAAACATAATCAGATCACAGACTTGGTGAAAAACTGGAGCATGCAAATCAGATATCAAGTAGGCATGTTTACGAGCTCGATGCACTCACTATAGAGCATGTCATGACAATCTAAGCATACACCCATCAAGAATACACATTATAGAAGCTAGACATGGCAAGAACAACAACATAGCATGCACGGATCAACTACAATATCCTCGGAAAAATCGCTAACAAGTAGACAATCTGCCCAGATTCATGAAATAGCAAAAGTATTGCTCGATTGACTCAAGCTAGGTTGCTCCATAATTGCAAACAAAGACATGGATGGATAGAGAACTACAAGATTAACAAATCATCCTTACTGATCACCCTCAAAAGAGGCACGGATCACTAGGAAACAACGTGAACATATGGCATATTGATAAAAACAGATCAAGGACTTAGTGGAATTGCTAAGTCCCTGAAATCAGCATTAACGAATGCACCACTTTGCAAGCTTGTGCTAGTCACCACACACATCACAAAAATACATGGATGGCACCTCTATAAATATGGCAAAGCATATGACAAAACATATGTAGAGCTCAGGGGCATATCATGCACACAATAATCATGGCAAAAATGACAAATAGCTATTTGGAGCAGCAGATCTGACAATTAACTCAAATAGCATTCTTCCAACAGCATTTCGAGCATCAAGATGAACTCAAATGAAAATGATGCAATGAGATGAAATGATGTGCTCTCTGAGACGAACATTTTGATATGCCATACGCCCAAAATGGATCCACGAATGCAAAGTTACGACACGATGAACATAGCAAAATATCTAGGGTTTCGGGAGGAAAGTCAACCGTCCGGATCTGGATCTGGAAACACTGTTCACGCGCGGAAACCGATGTTTGCCGGAAAACTCGTGGTCGCCGGAGACTTGCTATGGGGAGGAGGCCGATGAGGTCGGCCGGTTCGCCGGAGTCGAAGGAGATGCGGGGAGGCGAGGCGGCGCCGGCCGGTGAGCAGCTCCGGCGAGGCGGCGCGGCGTGCGACGGCCTCGGGTGCTCACCGGCGTCGTGGGGCGGAGCCGGTCGGTGGCCGTGGCCGGTGAAGGTGGCGGCGCGGCGTAGCAAGAAGCAGGCGGCGGCGGCGTGGGAACCGGGCGGCGCGCAGGGAGATGGGCCGGGAGGGCCCGATCCGGGCTCTCCGGGCCGCGGCGGCGGGGACTGCGCGGGGTGCCACATGGCGGGCCCTGGTTGGCCGAAGGCGGCAGCGAACGCTGTCCGGCCGGGCCGGACGTGTCCGGTGCGGCGAGGAGCGGGGAAAATTAGGGTTTCGGGGAAGAAAGAGACGTGAATTTCGGAGGGGGGCTATTTATAGGCATAGGAGGAGCTAGGAGTGTCCAAATGAGGTGCGGTTTTCGGCCACGCGATCGTGATCGAACGCTCTAGATGATGGAGAGGGTTTCGGTGGGTTTTGGGCCAAATTGGAAGGGTGTTGGGCTGCAACACACACGAGGCCTTCTCGGTCCCTCGGTTAACCATTGGAGCATCAAACGAAGTCCAAATGGTACGAAACTTGACAGGCGGTCTACCGGTAGTAAACCAAGGCCACTTGGCAAGTCTCGGTCCAATCCGGAAATGTTTAACCCCCACACACAAAAGAAAGGTAGAAATCACCACCGGAGGAGAACGGAGCGCCGGAATGCAAAACGGACAACGGGGAAAAAGCTTGGATGCATGAGACGAACACGTATGCAAATGCAATGCACATGATGACATGATATGAGATGCATGCCAATGACAACAACACACGGAGACAAAAACCCGAACCCAAGAAAATAAAATAACTTAGCACCGGAAACGACAAGAGTTGGAGTACATATTAGGTAAATTACATCCGGGGTGTTACAACACTCCACCACTACGAAAGGATATCATCCCGAGATCTAGGACTGGAAGAACGCCAGGTTTTCAGAACAGAGGTGATCCTCACGTTTCCCGGTGGCTTCACGGTCGGAATGGTGTGACCACTTGACTTTGAGGAATTTGATTGACTTATTGCGAGTCTTGCGTTCAGTCTCTTCAAGGATAGCCACGGGGTGCTCATGATAAGAGAGATCTTCTTGAAGATCAATGTCTTCGAAGTTGACGGTGCGTTCAGGAGTCTTGAAGCACTTGCAGAGCTGAGAGACATGGAACATGTCATGCACATTTGCAAAGTTTGAGGGAAGCTCGAGTTGATAGGCGAGATCGCCTCTCTTGCTGACTATCTTGAAAGGTCCCACGTATCTAGGGGCAAGCTTCCCTTTGATACCGAAGCGACGAGTACCTTTCATTGGAGAGACGCGGAGGTAAACATGATCTCCGATCTCGAAAGCCAAATCACGGTGCTTACTATCATAGTAGCTCTTCTGGCGCGATTGCGCTGCTTTGAGGTTATCTCGAATGACTTTGCACATTTCCTCTGCCTCTGTGATTAAGTCATTTCCCAAAAGTTGACGCTCGCCGGTTTCAGACCAGTTGAGAGGGGTACGACACTTCCTACCATACAGAATTTTGAATGGGGCCTTGCCCGAACTTGCTTGAAAACTATTGTTGTAGGAGAATTCAGCATATGGAAGACAATCCTCCCACTTCATGCCGAAGGAGATCACACAAGCCCTGAGCATATCTTCAAGAATCTGGTTGACACACTTGACTTGACCGCTAGTTTAAGGATGGAAATCTGTGCTGAAGCGGATGTTGGTGCCCATGGCCTTCTGAAAAGAATCCCAAAACTTGGAGGTAAAGATGCTGCCACGGTCTGAAGAGATCACCTATGGAATACCGTGCAGAGAGACAATTCGAGAGGTATAGAGCTCCGCCAATTGAGCTACAGTGATAGACTCTTTGATAGGCAGAAAGTGAGCCACTTTAGTGAGTTTGTCGATGACAACGAATATAGCATCATTGCCACGCTTGGACTTTGGAAACCCAGTCACGAAGTCCATCTCAATGTGGTCAAACTTCCATTCTGGAATGGCAAGAGGTTGGAGGAGACCAGCTGGCCTTTGGTGTTCTGCCTTCACTCTTCTGCAGACATCACATTCATTCACGAACTGAGCAATCTCGCGCTTCATTCGAGTCCACCAATAAGCCTGCTTGAGGTCTTGATACATCTTCATGCTCCCAGGGTGGATGGAGAGGAGTGAATTGTGAGCCTCGTTCATGATAACCTTATGAAGATCACCTTTGGGCACAACAATACGATCCTCGAAGAAGAGAGTATCCTTGTCATCAAGGCAGTAGCACTTGTACTTGGGTTGACTCTTGGCAATCCCAATCTTCACCTTCTTCACCATAGCATCAAGAAGCTGAGCTTGGCGAATCTGGTCTTCCAAGGTAGGAGAGACTTGAAGGTTGGCGAGGAAACCTTGAGGAACAACTTGCAGATTAAGTTTGCGGAAAGCTTCACAAAGCTCGGGTTGGTAAGGCTTGAGAATCAGACTATTGCAATAAGCCTTCCTGCTCAATGTGTCAGCAATCACATTGGCCTTGCCTGGAGTATACTCGATACTCGGATTATACTCTTGAATCATTTCGACCCATTGAGTCTGCCTGAGGTTGAGATTAGGCTGAGTGAAGATGTACTTGAGACTCTTGTGGTCAGTGAAGATGTACACTTTTCTTCCCAATAAGAGATGTCTCCAAGTCAGCGATAATGGCACCGGTCTGCGATAAACAGCAAGTAGCCATCTAAATGCAACAAGATAAACATGCTACAACACTCAAACATGGCAACAAAATACATGGCAGGGATCCACTCATAATGCTTGACAAAAGATGCACACTTAGCTACGTCCAATTCATCCATTAACAGGTTCAAAAAAGCATGGCAAAAGTGCAATTGGTAAACAGGTTTCAGACTTAGTGAAATTAACACGTGTTTGGAATTTCAGATCGGGTAGCACACTTTGGAGCATGAAAACTAGATGCTACAGGAAATTAACATGGCAAAGTAAAGTATGGCATGGAGCTACTCAAAGAGCTTAACAAAAGTCCCTTAGTGACCTTGAGCCAAAAGGGGTCAGAAAATACAATTGCAAGCATGTGAACATGGCAAAAACATAATCAGAAAATGATGTGCTCTCTGAGACGAACATTTTGATATGCCATACACCCAAAACGGATCTACGGATGCAAAGTTACGGCACGATGAACATAGTAAAATATCTAGGGTTTCGGGAGGAAAGTCAACCGTCCGGATCTGGATCTGGAAACACTGTTCACGCGCGGAAACCGATGTTCACCGGAAAACTCGTGGTCACCGGAGACTTGCCGCGGGGAGGAGGCCGATGAGGTCGGCCGGTTCGCCGGAGTCGAAGGAGATGCGGGGAGGCGAGGCGGCGCCGGCCGGTGAGCAGCTCCGGCGAGGCGGCGCGGCGTGCGACGGCCTCGGGTGCTCGCCGGCATCGTGGGGCGGAGCCGGTCGGTGGCCGTGGCCGGCGAAGGTGGCGGCGCGGCGGAGCAAGAAGCAGGCGGCGGCTGCGTGGGAACCGGGCGGTGCGCGGGGAGATGGGCCGGGAGGGCCCGATCCGGACTCTCCAGGCCGCGGCGGCGGGGACTGCGCGGGGTGCCACGTGGCGGGCCCCGGTTGGCCGGAGGCGGCGGCGGACGCTGTCCGGCCGGGCCGGACGTGTCCGGTGCGGCGAGGAGCGGGGAAATTAGGGTTTCGGGGAAGGAGACGTGAATTTTGGAGGGGGCTATTTATAGGCATAGGAGGAGCTAGGAGTGTCCAAATGAGGTGCGGTTTTCGGCCACACGATCGTGATCGAACGCTCTAGATGATGGAGAGGGTTTTGGTGGGTTTTGGGCCAAATTGGAAGGGTGTTGGGCTGCAACACACACGAGGCCTTCTCGGTCCCTCGGTTAACCATTGGAGCATCAAACGAAGTCCAAATGGTACGAAACTTGACATGCGGTCTACCGGTAGTAAACCAAGGCCGCTTGGCAAGCCTCGGTCCAATCCGGAAATGTTTAACCCCCCCACATGAAAGAAAGGTAGAAATGACCACCGGAGGAGAACGGAGCGCCGGAATGTAAAACGGACAACGGGGAAAAAGCTCGGATGCATGAGACGAACACGTATGGAAATGCAATGCACATGATGACATGATATGAGATGCATGACAATGACAACAACACACGGAGATAAAAACCCGAACCCAAGAAAATAAAATAACTTAGCGCCGGAAACGGCAAGAGTTGGAGTACATATTAGGTAAATTACATGGGGGGTGTTACACGCACACTAAAAATAGCCTGACCAACTAAACATTTATCAGGTCGTCAAGACCTCGGACACGGTTAGATGAGTCCGGCGCAGCTATATGTAATTCATACCGGATCAATGGTCACACCCCTATTACAAATACAAGGGGCTCAACGCGCGCAGACAAGTGGAAATTTTTACTCATCTTGAATTATACATGGTTTCTTTAAAAACTATCTTTTTGCACGACAACCTTTTCACCTAAGTTCCTCTCTTTTACAGATGATCATCGTGCTACACCCGTCAAGGATACGGCACAACGGAGACACAGGCGTAGATGTGCAGCAGGGACTCGCTCCAAGGATTCTTTTTAGATTAAGACCCTGCGTAAATATTTTTTACTGTCTCTTGTTGATACATATCCACTGAATTCTCAGCATTGTTGAGAAGGATGCTGACGTCTTGGCATGTGGCCACGTCAGAATAATGCATGTACCTGGACACAAGGGGCTTCTTACAAAGGGCACTATTTAGGCCCACTTTATACCATAAAGACTGAATACCTTAGGGAGTGTTCGGCGTCGCGAGTTTGGCCTTATATGCATCATCTCCGAATCATTGTCTTTGGTCAAATGTTGGGTTTGCCCGGCTCCTGTGTTTTGGTGCCTTACGTTCCGCTTTATCGGCTAAGGTAGCACCAGGAGAACTACTGCGATTGCGCCCTGGTTCATCCGGACAAGCATCTCAGTAGAGAAAGCCGAAAACTGACTGTCATGATATAGCGTGAGACTGGTCAACCACTCGATGACCTATCGGAACGTTAGAATTCCTCCGCCTTAACGAAGGGCCGTTTTCCGGCCAGGCATGTACGCACCCCATGATCGGGAGAGTGCGGAGCCACCAGGGGCTATCTAGTAGCCCCACTGTCAAACTCCTATGGCTAAGTGAAAGTGTTAAAACATTATAGTCCGGTTGCCTCGTTCGCTACGCTATCACCTCCTTAATAGGACCAAGACATTGGGTTAAGTGTGAACACGCGTTTTTTGCGAGCACCTCCGCATAATATGCGTGGGGGTTGAAGCCAACAGCTGCAATCTTTCAGGTTATACACATGTATACATAAACGGCCGCACAGGAGGCATCATACTACTTTCAGGCAAAAGTATAAACATAGCCTTATAAAAACTTCATAAAAGCATTGTGTTTACAATGAGAACACATATCACTCAAACATAATATTCTTCGAGCACTGGGCCTCTATCAAACGAGCAACCTTGAGAACCTCCTCGAAATAATGCTCGGCAGCCACTCGGCCTATGGCCGAACCCTGCGCCACAACTGTGGTAGCGTCCATCTCCGCCCAGTATGCTTTAACACGGGCAAGGGCCATCCGTGAGCCTTCTATGCACGCCGACCTCTTCATCGCATTAATGTGCGGCACCGCACCAAGGAACTGCTGCACTAAGCTGAAATAGCTATTTGGTTTGGGCTTTTCTGACCATAGTTGATCCACAACAAACCTCGTGGCGAGTTCGGACAACCTATTCGGTTCGGCCATTCGGCTAGCTGGTCAGTCAATGAAAGCGGATGCTCTGGAACGTGGAATTGCGACCAGAATAGCTTGTCCACTTCACGATCTATCTGACCTTGGAAGTACTTGGCCGCATCGGCAGAGCTCGCTGCCAAATCCATATACGCATCTGCCGAACTCCACAGCCGATCCAGAGGGGCATACCGTGGATCTCCGAACTTCCTCCGTAACATGAAGGGTTTACC
The DNA here is from genome assembly GCF_002162155.2 of Triticum dicoccoides. NCBI lineage: Eukaryota > Viridiplantae > Streptophyta > Magnoliopsida > Poales > Poaceae > Triticum > Triticum dicoccoides. The sequence continues at coordinate 480,815,748 of NC_041386.1, read as the reverse complement.
AGCTGCAAGATCCCCGACTTCCCGCAGCTCCTCCTTCTTTGCTCTCATAGCAGAACGGGTGTCTTTGTCTGCCGCCATGGCCTTCTCAAGGTCCGTTGCCTTCGCCCGGTTTTCTTTTTCAAGGACCCGGAAACGGTCGGTAGTGTCTTTTAATTCTACGGCCATCTTGGCCATCTTCTCTTGGCTCTCGCAATGTGCAGCCTTCTCGGCTTTCAACTCTTCGGCCGCCTTCAAAGCAGCCGCATTGCTAATCCTCGCTTATTCCTTGGCTCGGGCAAGTTCTGCTTGCAAGGTTTCCACGGTGGCAGCTCCATTTGCAGTCACAACATATTAAAGATACTGGCATCATGCTGCTCTTACTATGTGGCGTTCACCAGATAATAACACTTACCCTGTGCCTCGTCAAGCCTCTTGTTAACAAGCTCGATGTCGGCGTCTGCCGCATCCAGTTGCCATTTCAATTTGGCAAACTCACTAGTCCAACTAGCCACCGGAGCTTCCACCACCTGCACATAGGGGCAGTCTGGTTATTGCCTGGGAATATGATCCTCTGTTCGCCGTCTTTCTCGACGACAACCAGATTCTCAGGGGCTACTATCTACCAGGGCACACCTAACATGTGCAGTACTATCACATATTATCTCACGTACCTCAAAGCCTGTTAGTAGACTCATAAAGGCTTTATGTAATCTGCTTTCGGCAGACGAGATTCTCTCCATCACCGTACTCATCAGCATACGGTGTTCTTCTGAGATGGCCGCTCGCCCCACCAACTCCCTCAGAACGTCCGACCGCACACCAGATGGTGCCGGACTCTTTTGTCTGCTCTCTTCGGGAGCCGAACGCTGGGGACTTCGGGGGTCTATGGGATTATCTTCTGGCCTCACCGGATCCGGAGAGGCCCTCCGTGATGACACTTCAGGGTCGCCCGCTTCTTGAGCGGAGGAGTCCGGGGGAGGCGTTTCGCTCTCCATCATCTCTGGAAGAAGATCCCCCGAAGACGAGCTCAGCTGAGAGGGGCTAAGGCCCGAATTGCAAGATATATGCGGTGGCTATTTTCTCAGAAAAAGATAGCATACCTTTACTATTAAAGTATTTTGGATCACTTACGACTCGTTGGAGGGCTGATCCCCCCGCGGACTTTGTGCGGCAAAAGCACCCCCCAAGGCAGGGCCCTATGTGGGAGACTTCTTCTCCCGTTTGGAGGCTTCGGCTTCCGGATCCTCGGAAGTAGTCCTTTTCTTCCCCCGGATGTCCTCCTTCATGGAGACGCTCATTCCCTCGGTTGGAACAGGCAGCGATGGGGGCCCGCGTCCACCCGTATTATCCCTCGGTATCTTCCTTCAAGGGCTCCGGGTAAGGTGCGACCTCGAGCATCTTTTCCAATACCGGATTTTCCAAACCCTCAGGGAGGGGGGACAAACACCGAATCATCTTCGCCTTTGTTAGCTAGTCTTGGTCAAAAAGCGAACTCTCAGAAATAACTTCGTGACGAATAAAAGACAGTTTGTTCGGCCAGAGGATTTCTTACTTGTTCGGCGGCCCACGTCCTCGGTAATATCCGGACACTCTACTTGAGGTCCGAAGAATGACTTGTCATCTCCTCATGCGTCAGGACGAGGAAACTTTGAATGGCACGTGGTCCCTCTAGGTTGAACTCCCACAAGCGAAGGGGCCGGCGTTTGCAAGGCTGGACTTGACGAACCAGCATAACTTGTATTACCGCAACCAAATTAAAATCTCCCTCGAAGAAATCTCGGATGCGGCTTTGCAGTATAGGCACGTCCTTGGCTGGACCCCAACTCAGACCTCTGCTAATCCATGACATCAGTTCTGGTGGGGGGCCCGAGCGGAAAGCGGGGGCAACCACCCACTTGGCACTTCTGGGAGTTGTGACGTAAAACCACTCCCGCTGCCATAATTCGGGCACCTCTGGGAAGGAACCTTTTGGCCATGGAGCTCCTGCCATCTTGCCTATTGATGCACCTCCGCACGCTGCATGTTGCCCCTCGATCATCTTCGGCTTCACTTCAAAGGTCTTGAGCCACAAGCCAAAGTGAGGGGTAATGCGGAGGAAGGCCTCGCACACGACAATAAATGTCGAGATGTGGAGAAAGGAGTCCGGAGCTAGATCATGGAAATCTAGCCCGTAATAGAACATCAAACCCCTGATGAAGGGATCCAGAGTGAGGCCTAGACCTCGGAGGAAGTGGGAGACGAACACGACGTTCTCGTTGGGTTCGGAAGTAGGGACGATCTGCCCTCGAGCAGGCAGCCGATGCGAAACCTCGGCGGTCAGGTATCTAGCCTCCCTCAACTTCTTAATGTCCTCTTCCGTAACGGAGGAGGGCATCCATCGGCCTTGAAGGCTGGATCCGGACATTATTGAAGATCCGGAGCACCTAACCTGGGCTTTGGGTGTTAGAACTCGAGGCGGGGGAAGGGTTCGATTGAGAATGAGAAGGAAAAAGCGAAAACCTTGTCCCTTTATAAAGAGGGTGAATATCAAGCGTCCTCTCCGTAGCCGTTTAGGACTTGCCTATAATCTAGGAGTCCTAGACACGGTTGGGTTACCCACGACCGCATTAATGAAAATCCCGTAATTGGGGGAACATGATCTCCGCTTTGACAAGACGTGTCAAGAAACCGCCTCACGTTATGTGTGGAGCTGGTTAAAAGAAACAGTTCGAATAATCACCGGGCCATGACGTAATGTCATGCTGCCAAAACAAGCCAGCAAATTAGATATGCGAAAATATTATTCTCTCTGCGGTGGAATGTGGAACTTATTTTGCAGGGTCGGACACTATCCTCGTATTCAAATTCTTCTGTGATGTATTCGGAGAAGGAACCCGCCTTGCAATGCCGAAGACAATACTGTGCGCTGGACTCATCGTCATTGAAGCCTGGTTCAGGGGCTGCTGAGGGAGTCCTGGATTAGGGGGTCTCTGGACAGCCGGACTATCTCCATTGGCTGGACTGTTAGACTATGAAGATACAAGATTGAAGACTTCGTCTCGTGTCCGGATGGGACTCTACTTGGCGTGGAAGGCAAGCTAGGCAATACGGATATGGATATCTCCTCCTTTGTAACCGACCTTGTGTAACCCTAACCCTCTCCGGTGTCTATATAAACCGAAGGGTTTTAGTCCGTAGGACAACAATCACAACATACAATCATACCATAGGCTAGCTTCTAGGGTTTAGCCTCTCTGATCTCGTGGTAGATCTACTCTTGTACTACCCATATCATCAATATTAATCAAGCAGGACGTAGGGTTTTACCTCCATCAAGAGGGCCCGAACCTGGGTAAAACTTCGTGTCCCCTGCCTCATGTTACCATCCGGCCTAGACGCACAATTCGGGACCTCCTACCCAAGATCCGCCAGTTTTGACACCGACAATATGTTTCTTGATTATGGAGGTGACAAAAGGTTCGTCGTAAAGGGTTACGTCGATGCAAGTTTTGACACTGATCCAGATGACTCAAAGTCTCAATCTGAATACATATTGAAAGTGGGAGCAATTAGCTAGAGTAGCTTCGTGCAGAGCATTGTTGACATAGAAATTTGCAAAATACATACGGATCTAAATGTGGCAGGCCCGTTGACTAAACTTCCCTCACAAGCAAAACATGATCACACCTTAGTACTCTTTGGGTATTAATCACATAGCGATGTGAACAAGATTATTGACTCTAGTAAACCCTTTGGGTGTTGGTCACATGACGATGTGAACTATGGGTGTTAATCACATGGTAATGTGAACTATTGATGTTAAATCACATGGCGATGTGAACTAGATTATTGACTCTAGTGCAAGTAGGAGACTGAAGGAAATATGCCCTTGAGGAAATAATAAAGTTATTATTTATTTCCTTATATCATGATAAATGTTTATTATTCATGCTAGAATTGTATTAAACGGAAACATAATACATGTGTGAATACATAGACAAACAATATGTCACTAGTATGCCTCTACATGACTAGCTCGTTCAATCAAAGATGGTTAAGTTTCCTAGCCATAGACATGAGTTGTCATTTGATTATCGGGGTCACATCATTAGAGAATGATGTGATTGACTTGACCCATTCCGTTAGCATAGCACTTGATCGTTTAGTTTGTTGCTATTGCTTTCTTCATGACTTATACATGTTCCTATGACTATGAGATTATGCAACTCCCGTTTACCGGAGGAACACTTTGTGTGCTACCAAACGTCACAACGTAACTGGGTGATTATAAAGGTGCTCTACAGCTGTCTCCGAAGGTACTTGTTGGGTTGGCGTATTTCGAGATTAGGATTTGTCACTCCGATTGTCGGAGAGGTATCTCTGGGCCCACTCGGTAATGCACATCACTATAAGCCTTGCAAGCATTGCAACTAATGAGTTGGTTACGGGATGATGTGTTACGGAACGAGTAAAGAGACTTGCCGGTAACGAGATTGAACTAGGTATTGAGATACCGACGATCGAATCTCGGGCAAGTAACATACCGATGACAAAGGGAACAACGTATGTTGTTATGCGGTTTGACCGATAAAGATCTTCGTAGAATATGTAGGAGCCAATATGAGCATCCAGGTTCCGCTATTGGTTATTGACCAGAGACGTGTCTCAGTCATGTCTACATAGTTCTCGAACCCGTAGGGTCCGCATGCTTAAAGTTCAATGACGGTTATATTATGAGTTTATGTGTTTTGATGTACTGAAGGAGTTCGGAGTCTCGGATGATATCGGGGACATGACGAGGAGTCTCGAAATGGTCGAGATGTAAAGATCGATATATTGGACAACTATATTCGGACATCGGAAAAGTTCCGAGTGATTCGGGTATTTTCGGGAGTACCGGGGAGTTACGGGAATTCGTATTGGGCCTTAATGGGCCATACAAGAAAGGAGAGAAAGGCCTCAAAGGGAGGCCGCTCCCCTCCCCATGGGCTGGTCCAAATTGTACTAGGGAGGGGGGCGCCCCCTTCCTTCCTTCTCCTTTTCCCTTCCTTTTCCTTCCCTCCTACTCCTACTACTTGGAAGGGCTCCTAGTTCTACTAGGAAAGGGGGAATCCTACTCCCGGTGGCAGTAGGACTCGCCTAGGGCGCGCCATAGAGAGGGCCGGCCCTCCCCCTCCTCCACTCCTTTATATACGGGGGCAGGGGCACCCCAAAGACACAACAATTGATCGTTTGATCCTTTAGCCGTGTGCGGTGCCCCCTCCACCATAGTCCACCTCGATATTACTGTAGCGGCGCTTAGGCGAAGCCCAGCGTCGGTAGAACATCAACATCATCACCACACCGTCGTGCTGACGAAACTCTCCCTCAACACTCGGCTGGATCGGAGTTCGAGGGACGTTGTCGATGTCAAAACCGGTGGATCTCGGGTAGGGGGTCCCAAACTATGCGTCTAGGCCGGATGGTAACAGGAGGAAAGGGACACGAAGTTTTACCCAGGTTCGGGCCCTCTCGATGGAGGTAAAACCCTACGTCCTGCTTGATTAATATTGATGATATGGGTAGTACAAGAGTAGATCTACCACGAGATCGGAGAGGCTAAACCCTAGAAGCTAGCCTATGGTATGATTGTTGTTGTGTATGTTGTCCTATGGACTAAAACCCTCCGGTTTATATAGACACCGGAGAGGGTTAGGGTTACACAAAGTCGGTTACAATGGTAGGAGATCTGCATATCCATATCGCCAAGCTTGCCTTCCACGCCAAGGAAAGTCCCTTCCGGACACGGGACGAAGTCTTCAATCTTGTATCTTCATAGTCCAGGAGTCCGGCTGAAGGTATAGTCCGGCCATCCGGACACCCCCTAATCCAGGACTCCCTTAGTAGCCCCTGAACCAGGCTTCAATGACGACGAGTCCGGCGCGCAGATTGTCTTCGGCATTGCAAGGCGGGTTCCTCCTCCAAGTACGTCATAGAAGATTTTGAGCACAAAGATAGTGTCCGGCTCTACAAAATAAGTTTCCGCATATTGCCATAGAGAGAATAATATTTACACAAATCTAATCTGCTGACGTATTCCGTAGTGTGACACACCACAGCCAAGCCTTTATCCGAGTCGTTTCATTATCCCACCTCAGCGCGTTATGCGAGGCGGTTTCCTTGGCACGTCTTGTTAAAGCAAAGATCGTGTCCCCTTATTCCGGGATTCTCATCAATACGGGCGTGGGTAACCCAACCGCTCCTAGGACTCCTAGATTATAGGCAAGTCCAAACAGACACGGAGAGGACGCTTGATATTCACCCTCTTTATAAAGGGACAAGGCTTTTATTTTTCCCTCCCGTGTTCAATCGAATCCTCCCCCCACCTCAAGCTCAAGCGCCCAAAGTTCAGGTCAGGTGCTCCGAACCTTCAGTCATGTCCGAATCTAGCCTTCAAGGCTGATGGGTGCCTTCCTCCGTCACGGAAGAAGACATCAAAAGGTTGAGGGAGGCCAGATATCTGACCATCGAGATTTTGCATCGGCTGCCTCCCCGAGGGCAGGTCGTCCCCACCCCCGAACCCAACGAGAACGTCGTGTTCGTCTCCCACTTCCTCCGAGTTCTAGGCCTTGCTCTGGATCCTTTCGTCAGGGGTTTGATGTTTTACTACAGGCTAGACTTCCATGATCTAGCTCCGGACTCCTTTCTTCATATCACGACATTTATTGTCGTGTGCGAGGCCTTCCTCCGGGTTACCCCTCACTTTGGCCTATGGCTCAAGACCTTTGAAGTGAAGTCGAAGATGATTGAGGGGCAACATGCAGCGTGTGGAGGTGCCTTAATACGCAAGATGACGGGAGCTCCGTGGCCCAAAGGTTCCATCCCAGAGATGTCTGAATTGTGGCAACAGGAGTGGTTCTACATCACGGCTCCTAGAAGTGCCAAGTGGGTGCCCCCCCTGTTTTCCGCTCGGGCCCTCCACCACAGCTGATGTCATGGATCAGCAGAGGTCTGAGCTGGGGTCCAGCCAAGGACGTGCCTATACTGCAAAGCCGCATTCGAGATCTCTTCAATGGAGATTTCAGTTTGGTTGCGGTAATACAGGTTATGCTAGTTCGTCAAGTCCAGCCTTGCAAACGCCGGCCTCTTCGCCTATGGGAGTTCAATCCTGAGGGACCGCGTGCCATTCAAAATTTTCTCGGCCTGACGCACGAGGAGATGTACAAGTCATTCTTCGGACCTCAGGTGGAGTGTCCGGAAATCACCGAGGACGTGGGCCTGAGTAGTAACCGCCCCACCGAGCAGGTAAGGCATCTTCCGGCCGAACATACTATCTCTCCTTTGTTACGAAGTTATTTTTGAGAGTTCGCTTTCTGACCAGGACTGGCTAACAAAGGCGAAGTTGATTCGGTGTTCGGCCCCCCTCCCTGAGGGTTTGGAAAATCCGGTATTGGAAAAGATGCTCCAGACCACACCTTGCCCGGAGCCCTTGAAGGAATATACTGTGGAGAATAATGCGGGCGGACGCGGGCCCCCAACGCTGCCCATTCTAGCCGAGGGAGCGAGCGTCTCCATGAAGGAAGATGACCAGAAGAGGAAAAGGGCTGTGCCCGGGGATTCGGAAGCCGAAGCTTCCAAACGGGAGAAGAAGTCTCCCATAGAGGGTCCTACCTTGGGGGGCATTGTTGCCGCACAAAGTCGGCGGGGGGATCAATTCTCCCGCGAGTCGTAAGTGACCCGAAATACTTTAATAGTACAGATATGCCATCTTTTTCTTCTGAGAAAATAACCACCGCATATATTTTTGCAGTTCGGGCCTTAGCCCCTCTCAAATGAGCTCATCTTCGGGGGATCTTCTTCTAGAGATGATGGAGAGCGAAACACCTCCTCCGGACTCTTCCGCTCCGGAAGCGGGCGACCCTGAAGTGTCGTCGCGGAGGGCCTCTCCGAGTCCGGTGAGACCGGATGATAATCCCATTGACCCCCGAAGCTCCCAGTGTCCGGCTCCCGAAGAGAGCAGACAAAAGAGTCCGGCACCGTATAGTGTGCGATCGGATGTTCTGAGGGAGTTGGTGGGGCGAGCGGCCATCTCAGATGAACACCGTGTGCTGATGAATACGGTGATGGAGAGAATATCATCCGCCGAAAGCGGATTGCATGAAGCTTTTATGAGTCTACTGATAGGCTTTGAGGTACGTAAAAGAATGTATGATAGTCCTGCACATGCTAGGTGTGCCCTGTGTAGATAGTAGCCCCTGAGACTCTGGTTGTCGTCGGAAACGACGGCGAACAGAGGATCATATTCCCAGGTAATAACCATACTGCCTCTATATGCAGGTGATGGAAGCTCCGGTGGCTAGCCGGACTAGCGAATTTGCCCATTTAGAACGGCAGTTGGATGCGGCAGATGCCGACATCGAGCTTGTTAACAAAAGGCTTGATGAGGCACAGGGTAAGTGTCATTATCTAGTAAAGGCCACATAGGAATAGCAGCATGATGCCAGTATCTTTAATATGTTGTGACTGCAGATGGAGCTACCACTGTTGAAGCCTTGCGGGCAGAACTTGCCCGAGCCAGGGAACAAGCGAGGTTGGGTAATGCGGCTGCTTTGAAGGTGGCCAAAGAGTTGCAAGCCGAGAAGGCCACGCATGGCGAGAGCCGAGACAAGATGGCCAAGATGGCCATAGAATTAAAAGCCGCCGCCAACCGTTTCCGGGTTCTTGAAAAGGAAAACCAAGCAAAGGCATCGGACCTTGAGAAGGCTGCTGCGACGAAAAAGGACCTCCGCTCTGCTATGAGGGCAAAGAAGGAGGAGCTGCGGGAAGCCAGGGATATTGTAGCTGGGAAATCCTTTATGTTGCGGAGGAAGTTCGGAGATCCACGGTATGCCCCTCTGGATCGGCTGTGGAGTTCGGAGGATGTATATATGGATTTGGCGGCGAGCGCTGCCGACGCGGCCAAGTATTTCCAGGGTCAGACGGACCATGAAGTAGACCAGTTGTTTTGGAAACAATTCCATTCTCCCGAGCGTCCGCTTTCATTGACTGACCAATTAGCCGAATGGGCCGAACTAAATAGGTTGTCCGGATTTTCCATGAGGTCTATTGTGGACCAGCTATGGCCGGAAAGGTCCAACCCGAACAGGTATTTCAGCTTGGTGCAGCAGTTCCTTGACGTGGTGCCGTGCATTAATGCGATGAAGAGGTTGGCGTGCATAGAGGGCGCACGGATGGCCTTTGCCCGTGTTAAAGCATACTGGGCGGAGATGGATGCTACCACTATTGCAGCGCGGGATTCGGCCATAGGTCGAAGGGCTGCTGAGCACTACTTTGAAGAAGTTCTTGAGGGTGCTCGTTTGATAGAGACCCGGTGCTCAAAAAATATTATGTTTGAGTGATATGTAATCTGATTGTAAGCGAAATGCTTTTATAAATTTTTATAAGGCTATTTTTATACTTTTGCCTGAAAAGTAATATGATGCCTCCTGGGCGGCCGTTTATGTATACACGTGTATAACCTGAAAGATTGCAGCCATCGGCTTCAACCCTCACGCATATAATGCGGAGGTGCTCGCAAAAACACACATTCATACTTAACCCAACGTCTTGGTCCTATTAAGGAGGTGATAGCGGAGCGAGCGAGGCAACCGGACTATAATGCTTTAGCACTTTCACTTAGCCATAGGAGTTTGACAGTGGGGCTACTAGATAGCCCCTGGTGGCTCCGCACTCTCCTGATCTCGGGGTGCGTACATGCCTGGCCGGAAAACGGCCCTTCATTAAGGCGGAGGAATTCTAACATTCCCACAGGTCATCGAGTGGTTGACCAGTCTCACGCTATATCATGACAGTCAGTTTTCGGCTTTCTCTACTGAGGTGCTCGTCCGGATGAACCAGGGCACAATCGCAGTAGTTCTCCTGGTGCTACCTTAGCCGGTAAAGCGGAATGTAAGGCACCAAAACACAGGAGCCGGGCAAACCCAACATTTGACCAAAGGCAATGATTCGAAGCTGATGCATATAGGGCCAAACTCGCTACGCCGAACACTCCCTAAGGTATTCGGTCTTTGTGGTATAAACCGGGCCTAAATAATGGCCTTTGTAAGAAGCCCCTTGTGTCTAGGTACGTGCATTGTTCTGGCATGGCCACATGCCAAGACGTCAACATCCTTCTCAACGGTGGATATGTATCAACAAGAGACAGTAAAAAAGGTTTACGCAGGGTCTTAATCTAAAAAGAATCCTTGGAGCGGGTCCCTGGTGCACGTCTGCGCCTGTGTCTCTGTTGTGCCGTATCCTGGACGGGTGTAGCACGATGATCGTCTGTAAAAGAGAGGAATTTAGGTGAAAAAGTTGTCATGCAAAAAGATAGTTTGTTAAACAAACCATGTATAATTCAAGATGAGAAGAAATTGCCACTTGTCTGCGCGTGTTGAGCCCCTTGTGTTGAAAAATAGGGGTCTAACCGTTTATTCGGTATAAGTAGCGACGCCGGACTCGATTAGTTGTGTCTGAGGTCTTGACGACCTATTGGACGCTTTCGCTAGTCCGGGCACCTTTAGTGCGCGGCTGCCAAGGCAGCCTCACTCTCTTCAGCGCGCAGAGATCGCTTGATATTTCCGTGCACTGTAATGATGCCATGTGGACCGGGCATCTTGAGTGTGAGGGAGGCGTAGTGTGGTATTGCATTAAAGCGAGCGAAAGCTTCGCGTCCGAGCAGTGCTTGATAGCCGCTTTGAAACAGAGCGGTGTGGAAAGTTAAATGCTCG
>NC_041386.1:480799000-480804675 GCF_002162155.2 Triticum dicoccoides | reverse complement strand
CGAGCCCCCGGGCCTGGCGTTACTCCTTTAAAGGTAGTATTGCTATGGCGAATTTGTGTTGGGTCTAACCCCATCCCATGGATTGTATCCTGATATATTAGGTTTAGGCTACTGCCGCTGTCCATCAAGACTCGTGTGAAGTGATATCCGCCAATTACTGGGTCTAATACCAGGGCAGCCCATCCTGCGTGTCGGATACTTGCTGAGTAATCGCGATGGTCGAAAGTGATCGGTTGAGACGACCAGTGGCAGGACTTCGCGGTGACAGGCACTTGGGTATATTTTCCTCGGAGTGCCGCGTTGTTTTTTCCCTTGATCACGTGTAACACATTTACTGTTTTGATTTCTGGTGGAAATTTCTTTTGTTCCCCCATGTCTTGCTTGGGGGGCTCATCCTCATCTTCACTTGGTGTATCCTCCCCCTTGTGTATGGCATTGAGCTTGCCGGACTGCTTGAAGACCCAACATTCTCTGTGGGTGTGATTAGCAGGTTTACCAGGGGTACTATGGATCTGACATACTTGGTCCAGAATTTTGTTGAGGCTGGACAGTTCATCCCTGGTGCCTTTAGGGGGCGGCTTTTGACCTGGCCGAGAGCTTTTGAATCCGGCATTTACTGCCGTGCCCTTCGTGATGTCTTCTTTATTCCGGCGTTTGTTATTGCTGTTGCGCCGTGATTTCCCGTTTCCATCTCTAACTTCAGATGTACTGGGGTCGCTGGTGCTGCATCTGGCTAGCTAGCTGTCCTCACCCGCGCAAAAGCGGGTCATGAGGTTTGTTAATGCGGCCATCGTTCTCGGCTTATTTTAGCCGAGGTGTCTGGCGAGCCATTCGTCACAGACGCTATGCTTGAAAGCTGCCAAGGCTTCGGCGTCCGGACAGTCGACAATCTGGTTCTTTTTAGTAAGAAACCTATTCCAAAGCTTTCGGGCTGACTCTCCGGGCTGTTGAGTTATATGACTCAAATCGTCCGCATCCGGAGGTCAGAAATAAGTCCCTTAAAAATTTGCCCGAAAGGCGTCTTCGAGCTCTTCCCAACTTCCAATGGAGATTTCGGGGAGGCCTTTGAGCCAGTGACAAGCTGTCCCTTTGAGCTTGAGGGGTAAGTACTTGATGGCGTGGAGATCATCTCCTCGAGCCATATGGATGTGAAGGATGTAGTCCTCAATCCAGACCCCAGGGTCTGTTGTTCCGTCGTATGCCTCTATGTTTACGGGCTTGAATCCCTCTGGAAATTCATGGTCTAGCACCTCATCGGTGAAACATAGGGGGTGTGCGGCACCCCTGTAGCTGGGTGTACCGCGTTGTTCGGATGTTTGTTGTGTTGCATTGTATGCTGGGGCACGCTTGTGTGGTCCATAGATGGATCTTGTTGCGCCGTCCTTTGGGTGCGAGCCCTCGCATGGGTCGCGTATTGTGTTGTGAGCGGCGTTGTATGCCGCTCTGTGTTGGTAGAGGGTCGTCTATCCGACCAGGTGGCTGCTTTGATATTTGATTGTGGGGGGTCTGAGGCCTCCTTATCGAATTCGGGTAGCAGCTTTCGCTTTGGGTAGCTCTTGGAGGGGCGATTGTCGCCGTATCTTGCTGCAGTGTTGAGTATTTTACTCCATCTGATTTGGAGTGTGTCTTGCACGGCCTTGAGCCTTTGCTTCTGCTTTTTAAGACTCCTCGCGGTGGCAACAAGCCTTTTAGGGGCAGTCTGCTACTCCGGGTGCCTATCCGGCGTTATGTCATCCGGACCATTATCCTTGATAGGATTTGTTTGTTCGGTTTGATTATCCGGATTGCCATTGTCCGGCAGCGGGTCGCCCTTCTCCAGCGCTGGGTCTGTGTGATCGCTATTTCTGTCGAGGCGGGATTTGGGGCGGCACTTGCGCCGCCGCTTTGGCTGCTTTTCGAGGGAACAAGCCTTCGGTGCGTCCTTCCGCTCCTCGTCGTCATCTTTTGGTGCGTCCACCATGTATACGTCATATGACAAGGTGGCGTTCCAGGGCCCAATAGGCGCTGGTTCTTCATCGTTTCCTTCCTCGATGTCCATACCGTCGATGTCTTCGGAGTCGAAGTCGAGCATGTCGGCTAAATCGTCGACAGTGGCTACCAGGTGGGTGGTGGGTGGGCTTTGAATTTCTTCATCGTCCGTATCCCACTCTTGCTGACCGTAGTCCGGCCAGGGCTCTCCTGATAAAGAGAGAGACTTTAGTGATTTCATCGCCAAAGGGCGAGTGCTGAAAGATGTCCACGGCAGTAAACTCCATGATCGCCGCCCAATCGGATTCGTCGGCAGAGGCGCGAATGGTTCAGAGTCCGGAGAGGAGTCCGGCTCCTTAGAATCACGAGTCTCGCGGAGTGCGGGGCTGGTATTCGGCTTGATCGCCGTTAGGATCGCAGCCCCCGAGGCGGCGTCCAACCACCCATCCTCGATCGGCACAGTTGGCTCCGAATTAAGGGTTGAAGCCGATGCGGGTGCGGCCTCCAGGGAACTATTCGGCGGTAGAGCTAGATCATGCTCGCCATGACAGTGCGGCACGCTCGGCAGTGGCTCGAATCCGTCGAAGATCAAGTCCCCGGGGATGTCAGCCGTGTAGTTCAAACTTCCAAATCTGACCCGACGGCCAGGGGCATAGCTTTCGATCTGCTTCAGATGGCCAAGTGAATTGGCCCGCAGTGCGAAGCCGCCGAAGACGAAGATCTGTCTGGGGAGGAAGGTCTCACCCTGGACTGCATTGCCATTGATGAACGTAGGAGCCATCAAGCCTGACGGCGACGACACAGAGGAACTCTCAATGAAAGCACCAATGTCGGTGTCAAAACCGGCGGATCTTGGGTAGGGGGTCCCGAACTGTGCGTCTAGGCCGGATGGTAACAGGAGGCAAGGGACACGAAGTTTTACCCAGGTTCGGGCCCTCTCGATGGAGGTAAAACCCTACGTCCTGCTTGATTAATATTGATGATATGGGTAGTACAAGAGTAGATCTACCACGAGATCGGAGAGGCTAAGCCCTAGAAGCTAGCCTATGGTATGATTGTTGTTGTGTATGTTGTCCTACGGACTAAAACCCTTCGGTTTATATAGACACCGGAGAGGGTTAGGGTTACACAAAGTCGGTTACAATGGTAGGAGATCTGCATATCCGTATCGCCAAGCTTGCCTTCCATGCCAAGGAAAGTCCCTTCCGGACATGGGACGAAGTCTTCAATCTTGTATCTTCATAGTCCAGGAGTCCGGCAGAAGGTATAGTCCGGCCATCCGGACACCCCCTAATCCAGGACTCCCTCAGACGTCATCGGGCTGAACGTGTGCTGAACTCGGAGGTGTCGTATGTTCAGTACTTGATCGGTCGGATCGTGAAGACGTACGACTACATCAACCGCGTTGTGCTAACACTTCCGCTTTCAGTCTACGAGGGTACGTAGACAACACTCTCCCCTCTCGTTGCTATACATCACCATGATCTTGCGTGTGCGTAGGAAATTTTTGAAATTACTTCGTTCCCCAACAAGTTGCTCCTCGAGCTCCATGGGAAGCGTAGCCGGGCTTAGGCTGCGATGCTCTGGAGTGGGGGATGGGGATGGGGATCTGTGGGAAAGGGGGCGTTTGGCAGGCGCCATCTAAGAAACTCAGGGTGGCCTGGGTATGGAGATAGGTGGGTAAGCTACACGGGTAAACCGGCACATGTTGACAGTGGAGCCTTGCGGCGGCGGTGACCTTGCTAGGGTTTCGAGCGATGGAGGGGTTGTGCTGGGGTGTATGTGTGTGTGCACGCACGCGCGCCCGAGGAGGTTTTGGGGTGCGTGTGTGGAGGGGGGTGTTTGAGGAAATGACGCGGCTACTAAATTTGTTACTACGCGGGAGTCAAACACGAGAGTGAAATGCCAAGGCTATTGAAAATTTGGATGATGGTGCATCGCACACGGTCTGAAAATAACAACCGTGTGTTATGAAACAGAAAACCCTCCAGCCGGGCAAATATTTTCGAGGGATGCAGGCGGGAGCGGGAACAACAAACACCACACACGGTCGAAACATAATAACTGTGTGTTATCAAATAGGAAAAACATGCAACAGGTAGATATTTTTGAGCGGGGAAGCCTCGTGGAGCCCAATGTACTGTGCTGATGTGCGTGACAGGGCCACCGGTGTGGCACACGGTTAGTCTGAGTGAACCGTGTCTGTTGCTTCATCCGAGTTGTCTAATGTTCATAAATTTGACGAAAATGACACGGGAAAGGGTTAGAACACGAACACACTTGCATGTCCAAATATATGTATGAAAAGGGTGGTTTGATGTTCAAATACCAAATGCAACTTCGATGTGGCACGTATCTCGCAAAGTGCATGGTATTGCTTGCCCCTCCTCGTGTCAGCAAGAGAGGAACCCTAAGCTATGAACACATGCACGTCCCCACGAAGATTCACCTAGCAAAGTGCGAAGTAGCAGTCCCCCCATCACACACACGCACACACATGGCAGGAGCGCGCACACACGCACACACACACACACACACTTTCAGTCGGCGGGAGAGGGCATCTTGTTGGGGAACGTAGCATGGAATTTCAAAAAAAATCCTACGATCATGCAAGATCTATCTAGGAGATGCATATCAACGAGAGGGGAGAGTGTGTCCATGTACCCTCATAGGCCGAAAGCGGAAGCGTTAGCTTAACACGGTTGATGTAGTCGAACGTCTTCGCAATCAAACAGATCAAGCACCGAACGTACGACACCTCCGAGTTCAGCACACGTTCAGCTCGATGTTGCCTCTCGAACTCTTGATCCAGCAAAGTGTCGAGGGAGAGTTTCGTCAGCACAATGGTGTGGTGACAGTGATGGTGATGTGATCCGCGCAGGAATTCACCTAAGCACTACAACAATATGACCGGAGGAGTAAACTGTGGAGGGGGGCACCGCACACGGCTAAGAGAACAATTGATGTGCTTTGGGGTGCCCCCTGCCCCCGTATATAAAGGAGGAGAGGGGAGGAGGCCAGCCCTAGGGGCATGCCATGGGGGGTACTATTGAGGAACGCAGTATTTCAAAAAAATTCCTACGATCACGCAAGATCTATCTAGGAGATGCATAGCAACGAGAGGTGAGAGTGTGTCCACGTACCCTCGTAGACCGAAAGTGGAAGTGTTTAGTAACGCGGTTGATGTAGTCAAACGTCTTCATGATCCAACCGATCCAAGTACCGAACGCACGACACCTCCGCGATCAACACACGTTCAGCTCGGTGACGTCCCTCGTACTCTTGATCCAGCTGAGGCTGAGGGAGAGTTCCATCATCACGGCGGTGTGGTGATGGTGATGATGAAGTTACCGATGCAGGGCTTCGCCTAAGCACTACAACAATATGACCGAGGTGTGTAACTGTGGAGGGGGGCAGCGCACACGGCTAAAAGATCAACTTGTGTGTCTATGGGGTGCCCCCTGGCCACGTATATAAAGGAGGGGAGGGAAGAGGTGGCCGGCCCTAAGGGCGCGCGCCAGGTGTGGGGAATCCTACTAGGACTCCCTAGTCCAAGTAGGACTCCCCTCCTCTTTCCTATTCCTAGTAGGAGAAGGAGGGAAGGAGAAGGAGGAGAGAAGGAAAGGGCCCCCCAACCCTAACCCAATTCGGATTGGGCTTGGGGGCGTGAGCCACTCCTTGGCTGGCCTCCTCTCTTCCACCACTAG
>NC_041386.1:480784238-480798528 GCF_002162155.2 Triticum dicoccoides | reverse complement strand
GGTGTCCGAATGTAACCTTCCAATATATGAATCTTTATGTCTCGACCATTTCGAGACTCCTCATCATGTCTGTGATATCATCTGGGACTCCGAACAACCTTCGGTCATCAAATCACATAACTCATAATACAAATCATCATCGAACGTTAAGCGTGCGAACCCTACGGGTTCGAGAACTATGTAGACATGACCGAGACACATCTTCGGTCAATAACCAATAGCAGAACCTGGATGCTCATATTGGTTCCTACATATTCTACGAAGATCTTTATCGGTCAAACCGCATAACAACATACGTTGTTCCCTTTGTCATTGGTATGTTACTTGCCCGAGATTCAACCGCCGGTATCATCATACCTAGTTAAATCTAGTCACCGACAAGTCTCTTTACTCGTTCTGTAATGCATCATCCCGTGGCTAACTCATTAGACACATTTCTTGCAAGGCTCATAGTGATGTGCATTACCGAGAGGGCCTAGAGATACCTCTCTGGTACACGGAGTGACAAATCCTAATCTTGATCTATGCCAACTCAACAAACGCCATCAGAAACGCCTCTAGAGCATCTTCATAATCACCCAGTTACGTTGTGACATTTGATAGCACACAAGGTGTTCCTCCGGTATTCGGGAGTTGCATAATCGCATAGTCTGAGGAACATGTATAAGTCATGAAGAAAGCAATAGCAGAAAAACTAAATGATCATTATGCTAAGCTAAAGGATGGGTCTTGTCCATCACATTATTCTCTAATGGTGTGATCCCATCCATCAAATGACAACACATGTCTATGGCTAGGAAACTTAACCATCTTTGGTTAACAAGCTAGTAAAGTAGAGGCATACTAGGGACACTCTGTTTGTCTATGTATTCACACATGTACTAAGTTTCCGGTTAATACAATTCTAGCATGAATAATAAACATTTATCATGATATAAGAAAATATAAATAACAACTTTATTATTGCCTCTAGGGCATATTTCCTTTGGTCTTCCACTTGCACTAAAGTCAATAATCTAGATTACATAGTAATGATACTAACACCCATGGAGTCTTGGTGTTGATCATGTTTTGCTCATGAGAGAGGCTTAGTCAACGGGTCTGCAACATTCAGATCCATATGTATCTTGCAAATCTCTATGTCTCCCTCCTTGACTTGATCGTGGATGGAATTAAAGCATCTCTTGATGTGCTTGGTTCTCTTGTGAAATCGGCATTCCTTTGCAAGCAATTGCACCAGTATTGTCTCAAAAGATGTTCATCAGACCCGATGCACTAGGTATTACACCTAGATCGGATATGAACGCCTTCATCCAGACTCCTTCATTTGCTGCTTCTGAAGCAGCTATGTACTCCGCTTCACATGTAGATCCCGCCACGACGCTCTGCTTAGAACTGCACCAACTAACAGCTCCACCATTCAATAAAAATATGTATCCGGTTTGCCAGTTAGAGTCATCCGGATCGGTGTCAAAGCTTGCATTGACGTAACCGTTTACGATGAGCTCTTTGTCACCTCCATAAACGAGAAACATATCCTTAGTCCCTTTCACGTATTTCAGGATGTTCTTGACCGTTGTCCGGTGATCCACTCCCAGATTACTTTGGTACCTCCCTGCTAAACTCATAACAAGGCACACATCAGGTCTAGTACACAGCATTGCATACATGATAGAACCTATGGCTAAAGCATAGGGAATGACTTTCATTTTCTCTCTATCTTCTCTAGTGGTCGGGCATTGAGTCTGACTCAACTCCACACCTTGTAACACAGGCAAGAACCCTTTCTTTGCCTGATCCATTTTAAACTTCTTCAAAACTTTATCAAGGTATGTGCTTTGTGAAAGTCCAATTAAGCGTCTTGATCTATCTCTATAGATCTTGATGCCTAATATATAAGCAGCTTCACTGAGGTCTTTCATTGAAAAATTCTTATTTAAGTATCCTTTTATTCTATTCAGAAATTCAGTATCATTTCCGATCAACAATATGCCATCCACATATAATATCAGAAATGCTACGGAGCTCCCATTCACTTTCTTGTAAATACAGGCTTCTCCAAATGTCTGTATAAAACCATATGCTTTGATGACACTATCAAAGCGTATATTCCAACTCCGAGAGGCTTGCACCAGTCCATAAATGGATCGTTGGAGCTTGCACACTTTGTTAGCACCTTTTGGATTGACAAAACCTTCTGGTTGCATCATATACAACTCTTCTTTGAGATATCCATTAAGGAATGCAGTTTTGACATCTATTTGCCAAATTTCATAATCATAAATCGCGGCAACTGCTAACATGATTCGGACAGACTTAAGCATCGCTACGGGCGAGAAGGTCTCATCATAGTCAACTCCTTGAACTTGTCGAAAACCTTCTGCAACAAGTTGAGCTTTGTAGACAGTAACATTACCGTCAGCGTCAGTCTTTTTCTTGAAGATCCATTTATTATCTATTGCTTGCCGATCATCAGGCAAGTCAACCAAAGTCCATACTTTGTTCTCATACATGGCTCCCATCTTAGATTTCATGGCCTCAAGCCATTTTGCGGAATCTGGGCTCTTCATCGCTTCCTCATAGTTCGTAGGTTTGTCATGGTCAAGTAACATGACCTCCAAAACAGGATTACCGTACCACTCTGGTGTGGATCTTACTCTGGTTGAACTATGAGGTTTGGTAGTCACTTGATCAGAAGTTTCATGATCATAATCATTAGCTCCCTCACTAATTGGTGTAGGAATCACTAGAACTGATTTCTGTGATGAACTACTTTCCAATAAGGGAGTAGGAACAATTACCTCATCAAGTTCTACTTTCCTCCCACACACTTCTTTCGAGAGAAACTCCTTCTCTAGAAAGGATCCATTCTTAGCAACGAATATCTTGCCTTCAGATCTGTGATAGAAGGTGTACCCAACGGTCTCCTTTGGGTATCCTATGAAGACACATTTCTCCGATTTGGGTTCGAGCTTATCAGGTTGAAGCTTTTTCACATAAGCATCGCAACCCCGAACTTTAAGAAATGACAACTTGGGTTTCTTTCCAAACCACAGTTCATATGGTGTCGTCTCAATGGATTTTGATGGTGGCCTATTTAATGTGAATGCAGCTATCTCTAAAGCATAACCCCAAAACGATAGCGGTAAATTAGTAAGAGACATCATAGATCAATTGCGACATTCGGACACACCATTACACTGTGGTGTTCCAGGTGGCGTAAGGTGTGAAACTATTCCATATTGTTTCAAATGAAGACCAAACTCATAACTCAAATATTCACCTCCACGATCAGATTGTAGAAACTTAATTTTCTTGTTACGATGATTTTCCAGTTCACTCTAAAATTCTGTGAACTTTTCAAATGTTTCAGACTTATGTTTCATCAAGTAGATATACACATATCTGCTCAAATCATCTGTGAAGGTCAGAACATAACGATACCCTCCACGAGCATCAACACTCATCGCATCGCATACATCGGTATGTATTATTTCCAATAAGTCTGTTGCTCGCTCCATTGTTCCAGAGAACGGAGTCTTAGTCATCTTGCCCATGAGGCATGGTTCGCAAGCATCAAGTGATTCATAATCAAGTGATTCCAAAAGCCCATCAGCATGGAGTTTCTTCATGCGCTTTACACCAATATGACCTAAATGGCAGTGCCACAAATAAGTTGCACTATCATTATTATACTTATATGTTTCGGCTTCAATACTATGAATATGTGTATCACTACCATCGAGATTCAATAAAAATAGACCACTCATCAAATGTGCATGACCGTAAAAGATATTACTCATATAAATAGAACAACCACTATTCTCTGATTTAAATGAATAACCGTCTCACATCAAACAAGATCCATACATAATGTTCATGCTTAACGCTGGCACCAAATAACAATTATTCAGGTCTAAAACTAATCCCGAAGGTAGATGTAGAGGTAGTGTGCCAACCGCGATCACATTGACTTTGGAACCATTTCCCACGCGCATCATCACCTCGTCCTTAGCCAATCTACGCTTAATCGATAGCCCCTGTTTCGAGTTGCAAATATGAGCAATAGAACCAATATCAAATACCCAAGCGCTACTGCGAGCATTATTAAGGTACACATCAATAACATGTATATCAAATATACCTTTCACTTTGCCATCCTTCTTATCCGCCAAATACTTGGGGTAGTTTCGCTTCTAGTCACCAGTCCCTTTGCAGTAGAAGCACTCAATCTCAGGCTTAGGTCCATACTTGGGCTTCTTCACTTGAGCAACAACTTGCTTGTCGTTCTTCTTGAAGTTCCCCTTCATCTTGCAGCTATAGAACTTATTGGATACTTCATATCTCTCAATTCGGGCATTTTCTTGAAATATTAACTTCAACTCCCGGAACATCTCATATGCTCCATGACGTTCAAAACGTCGTTGAAGTCCCGGTTTTAAGCCGTAAAGCATGGCACACTGACCTATTGAGTAGTCATCTGCTTTGCTCTGCCAGACATTCTTAACGTCATCAGTAGCGTCTGTAGGAGGCCTAGCACCTAGCGGTGCTACCAGGACATAATTCTTTTGTGCAGCAATGAGGATAATCCTCAAGTTACGGACCCAGTCTGTGTAGTTGCTACCATCATCTTTCAACTTAGCTTTCTCTAGGAACGCATTAAAATTCAATGGAATAGTAGCACGGGCCATTGATCTACAACAACATAGACATGCAAAATACCATCAGGTACTAAGTTCATGATAAATTAAAGTTCAATTAATCATATTACTTAAGAACTCCCACTTAGATAGACATGTCTCTAGTCATCTAAATGATCACGTGATCCATATCAACTAAACCATATACGATCATCACGTGAGATGGAGAGGTTTTCAATGGTGAACATCACTATGTTGATCATATCTACTATATGATTCACGCTCGACCTTTTGGTCTCAGTGTTCCGAGGCCATATATGCATATGCTAGGCTCGTCAAGTTTAACCTAAGTATTCGGTGTGTGCAAAACTAGCTTGCACTCATTGTGTGTGAACGTAGGGCTTATCACACCCGATCATCACGTGGTGTCTCGGCACGACGAACTGTAGCAACGGTGCATACTCGGGGAGAACACTTATACCTTGAAATTCAGTGAGAGATCATCTTATAATGCTACCGCCGTACTAAGCAAAATAAGATGCATAAAGTGTTGGAAATATGCCCTAGAGGCAATAATAAAATGGTTATTATTATATTTCCTTGTTCATGATAATTGTCTATTGTTCATGCTATAATTGTGTTATCCGGAAATCGTAATACATGTGTGAATACATAGACCACAACACGTCCCTAGTGAGCCTCTAGTTGACTAGCTCGTTGATCAAAAGATAGTCATGGTTTCCTGACTATGGACATTGGATGTCATTGATAACGGGATCACATCATTAGGAGATGATGTGATGGACAAGACCCAATCCTAAGCATAGCTCAAAGATCGTGTAGTTCGTTTGCTATAGCTTTTCCGAATGTCAAGTATCATTTCCTTAGACCATGAGATTGTGCAACTCCCGGATACCGTAGGAGTGCTTTGGGTGTGCCAAACGTCACAACGTAACTGGGTGACTATAAAGGTACACTACGGGTATCTCTGAAAGTGTCTGTTGGGTTGGCTCAAATCGAGATTGGGATTTGTCACTCCGTATGACGGAGAGGTATCTCTGGGCCCACTCGGTAATGCATCATCATAATGAGATCAATGTGACCAAGTGGTTGATCACAGGATCATGCATTACGGTATGAGTAAAGTGACTTGCCGGTAACGATATTGAACGAGGTATTGGGATACCGACGATCGAGTCTCGGGCAAGTAACGTACCAATTGACAAAGAGAATTGTATACGGGGTTGATTGAATCCTCGACATCACGGTTCATCCGATGAGATCATCGAGGAGCATGTGGGAGCCAACATGGGTATCCAGATCCCGCTGTTGGTTATTGATCGGAGAGTCATCTCGGTCATGTCTGCGTGTCTCTCGAACCCGTAGTGTCTACACACTTAAGGTTCGGTGACGCTAGGGTTGTTGAGATATTAATATACGGTAACACGAAAGTTGTTCGGAGTCCCAGATGAGATCCCGGATGTCATGAGGAGTTCCGGAATGGTCCGGAGGTGAAGATTTATATATAGGAAGTCAAGTTTCGGCCATCGGGAAAGTTTCGGGGGTAATCGGTATTGTACCGGGACCACCGGAAGGGTCCCGGGGGTCCACTGGGTGGAGCCACCTATCCCGGAGGGCCCCATGGGCTGAAGTGGGAGGGGAACCTGCCCCTGGTGGGCTGGTGCGCCCCCATGGGCCTCCCCCTGCGCCTAGGGTTGGAAACCCTAGGGGTGGAGGCGCCCCACTTGGCTTTGGGGGCACTCCACCCCCCTTGGCCGCCTCCCCCCTTGGAGATTGCATCTCCTAGGGCCGCCACCCCCCTAGGGGTCCTATATATAGTGGGGGGGATGGCAGCCGCACCCTAGCCCCTGGCGCCTCCCTCTCCCTCCCGTGACACCGCTCCCTCTCCTTGAGCTTGGCGAAGCCCTGCCGAGATCACCGTTGCTTCCACCACAATGCCGTCGTGCTGCCGGATCTCCATCAACCTCTCCTTCCCCCTTTCTGGATCAAGTTGGAGGAGACGTCTTCCCAACCATACGTGTGTTGAACGCGGAGGTGCCGTCCGTTCGGCGCTAGGTCATCGGTGATTTGGATCACGACGAGTACGACTCCATCATCCCCGTTCTCTTGAACGCTTCCGCTTGTGATCTACAAGGGTATGTAGATGCACTCCCCTCTCCCTCGTTGCTAGATGACTCCATAGATTGATCTTGGTGATGCATAGAAAATTTTAAAATTCTGCTACGTTCCCCAACAGTGGCATCATGAGCTAGGTCTATGCGTAGTTTCTATGCATGAGTAGAACACAAAGCAGTTGTGGGTGTCGATATTGTCAATTTACTTCCCGTTACTAGTCTTATCTTGATTCGGCGGCATCGTGGGATGAAGCGGCCTGGACCGACCTTACACGTACGCTTACGTGAGACTGGTTCCACCGATTGACATGCACTAGTTGCATAAGGTGGCTGGCGGGTGTATGTCTCTCCCACTTTAGTCGGATCGGATTCGATGAAAAGGGTCCTTATGAAGGGTAAATAGAAATTGGCATATCACGTTGTGGTTTTGGCATAGGTAAGAAACGTTCTTGCTAGAAACCTATAGCAGCCATGTAAAAACTTGCAACAACTATTAGAGGACGTCTAACTTGTTTTTGCAGCATGTGCCGTGTGATGTGATATGGCCAAAAGGATGTGATGAATGATATATGTGATGTATGAGATTGATGATGTTCTTGTAATAGGAATCACGACTTGCATGTCGATGAGTATGACAACCGGCATGAGCCATAGGAGTTGTCTTAATTTATTTATGACCTGCGTGTCAACATAAACGTCATGTAATTACTTTACTTTATTGCTAAAGCGTTAGCCATAGTAGTAGAAGTAATAGATGACGAGACAACTTCAAGAAGACACGATGATGGAGATCATGGCGTCATGCTGGTAACAATGATGATCATGGAGCCCCGAAGATGGAGATCAAAAGGAGCAAATGATATTGGCCATATCATGTCACTATTTGATTGCATGTGATGTTTATCATGTTTTGCATCTTATTTGCTTAGAACGACGGTAGCTTAAATAAGATGATCCCTCGTAATAATTTCAAGAAAGTGTTCCCCCTAATTGTGCACCGTTGCGAAGGTTCGCTGTTTCGAAGCACCACGTGATGATCGGGTGTGATAGATTCTAACGTTTGAATACAACGGGTGTAAGCCAGATTTACACACGCAATACACTTAGGTTGACTTGACGAGCCTAACATGTACAGACATGGCCTCGAAACACGGAAGACCGAAAGGTCGAGCATGAGTCGTATAGAAGATACAATCAACATGAAGATGTTCACCGATGTTGACTAGTCCGTCTCACATGATGATCGGACACGGCCTAGTTGACTCGGATCATGTTTCACTTAGATGACTAGAGAGATGTCTATCTGAGTGGGAGTTCATTGAATAATTTGATTAGATGAACTTAATTATCATGAACTTAGTCTAAAATCTTTACAATATGTCTTGTAGATCAAATGGCCCACGTTGTCCTCAACTTCAACGCGTTCCTAGAGAAAACCAAGCTGAAAGATGATGGCAGCAACTATACGGACTGGGTCCGGAACCTGAGGATCATCCTCATAGCTGCCAAGAAAGATTATGTCCTAGAAGCACCACTAGGTGACGCACCCATCCCAGAGAACCAAGACGTTATGAACGCTTGGCAGTCACGTGCTAATGATTACTCCCTCATTCAGTGCGGCATGCTTTACAGCTTAGAACCGGGGCTCCAAAAGCGTTTTGAGCGACAGGAGCATATGACATGTTTGAAGAGCTGAAAATGGTTTTCCAAGCTCATGCCCGGGTCGAGAGATATGAAGTATCCGACAAGTTCTTCAGTTGTAAGATGGAGGAAAATAGTTCTGTCAGTGAGCACATACTCAAAATGTCTGGGTTGCATAACCGCTTGACTCAGCTAGGAGTTAATCTCCCAGATGACGCGGTCATTGACAGAATCCTTCAGTCGCTTCTACCGAGCTACAAGAGCTTTGTGATGAACTTCAATATGCAGGAGATGGAAAAGACCATTCCTGAGGTATATTCAATGCTGAAATCAGCAGAGGTGGAGATCAAAAAGGAACATCAAGTGTTGATGGTGAATAAAACCACTAAGTTCAAGAAAGGCAAGGGTAAAAAGAACTTCAAGAAGGACGGCAAGGTAGTTGCCGCGCCCGGTAAGCAAGCTGCCGAGAAGAAGCCAAAGAATGGACCCAAGCTCGAGACTAAGTGTTTTTATCGCAAGGGAAGTGGTCACTGGAAGCGGAACTGCCCCAAATACTTAGCGGACAGGAAGGCCGGCAACACTAAAGGTATATGTGATATACATGTAATTGATGTGTACCTTACCAGTACTCGTAGTAGCTCCTGGGTATTTGATACTGGTGCGGTTGCTCACATTTGTAACTCAAAGCAGGAGCTCCGGAATAAGCGGAGACTGGCGAAGGACGAGGTGACGATGCACGTCGGGAATGGTTCCAAGGTCGATGTGATCGCCGTCGGCACGCTGCCTCTACATTTACCTACGGGATTAGTTTTAAACCTCAATAATTGTTATTTAATGCCAACTTTGAGCATGAACATTGTATCAGGATCTCGTTTAATTCGAGATGGCTACTCATTTAAATCCGAGAATAATGGTCGTTCTATTTATATGAGAGATATGTTTTATGGTCATGCTCCGCTGGTGAATGGTTTATTCTTAATGAATCTCGAGCGTAATGTTACACATATTCATAGTGTGAATACCAAAAGATGTAAGGTTGATAATGATAGTCCCACATACTTGTGGCACTGCCGCCTTGGTCACATAGGTGTCAAACACATGAAGAAGCTCCATGCAGATGGACTTTTGGAGTCTCTTGATTATGAATCATTTGACACGTGCGAACCATGCCTCATGGGTAAAATGACCAAGACTCCATTCTCAGGAACAATGGAGCGAGCAACCAACTTATTGGAAATCATACATACTGATGTGTGCGGTCCAATAAGTATTGAGGCTCGCGGTGGCTATCGTTATGTTCTCACCCTCACTGATGACTTGAGTAGATATGGGTATGTCTACTTAATGAAACACAAGTCTGAGACCTTTGAAAAGTTCAAGGAATTTCAGAGTGAGGTTGAGAATCAACGTGACAGAAAAATCAAGTTCTTGTGATCAGATCATGGGGGAGAATACCTGAGTCACGAATTTGGCACACACTTAAGGAAATGTGGAATAGTTTCACAACTCACGCCGCCTGGAACACCTCAGCGTAATGGTGTGTCCGAACGTCGTAATCGCACTCTATTGGATATGGTGCGATCTATGATGTCTCTTACCGATCTACCGCTGTCATTTTGGGGCTATGCTTTAGAGACTTCCGCATTCACTTTAAATAGGGCTCCGTCGAAATCTGTTGAGACGACACCGTATGAATTATGGTTTGGGAAGAAACCTAAGCTGTCGTTTCTAAAAGTTTGGGGATGCGATGCTTATGTCAAGAAACTTCAATCTGAAAAGCTTGAACCCAAATCGGAAAATGCGTCTTCATAGGATACCCTAAAGAAACTATTGGGTATACCTTCTACCTCAGATCCAAAGGCAAGATCTTTGTTGCCAAGAATGGATCCTTTCTAGAGAAAGAGTTTCTCTCGAAAGAAGTAAGAGGGAGGAAAGTAGAACTTGATGAAGTATTACCTCTTGAACTGGTAAGTGGCGCGACTCAGGAAAATGTTCCTGAGGTGCCTGCACCGACTAGAGAGGAAGTTAATGATGATGATCATGAAACTTCAGATCAAGTTGCTATTGAACTTCGTAGGTCCACCAGGACACGTTCCGCACCAGAGTGGTACGGCAACCCTGTCTTGGAAATCATGTTGTTAGACAACGGTGAACCTTCGAACTATGATTAAGCAATGGCGGGCCCAGATTCCGACAAATGGCTGGAAGCCATGAAATCTGAGATAGGATCCATGTATGAAAACAAAGTATGGACTTTGACTGACTTGCCCGATGATCGGCGAGCCGTAGAAAATAAATGGATCTTCAAGAAGAAGACATATGCGGATGGTAATGTAACCATCTATAAAGCTCAGCTTGTCGCTAAGGGTTGTCGACAAGTTCAAGGGGTTGACTACAATGAGACTTTCTCACCCGTAGCAAAGCTGAAGTCCGTCCGAATCATGTTAGCAATTGCTGCATTCTATGATTATGAGATATGGCAAATGGACGTCAAAACGACATTCCTTAATGGTTTCCTTAAGGAAGAATTGTATATGATGCAGCCGGAAGGTTTTGTCGATCCTAAGAATGCTGACAAGGTGTGCAAGCTCCAACGCTCGATCTATGGGCTGGTGCAAGCATCTCAGAGTTGGAACATTCGTTTTGATGAGATGATCAAAGCGTTTGGGTTTACGCAGACTTATGGAGAAGCCTGCATTTACAAGAAAGTGAGTGGGAGCTCTGTAGCATTTCTCATATTATATGTGGATGACATACTATTGATGGGAAATGATATAGAATTCTTGGAAAGCATAAAGGCCTACTTGAACAAGTGTTTTTCAATGAAGGATCTTGGAGAAGCTGCTTACATATTAGGCATCAAGATCTATAGAGATAGATCGAGACGCCTCATTGGTCTTTCACAGAGTACGTACCTTGAAAAGATATTGAAGAAGTTCAATATGGATCAGTCAAAGAAGGGGTTCTTGCCTGTGTTGCAAGGTATGAGATTGAGCACGACTCAATGCCCGACCACGACAGAAGATAGAGAAAAGATGAGTGTCGTCCCCTATGCCTCGGCCATAGGGTCTATCATGTATGCTATGCTGTGTACCAGACCTGATGTAAACCTTGCCGTAAGTTTGGTAGGAAGGTACCAAAGTAATCCCGGCATGGAACACTGGACAGCGGTCAAGAATATCCTGAAGTACCTGAAGAGGACTAAGGATATGTTTCTCGTTTATGGAGGTGACGAAGAGCTCGTCGTAAAGGGTTACGTCGATGCTAGATTCGACACAGATCTGGATGACTCTAAGTCACAAACCGGATATGTGTATATTTTGAATGGTGGGGCAGTAAGCTGGTGCAGTTGCAAGCAAAGCGTTGTGGCAGGATCTACATGTGAAGCGGAATACATGGCAGCCTCGGAGGCAGCACAAGAAGCAATCTAGGTGAAGGAGTTCATTACCGACCTAGGAGTCATTCCCAATGCGTCGGGCCCGATGACTCTCTTCTGTGACAACACTGGAGCTATTGCCCATGCCAAGGAGCCCAGGTTTCACAGGAAGACTAGGCATATCAAGCGTCGCTTCAACTCCATTCGTGAAAGTGTTCAAAATGGAGACATAGATATTTGTAAAGTACATACGGACCTGAATGTGGCAGATCCGTTGACTAAACCTCTCCCTAGAGCAAAACACGATCAACACCAGAACTGTATGGGTGTTCGATTCATCACAATGTAACTAGACTATTGACTCTAGTGCAAGTGGGAGACTGTTGGAAATATGCCCTAGAGGCAATAATAAAATGGTTATTATTATATTTCCTTGTTCATGATAATTGTCTATTGTTCATGTTATAATTGTGTTATCCGGAAATCGTAATACATGTGTGAATACATAGACCACAACACATCCCTAGTGAGCCTCTAGTTGACTAGCTCGTTGATCAATAGATAGTCATGGTTTCCTGACTATGGACACTGGATGTCATTGATAATGGGATCACATCATTAGGAGAATGATGTGATGGACGAGACCCAATCCTAAGCATAGCTCAAAGATCGTGTAGTTCGTTTGCTATAGCTTTTCCGAATGTCAAGTATCATTTCCTTAGACCATGAGATTGTGCAACTCCCGGATACCATAGGAGTTCTTTGGGTGTGCCAAACGTCACAACATAACTGGGTGACTATAAAGGTACACTATGGGTATCTTCGAAAGTGTCTGTTGGGTTGGCTCGAATCGAGACTCAGATTTGTCACTCCGTATGACGGAGAGGTATCTCTGGGCCCACTCGGTAATGCATCATCATAATGAGCTCAATGTGACCAAGTGGTTGATCATGGGATCATGCATTATTTCGAGTAAAGTGACTTGCCGGTAACGAGATTGAACGAGGTATTGGGATACCGACGATCGAGTCTCGGGCAAATAACGTACCGATTGACAAAGGGAATTGTATACGGGATTGATTGAATCCTCGACATCATGGTTCATCTGATGAGATCATCGAGGAGCATGTGGGAGCCAACATGGGTATCCAGATACTGCTGTTGGTTATTGACCGGAGAGTCGTCTCGGTCATGTCTGCGTGTCTCCCGAACCCGTAGGGTCTACACACTTAAGGTTTGGTGACGCTAGGGTTGTTGAGATATTAGTATACGGTAACCTGAAAGTTGTTCAGAGGCCCAGATGAGATCCCGGACGTCACGAGGAGTTCCGGAATGGTCCGGAGGTGAAGATTTATATATAGGAAGTCAAGTTTCGGCCATCAGGAAAGTTTCGGGGGTAATCGGTATTGTACCGGGACCACCGGAAGGGTCCCGGGGGTCCACCGGGTGGGGCCACCTATCCCGGAGGGCCCCATGGGCTAAAGTGGGAGGGGAACCAGCCCCTAGTGGGATGGTGCACCCCCCATGGGCCTCCCCCTGCGCCTAGGGTTGGAAACCCTAGGGGTGGGGGCGCCCCACTTGGCTTGGGGGGCACTCCACCCCCTTGGCCGCCGCCCCCCCTTGGAGATTGCATCTCCTAGGGCCGCCGCCCCCCCTAGGGGTCCTATATATAGTGGGGGGGGGGAGGGAGGGCAGCCGCACCCTAGCCCCTGGCGCCTGCCTCTCGCTCCCGTGACACCTCTCCCTCTCCCTGAGCTTGGCAAAGCCCTTCCGAGATCACCGTTGCTTCCACCACCACGCCGTCGTGCTGCTGGATCTCCATCAACCTCTCCTTCCCCCTTGCTGGATCAAGTTGGAGGAGACGTCTTCCCAACCGTACGTGTGTTGAATGCGGAGGTGCCGTCCGTTCGGTGCTAGGTCATCGGTGATTTGGATCACGACGAGTACGACTCCATCAACCCCGTTCTCTTGAACGCTTCTGCTCGTGATCTACAAGGGTATGTAGATGCACTCCTGTAGGATCAAAAGTATGTCTAGAGGGGGGGGGGGTGATTAGACTACTTGACCAAATAAAAACTTAACCTTTTCCCAATTTTAGTTCTTGGCAGATTTTAGCTATTGTAGGACAAGTCAAGCAATCATCACACAATTCAAGCAAGCATGCAAAGAGTATATTGGCAGCGGAAAGTAAAGCATGCAACTTGCAAGAATGTAAAGGGAAGGGTTTGAAGAATTCAAACGCAATTGGAGACACGGATGTTTTTCCCGTGGTTCGGATAGGTGGTGCTATCCTACATCCATGTTGATGGAGACTTCAACCCACGAAGGGTAACGGTTGCGCGAGTCCATGGAGGGCTCCACCCATGAAGGGTAACGGTTGCGCGAGTCCACGGAGGGCTCCACCCACGAAGGGTAACGGTTGCGCGAGTCCACGGAGGGCTCCACCCACGAAGGGTAACGGTTGCGCGAGTCCACGGAGGGCTCCACCCACGAAGGGT
>NC_041386.1:480757064-480784228 GCF_002162155.2 Triticum dicoccoides | reverse complement strand
TCCACGTTGATGGAGACTTCAACCCACGAAGGGTAACGGTTGCGCGAGTCCACGGAGGGCTCCACCCACGAAGGGTAACGGTTGCGCGAGTCCACGGAGGGCTCCACCCACGAAGGGTAACGGTTGCGCGAGTCCACGGAGGGCTCCACCCACGAAGGGTCCACGAAGAAGCAACCACCCACAAAGGGTCCACGAAGAAGCAACCACCCACAAAGGGTCCACGAAGTAGCAACCTTGTCTATCCCACCATGGCCATCGCCCATGAAGGACTTGCCTCACTAGCGGTAGATCTTCACGAAGTAGGCGATCTCCTTGCCCTTACAAACTCCTTGGTTCAACTCCACAATCTTGTCGGAGGCTCCCAAGTGTCACCTAGCCAATCTAGGAGACACCACTCTCCAAGAAGTAACAAATGGTGTGTTGATGATGAACTCCTTGCTCTTGTGCTTCAAATGATAGTCTCCCCAACACTCAACTCTCTCTCATAGGATTTGGATTTTGTGGAAAGAAGATTTGAGTGGAAAGCAACTTGGGGAAGGCTAGAGATCAAGATTCATATGGTAGGAATGGAATATCTTGGTCTCAACACATGAGTAGGTGGTTCTCTCTCAGAACATATGAGTTGGAATTGTGTATGTGTTCTGATGGCTCTCTCTACGAATGAAGAGGAGGTGGAGGGGTATATATAGCCTCCACACAAAATCCAACCATTACACACAGTTTTCCAATATCGGTGGGACCGAATCAAAAAACTCGGTCGGACCGAAAAGGTAAACCTAGTGACCGTTAGAGATTTTCGGTGGGACTGACATGCAACTCGGTAGGACCGATATGGTTAGGGTTTGGGCATAACGTAATCTCGGTGAGACCGATTACACAAACTCGGTGAGACCGAGTTTGGTAATAAGATAACCAGAGAGTTGATCAGGTAAACTCGGTGGGACCGATTTGCTCTTTCGGTGAGACCGAAAAGTTACAAAAAGGAAACAAAGAGTTTACACTACAATCTCGGTGGGACCGATTCTCTCTTTCGGTGAGACCGAAAAGTTACGAAAGGGAAACAGAGAGTTTGCAATCCCATCTCGGTGAGACCGAGATCCCTATCGGTAGAACCGAATTGCTAGGGTTTGGCAGTGGCTTATGACAAGTGAAACTCGGTGGCGCCGAATAGAAAGAATCGGTAGGACTAAGTTTGGCAGGTCATATGTGGATATGGGAAAGTAGTTGAGGGTTTTGGAGCATATCACTAAGGACATGAAGCAAGAGGCTCATTAAGCAACACCTCATCCCTCCTTGATAGTATTGGCTTTTCCTAAAGACTCAATGTGATCTTGGATCACTAAAATATAAAATGAAGAATCTTGAGCTTTTGAGCTTGAGCCAATCCTTTGTCCTTAGCATTTTGAGGGTTCCACTTTCACATCCATGCCATGCCAATCATTGAGCTTTCCTGAAATAGTCATCTTGGAATAGCATTAGCTCAATGAGCTATATGTTGTTATGAATTACCAAAACCACCTAGGGATAGTTGCACTTTCAACCTCCCCCTTTTTGGTAATTGATGACAACATATAGATCAAAGCTTCGACAAATGATAATAAGCATGAAATATATCGTCGCTTTGAGAAGTATGTGATAAGTAAGAGCTCCCCCTAAATTTGTGCATATTTAAAATTTGCTTTGGACTGCAAATGCACAAGGAGTTAGAGTCATGGGTTACTCTTCCATGTCACATACATCTTGGTGGAGCGCTTAAAATGATAAGAATGAAATACATGCACTCATCACCAAGAATAGTGAATGATCACATAAGATAGATAAGATATATCAAGCATGCATAAGTGTAGCTTATGATCAAACACATGATCATCAATGTCTCACGAGCAATGACATAGTATCTCAAGACCACCAAATAAAGCAAGAGAGAAAAAAAGCAACACTCTCTCTCTCGAAGCCTATGATCTATACATTTTCTCCCCCTTTGGCAACAAGTTACCAAAAAGTTCCTAGAAAATGCATAGTGCTAAGTCGACACTCAGGCTTGATCTTCAGGTGGTGGTGGAGTCCGGAGCACTCCAAGGACGAAGCCTTCTGTAGACATGGTCGGAGTCGAGGCTGAAGTGGACGCTGGAGCTGGTGGAACTGAGGCTGTAGCTGGTGCAGACATGGTGGCTTTGGGGTCAGCAACTGGCACTGCAGACGACCTCGGACCTCGTGGCACTCTGGCAAAGGCATCAGTTGTAGTCTTGCCTCTCCTCTCCTGCATGTCATCCTGGAGCTGCTCCACTGCAATCTGAATCTCTGTCACTTTGACATCCAAGTCATAGAACTTTTGTTCCATGATCCTCTCTAAGCTTGCCTGGTTCTGAGTTAGGGTAGCTAGTCCTTGCTCAATCCGTAGGGTGGATGCAATCAAGTAACCAAGCTGCTCTTGTTTGGTTTTCAGGAAATATTCAGATGCCTCCTCTTGAGTAGGCATCTTGGCAGCTTTCTCCTTCCTCGCCTTCTCCTTCTTGGCTTGTGCTTGGGCAGATGATGGCTCATTCTCAGTCATGACCACTTGATTATCTTCAAAATCTGGACAAATAGGCAAATGTTCCTTGTCCAATAAGTATATGCCTGTGCCCATCTTGGAGTTAATGAGCTCCTGAATCTGTGGGGCATATCCACAGCTCCTCTTCTGGTCTGCTGCTGTCCTCTTGATTGTTTCAATCATAAGGCTATTGACTTTGAATTTCTGTGGCACGTCAAAGATATGAAGCAAGTTGATCGCGTGGCCCCTGATCATCTTGTGATCTCCAGACTTGGGCAATAGGGTGTGCCTAAGAATCCAGTTGATGGTTGGCATCCCTGACAGAAGATAGTGTACTGAGCCAAACTTGAACGTATCAAGTGCTTCATTTGGAATCTCCTTGTACATGTTTGACATTGAGTTGTGGTCCATCTTCTTCTTGGCATAAATGTCCAAGTCATCTGCTTGCTCCTCTGGGGCATTAATGAGCTGTGCCCACTCAGCAACTGTTGACTGATATCTGGTTCCTTTTGACATCCATACAATCCTCCCATCTGGATAAAAATGTGCTGTGGAGTAGAACTGCATGATAAGCTCCTCGTTCCACTTTGTGAGCTTCTGCCCAACAAAGTCTGCTACTCCACAAGCATTGAAGCTGTCATACACTCCAGGGTAGTGTTCTTCATTGTCCTTGATGTATTGCCAGTCAACCCATCTCATATCACAGACTATTGGCTTCTTATCAAGCAGCACTGTCTCATAGAAGTCCTGCTGTTCCTTGGTGTGAAATCTGTAATCCATAGCAATTATTCTCCTTGAAGCATACGGGTCTGCTTCTCTCCACTTCCTCAGCCCTGAGTCTCTCCTGAGCTTCATATCCTCAGCCACAGGATGAGCATCGTTGTGGTCTGGGATCTTGGGCTTGAGCTTTCTAAGAACATTCTCTTCTTCTTCTTCTTCTGCAGCTTCAGGCACTGGGGCCTTGTTCTTCTCAGTAGCTGGGATGCTTCTTGTGTTCCTCTTTGGCTTTGGCTTTGGAGCTAGCTTGGCCTTGGAAGCAGCTGCCCCTGTTCTTATGGCATCACCCATCAGCTTGGGTGCCTTAGGTGCTGGTGCAGCTACCTCTTTTTCTTCCTCCTCATCTTCCATGATGGAAGCCTTGCCAAGCACTCTGGCTACATTTTTCTTCACCCTTTCTTTCCTCTTCTTACCTTCAGCAGCAACTGGCTCAATGGGAGTGGGCTTCTCAGTTGAAGCTCTGGCCTTTGACATAGGCTGCCTGCCTGCTGGCCTTTTGATCTTCATCCTTAGTTTTATGCCCTGTGCTGGCTCAACTGTCTTGGAAGTTGCTTCCTCTTCTGCCACATAATCCTCATCTTCTGAGTCTGAGGTTCTCTTCTTTCTCTGTCTTGTGGCAGCTTTAGGCAGATTGCTAGGGGTGCTCCTACTGCCATCATCTGAGGAACTTGAGGGACTAGTGCCCTCACTCATCTGCACTTGCTGCTCTGACAAGTTCTGGCTATCATCTGACATGATGCAAACTCTGACTGCTGACCCTGTGAATAGGTTATAGATGAGATAGAGTGGATAAGCATCACAAAATGCAGAGATTTTTGCAAAAGAATAATTCAAAAACTTAGTTTTAGTTTCCCACTTAAAGCATCTCGGATCTACCGATTTTTAAACTCGGTGATACCGAAGCAGTTTTGGAACCTAAACTAGTGAACTCGGTCAGACCGAGTCACAGTTCGGTGGCACCGAGACTGCTAGGGTTTCACAGAGTTCCAAAATCGGTCACACCGATAAGTAATTCTCGGTCAGACCGAGTCTCACTTGTGCAATGGCATAAGACAAATCGGTGGGACCGAGTTTTTCAACTCGGTGGGTCCGAGATGGTTTCGGCAGAAACCTAACCCTAAATTTTCGAATCAAAACTAATCTACGGACGCATTGATTGGACAGGAGTGTTTCAATCGTGGCAAGAATCATGATGATCACAATGTGCTAAGAATCAGATTGGGGAATAGCACAAAGATCGAGTCCATACCCTAGTTCGGCAGAGACTCGCTACGGCGGCAACGGCGGGGTAGAATTCCGTTGACGGCGATGGAGACCAGCGACTGGAGGCGGCTGGCGGCGAGGAGATGATCCAGAGACCAAGTTGGCAGAGCAGGCTATCGCGTTGGCGAAGGGGTTCGGAGAAATTTCCAAAATTTTGCCCGTGACTATATATAGCCCGACCCTGTCGGTGTGACCGAGTGGAACGACTTGGTGGCACCGAGATGCAAAACTGTATACGGTTATTGCAACTCGGTGTGACCGAATGGTTCAAATCGGTTGCACCGAGATCGAAAACATGGATCAACTTAATGATCTCGGTAGGACCGAAAGTAGGGTATCGGTCAGACCGAGAATCATAAAGAGGTTTTGGAAGTTTAAGTCTATGACAAATCGGGGACTCCGAGCGCTCCTCACACAGAGTGGTTCGAATCTGACTTGATCAAATTTTGTGATGTAGCATGAATAGAGTTTGAGATGAGAAAAGCATAGATAGCTAGAGGAGGTTCTTAGGCATTCTTGTCCATCCACTGGGCAAAAGGAAATAAAACCAAACAATCAAAACAACAAGTGGATGTCCTCGAATGAGTAAAATATGCAACCAGCATGCTCACACAATAAGATGGCAAATGAAATATGTGACAAGGCATGCACAACCAATTCTAGCATCTATCAAGCAATTTGCGATGACAAGGTCATCTATATATGAGTATATTGACTTAGGAGTCAAGTGATAACACTTGATCATAGGTCATACTCATCGTTTAAGCTCAAGTGGGGTTACCACTTTCACATAAAGCATTGTTGTGTTCACATCTTTAGAGTTGCTTTAGCTCAAGTCTTAGAGTAAAGCTCCCCCTAGATGTGATATCCCCCCTTAGAGGGATGAACTAACCTCGGGTTTTGTCGATGATGACTTCATGTAGATGTTGAAGATGTGGATGCTCAATGTTGATGTAGATCACTTGGAGCTATCCCTTTGAGTGAATTGCACTTTCAATACCTACATGGGTTAGTCCCGCAAGGAATAAACAAGGATATCCATAGACATAGAGTGATGCACACACAAGATGATGTCCATGAAAACTTTTAGGTTACCTTGTACCTTGTCTTACCAACAAGAGGGTTTGTGACTCCTTGAACTAGTGCAAGATGTGGAAGTTGATTGCACTTGTTCTTGCCAAAATGATAAGAGTGAAGTATGTTGGCGGAGTCACCCTCAAGAACTCTCTAGTTCTTCTTTTGGATCCACACCATCTTGATGGGAATCCTTGGAGTTGTAGTCGCACTTGATGAAGTGGATCTTGAAGTAGTCTTGGTAATCCACTTGACTAAGGTCTTAGGAGCTTCTTCAAATGCATCAATTTCCTCTTGAAGCTTGTCCTTGCCTTTTTGCTTGTAGTCTTGTGGTGGAAGATCATCTTGAGCTTGTGTCCCCTTGAAAGAAGTATCATACTTTTCTTGTTGAGGAACAAACTTTGTCTTGGGGTATTGATCTTCTTCCCACTCAACTCCATTGGCATCGAACTTTCGTTCAAAACCGACACCTTGATTCTTCCGGTGCATTCCTTGCTTGCGCACAATTTCCTCGAATTGCTTACTCCCGGCAAGGATTTTGTACACTCCTTTCTCTATAATTCCCTTCAATAAGCTATTTTCTTGCTCAAGTGTAACTTGGATAAGAGAATCATTAGTGGAATCAAGAGAACTACTAGAAGCAACAATATTGGATTTAGCATGATCATTGTTACTGCTAGAGGAAGAATCTTTCTTGTTCTTGTTACTAGACTTGACTTGAGGCATGTAAGTGGATAAGAGTAAACGCTTGGTAGTGTAAGGAGAACTTTTCTTGCGGAGATCATCATTGATTGCTTTTAAGAACTCATGCTCTTGCTCAAGATT
Source organism: Triticum dicoccoides (assembly GCF_002162155.2). Lineage (NCBI taxonomy): Eukaryota > Viridiplantae > Streptophyta > Magnoliopsida > Poales > Poaceae > Triticum > Triticum dicoccoides. The sequence goes on along the minus strand of NC_041386.1, from coordinate 480,777,756 downwards.
GAGCTTTTCAAAGCGTAATTTCTCATGAGCTCTTAAAAGTTCTCGATGATCTTCGAAGATAGTTTCATGAGCTAACTTAAGAGTGTTTAGTTCTTTAGTTAGAGCCTCAATCTTCTCCTTATCATTGTCATTCGTTTTATCTTGATTAGCATGATTAATTGACGTTTCATCATAGTATTCATCACTAGAGTTGTCAACAAGCAAATCATCACCTAACAAGTCATCTTCATCACTATTGAAATCAACATACTCGGGGTGTGTTACCTTAGGACCTTTGGTCATGAAGCATCTTCGGAGTTGGTTGACACAAGTGCTAGACCGGCAACACCTTCATCTTGAGTATCTTCGGAGTCGGAGTGATAACTTCTCTCGGAGTGGCTGTCGGAGTCGGAGACCCATTCACCAACATGAGCTTGATGTCTTCGTTTTGTGTAGCTCCTTGATGATTTTTCCTTCCTTTCCGAATCCTTGCTTCTCCATGAGTATCTTCGTTCATAACGATCATCTCTACTCCTTCTCTCTCTTGGTGGTGATTCTTTGCTTCTTCTTTTTGGAGAATCTTCTCTTCTCTTGTAGGGAGCCGTACACTCATTGGAATAGTGTCCGGGTCTTCCACAACTGTAGCAGTTTCGCTCTCGACTAGAAGATCTTTTGTCATTGTAGGACCTTGACTTGAAGCTTCTATCTTTGCTTCTACTCTTGTAGAACTTGTTGAAGTTGTTCACCATTAAGCTCAATTCTTCATTGAAGTTTTGTTTCTCACTTGATGATGTAGGGGCTTCACATGAGGCTTTGTAGGCACCACTTGATTTGTTGTGAAGTTCCTCTTTATCCTTAAGTGACATCTCATGAGCAACAATTCTTCCAATCACCTCCGTTGGCTTGAGATCTTTGTAATTGGGCATCATTTGGATCAATGTGCACATGGTATCATATTTTCCATTCAAGGCTCTTAGAATCTTCTTGATGATGAATCTATCGGTCATCTCTTCACTTCCTAAGCCGGCAATCTCATTTGTGATGAGAGCAAGCCTAGAGTACATTTCAGCAACACCTTCACCATCCTTCATTTTGAACTTGTCAAGTTGACTTTGAAGCACATCCAACTTGGATTCCTTGACGGAGTCGGTACCTTCGTGCATATCAATCAAAGTGTCCCAAATTTCCTTTGCATTCTCAAGACGGCTGATTTTGTTGAATTCTTCGGGGCACAATCCGCTGAAGAGAATATCACAAGCTTGAGCATTGTATTGCAACATCTTCAACTCCTCCGCGGTAGCTTCACGGTTTGGTTCTTTCCCATCAAAGAAGTCACCTTGCAAACCAACACACACAATAGCCCAAACGGCGGGGTTATGTCCAAGAATATGCATTTTCATTTTATGCTTCCAACTAGCAAAATTAGTACCATCAAAGTAAGGACCTCTACGGTGATAATTTCCCTCGCTAGACGCCATACTCACCTAGGTTGTGAAACCAAGGCTATGGCCACCAAAAGCTATGGAGATCAAAGCAAATGGAGACCAAAGCTCTGATACCACTTGTAGGATCGAAAGTATGTCTAGAGGGGGTGATTAGACTACTTGACCAAATAAAAGCTTAACCTTTTCCCAATTTTAGTTCTTGGCAGATTTTAGCTATTGTAGGACAAGTCAAGCAATCATCACACAATTCAAGAAAGCATGCAAAGAGTATATTGGCAGCGGAAAGTAAAGCATGCAACTTGCAAGAATGTAAAGGGAAGGGTTTGGAGAATTCAAACGCAATTGGAGACACGGATGTTTTTCCTGTGGTTCGGATAGGTGGTGCTATCCTACATCCACGTTGATGGAGACTTCAACCCACGAAGGGTAACGGTTGCGCGAGTCCACGGAGGGCTCCACCCACGAAGGGTCCACGAAGAAGCAACCACCCACAAAGGGTCCACGAAGAAGCAACCACCCACAAAGGGTCCACGAAGTAGCAACCTTGTCTATCCCACCATGGCCATCGCCCACGAAGGACTTGCCTCACTAGCGGTAGATCTTCACGAAGTAGGCGATCTCCTTGCCCTTACAAACTCCTTGGTTCAACTCCACAATCTTGTCGGAGGCTCCCAAGTGACACCTAGCCAATCTAGGAGACACCACTCTCCAAGAAGTAACAAATGGTGTGTTGATGATGAACTCCTTGCTCTTGTGCTTCAAATGATAGTCTCCCCGACACTCAACTCTCTCTCATAGGATTTGGATTTTGTGGAAAGAAGATTTGAGTGGAAAGCAACTTGGGGAAGGCTAGAGATCAAGATTCATATGGTAGGAATGGAATATCTTGGTCTCAACACATGAGTAGGTGGTTCTCTCTCAGAACATATGAGTTGGAATTGTGTATGTGTTCTGATGGCTCTCTCTACGAATGAAGAGGAGGTGGAGGGGTATATATAGCCTCCACACAAAATCCAACCGTTACACACAGTTTTCCAATATCGGTGGGACCGAATCAAAAAACTCGGTCGGACCGAAAAGGTAAACCTAGTGACCGTTAGAGATTTTCGGTGGGACTGACATGCAACTCGGTAGGACCGATATGGTTAGGGTTTGGGCATAACGTAATCTCGGTGTGAGACCGATTACACAAACTCGGTGAGACCGAGTTTGGTAATAAACTAACCAGAGAGTTGGTCAGGTAAACTCGGTGGGACCGATTTGCTCTTTCGGTGAGACCGAAAAGTTACAAAAAGGAAACAAAGAGTTTACACTGCAATCTCGGTGGGACCGATTCTCTCTTTCGGTGAGACCGAAAAGTTACGAAAGGGAAACAGAGAGTTTGCAATCCCATCTCGGTGAGACCGAGATCCCTATCGGTAGAACCGAATTGCTAGGGTTTGGCAGTGGCTTATGACAAGTGAAACTCGGTGGCGCCGGATAGAAAGAATCGGTAGGACTGAGTTTGGCTTAGGGTTTAGGTCATATGTGGATATGGGAAAGTAGTTGAGGGTTTTGGAGCATGTCACTAAGCACATGAAGCAAGAGGCTCATTAAGCAACACCTCATCCCTCCTTGATAGTATTGGCTTTTCCTAAAGACTCAATGTGATCTTGGATCACTAAAATATAAAATGAAGAATCTTGAGCTTTTGAGCTTGAGCCAATCCTTTGTCCTTAGCATTTTGAGGGTTCCACTTTCACATCCATGCCATGCCAATCATTGAGCTTTCCTGAAATAGTCATCTTGGAATAGCATTAGCTCAATGAGCTATATGTTGTTATGAATTACCAAAACCACCTAGGGATAGTTGCACTTTCAACTCCCCTCTCCCTCGTTGCTAGATGACTCCATAGATTTATCTTGGTGATGCGTAGAAAATTTTAAAATTCTGCTACGTTCCCCAACATAAAGGATAAACATCACATGCAATCAAAATAAGTGATATGATATGGCCATCATCATCTTGTGCCTTTGATCTTCATCTCCAAAGCACCGTCATGATCACCATCATCACCGGCTTTACACCTTGATCTCCATCATAGCATCGTTTGTTGTCTCACCAACTATTGCTTCTACGACTATTGCTACCTCTTAGTGATAAAGCAAATCAATTACATGGCGATTGCATTTCATACAATAAAGCGATAACCATATGGCTCCTGCCAGTTGTCGATAACTGTTACAGAACATGATCATCTCATACAACAATTTATATCATCACGTCTTGACCATATCACATCACACCATGCCCTGCAAAAACAAGTTAGACGTCCTCTACTTTGTTGTTGCAAGTTTTACGTGGCTGCTACGGGCTTCTAGCAAGAACCGATCTTACCTATGCATCAAAACCACAATGATTTTTCGTCAAGTGTGCTGTTTTAACCTTCAACAAGGACCGGGCATAGTCAAACTCGATTCAACTAAAGCTGGAGAAACAGACACCCACTAGCCATCTGTGTGCGAAGCACGTCGGTAGAACCAGTCTCATGAACACGGTCATGTAATGTCGGTCTAGGCCGCTTCATCCAAAAATACCATCGAATCAAAGTAAGACATGCTGGCAAGCAGTATGACTATTATCGCCCACAACTCATTGTGTTCTACTCATGCATTATAACATCTACGCATAGACTTGGCTCTGATACCACTGTTTGGGAACGGAGTGTTTCAAAAAAATTCCTACGATCACACAAGATCTATCTAGGATATGCATACCAATGAGAGGGGAGAGTGTGTCCATGTACCCTCGTAGACCGAAAGCGGAAGCGTTTAGTAACGTGGTTGATATAGTCAAACGTCTTCACGATCCAACCGATTCAAGTACCGAACGCATGGCACCTCCGCGATCAGCACACGTTCAGCTCAGTGACGTCCCTCGTACTCTTGATCCAGCCAAGGCCGAGGGAGAGTTCCATCAGCACGACGGCGTGGTGACGGTGATGATGAAGTTACCGACGTAGGGCTTCGCCTAAGCACTACGACGATATGACCGAGGTGTGTAACTGTGGAGGGTGGCACCGCACACGGCTAAAAGATCTACTTGTGTGTCTATGGGGTGCCCCCTGGCCACATATATAAAGGAGGGGGGAGAGGTGGCTGGCCCTAAGGGGGCGCGCCAGGTGTGGGGAATCTTACTAGGACTCCCTAGTCCAAGTACGATTCCCCTCCTCTTTCCTATTCTTAGTAGGAGAAGGAGGGAAGAAGGAGGAGAGAAGGAAAGCCCCCCAACCCTAACCCAATTCGGATTGGGCTTGGGGGCATGCGCCACTCATTGGCCGGCCTCCTCTCTTCCACCAATAGGCCCATGAGGCCCAATAACTTCCCGGGGAGGGGGTTCCGGTAACCCCCGGTACTCTGAAACGACCAGAACCATTCTGGTGTCCGAATGTAACCTTCCAATATATGAATCTTTACCTCTCGACCATTTCGAGACTCCTCGTCATGTCCGTGATCTCATCCAGGACTCCGAACAATCTTTGGTCACCAAAACACATAACTCATAATACAAATCGCCATCAAATGTTAAGCGTGCGGACCCTATGGGTTCAAGAACTATGTAGACATGACCGAGACACATCTCTGGTCAATAACCCATAGCGGAACCTGGATGCTCATATGGGTTCCTACATATTCTACGAAGATCTTTATCCATCAAACCGCATAACAACATACGTTGTTCCCTTTGTCATCTGTATGTTACTTGCCCGAGATTCGATTGTCGGTATCATCATACCTAGCCAAATCTCATCACCAGAAAGTCTCTTTACTCGTTCCGTAATGCATCATCCCATGGCTAACTCATTAGACACATTGCTTACAAGGCTCATAGTGATGTGCATTACCGAGAGGGCCCATAGATACCTCTTCGATACACAAAGTGACAAATCCTAATCTTGATCTATGCCAACTCAACAAACACCATTGAAGACACCTATAGAGCATCTTTATAATCACCCAGTTACGTTGTGATGTTTGATAGCACACAAGGTATTCCGACGGTATTCGGGAGTTGCATAATCTCATAGTCTGAGGAACATGTATAAGTCAGGAAGAAAGCAATAGCAAAAAAACTAAACAATCATTATGCTATGCTAACGGATGGGCCTTGTCCATCACATCATTCTCTAATGATGTGATCCCATTCATCAAATGACTACACATGTCTATGGCTAGGAAACTTAACCATCTTTGATTAACGAGCTAGTCAAGTAGAGGCATACCAGGGACACTCTGTTTGTCTATGTATTCATACATGTACTAAGTTTCCGGTTAATACAATTCAAGCATGAATAATTAACATTTGTCATGATATAAGAAAATATAAATAACAACTTTATTATTGCCTCTAGGGCATATTTCCTTCAGAAACCGACTTGGACTCCTAGTCCTAGTCGCCCCCCTTCCTTCTTTCGGAGGGGGAAAGGGGGAAGGAGAGGGAGAGGTAGAAGGAAAGGGGGGCGCACCTCCTTCCCTTGTCCAATTTGGACTGCCCATGGGGGTGCGCCACCCCTTGTGGGCTGCTCTCTCTCTCCCCTATGGACCATGTTGGCCCATTACTTTCCACGGGGGGTTCCGTTAACCCTTCTGTACTCTAATAAATATCCAAAACACTCCGAAACCATTCCGGTGTCCGAATACTATCGTCCAATATATCAATCTTTACCTCTCGACCATTTCGAGACTCCTCATCATGTCCATGATCTCATCCGGGACTCCGAACAATCTCCGGTCACCAAAACACGTAACTCATAATACAATTCGTCATCGAACGTTAAGCGTGCGGACCCTACGGGTTCGAGAACTATGCAGACATGACCAAGACACGTCTCTGACAAATAACCAACAGCGGAACCTGGATGCTCATATTGGTTCCTACATATTCTACGAAGATCTTTATTGGTCAAACCGCAATGACAACATACGTTATTCCCTTTGTCATCGGCATGTTACTTGCCCGAGATTTGATCGCCGGTATCTTCATACCTAGTTCAATCTCGTTACCGGAAAGTCTCTTTACTCGTTCAGTAATACATCATCCCGCAACTAACTCATTAGTCACATTTGCTTGCAAGGCTTATCATGATGTGCATTACCGAGAGGGCCTAGAGATACCTTTCCGATACTCGGAGTGACAAATCATAATCTCGATCTATGCCAACCCAACAAACACCTTTAGAGACACATGTAGAGAATCTTTATAATCACCTAGTTACGTTTTGACGTTTGATAGCATACAAGGTGTTCCTCCGGTATTCGGGAGTTGCATAATCTCATAGTAAAAGGAATATGTATAAGTCATGAAGAAAGCAATAAAAATAAAACTTAACAATCATCATGCTAAGCTAATGAATGGGTCTTGTCCATCACATCATTCTCCTAATGATGTGATACCATTCATCAAATGACAACACATGTCTATGGTCAAGAAACTTAACCATCTTTGATTAATGAGCTAGTCAAGTAGAGGCATACTAGGGACACTTTGTTTTGTCTATGTATTCACACATGTCTCAAGTTTCCTGTTAATACAATTCTAGCATGAATAATAAAAATTTATCATGATATAAGGAAATATAAATAACAACTTTATTAGTGCCGCATATTTCTTTCAGTCTCCCACTTGCAGTAGAGTCAATAATCTAGATTACATTGTAATGATTCTAACACCCATGGAGTGTTGGTGCTGATCATGTTTTGCTCATGGAAGAGGCTTAGTCAACATGTCTGCAACATTCAGATCTGTATGTATTTTGGAAATCTCTATGTCTCCCTCCTTGACTTGATCACAGATGGACTTGAAGCGTCTCTTGATGTGTTTTGTTCTCTTGTGAAATCTAGATTCCTTCGCTAAGGCAATTGCTCTAGTATTGTCACAAAAGATTTTCATTGGACCCGATGCACTAGATGTTACACCTAGATTGGATATGAACTCCTTCATCCAGACTCCTACATTTGCGGCTTTTGAAGCAGCTATGTACTCCGCTTCACACGTAGATCCCGCCACAACGCTCTGCTTGGAACTGCACCAACTGACAGCTCCACCATTCAATATAAATATGTATCCGGTTTGCAACTTAGAGTCATCTGGATAATTGTCAAAGCTAGCATCGACGTAACCATTTACAACAAGCTCTTTGTCAGCTCCAAAAACGAGAAACATATCCTTAGTCCTTTTTAGGTATTTCAGGATGTTCTTGACCGTCGTTCAGTGATCCACTCCTGGATTACTTTGATACCTCCCTGCTAAACTTATAGCAAGGCACACATCAGGTCTAGTACACAGCATTGCATACATGATAGAACCTATGGCTGAGGCATAGGGAATGACTTTCATTTTCTCTCTATCTTCTCTAGTGGTCGGGCATTGAGTCTGACTCAATTTCACACATTGTAACACAGGCAAAAACCCTTTCTTTTACTGATCCATTTTGAACTTCTTCAAAACTTTATCAAGGTATGTGCTTTGTGAAAGTCCAATTAAGCGTCTTGATATATCTCTATAGATCTTGATGCCCAATATATAAGCAGCTTCACCGAGGTCTTCCATTGAAAAATTCTTATTCAATTATCCTTTCATGCTATCCAGAAATTTTGTATTATTTCCAATCAACAATATGTCATCCACATATAATATTATAGATGCTAAAGAGCTCCCACCCACTTTCTGTAAATACAGGCTTCTCCAAGAGTCTGTATAAAACCATATGCTTTGATGACACTATCAAAGCATATATTCCAACTCCGAGAGGCTTGCACCAGTCCATAAATGGATCGCTGGAGCTTGCACACTTTGTTAGCACCTTTAGGATCGACAAAACCTTCTGGTTGCACCATATACAACTCTTCTTTAAGAAATCCATTAAGGAATGCAGTTTTGACATCCATTTGCCAAATCTCATAATCATAAAATGCGGCAATTGCTAACATGATTCGGACAAACTTAAGCATCGCTACGGGTAAGAAGGTCTCATCATAGTCAACTCCTTGAACTTGTCGAAAACCTTTCGCAACAAGTCGAGCTTTGTAGACAGTAACATTACCATTAGCGTTGGTCTTCTTCTTGAAGATCCATTTATTTTCTATGGCTTACCGATCATCGGCCAAGTCAACCAAAGTCCATACTTTGTTCTCATACATGGATCCCATCTCAGATTTCATGGCCTCAAGCCATTTCGTGGAATCTAGGCTGATCATCGCTTCCTCATAGTTCGTAGGTTCGTCATGGTCTAGTAACATAACTTCCAGAATAGGATTACCATACCACTCTAGTGCGGAACATACTCTGATTGACCTACGAGGTTCGGTAGTAACTTAATCTGAAGTTTCATGATCATCATCATTAGCTTCCTCACTAATTGGTGTAGGCATCACTGGAACTGATTTCTGTGATGAACTACTTTCCAATTCGAGAGAAGGTACAACTACCTCACCAAGTTCTACTTTCCTCCCACTCACTTCTTTAGAGAGAAACTCCTTCTCTAGAAAGGGTCCATTCTTAGCAACAAATATCTTGCCTTCGTAACTGTGATAGAAGGTGTACCCAACAGTTTCATTTGGGTATCCTATGAAGACACACTTCTCCGATTTGGGTTCGAGCTTATCAGGCTGAAGCTTTTGCACATAAGCATCGCAACCCCAAACTTTGAGAAACGACAGCTTCGGTTTCTTGCCAAACCAAAGTTCATATGGTGTTGTCTCAACGGATTTAGATGGTGCCCTATTTAACATGAATGCAGCTGTCTCTAATGCATAACCCCAAAACAATAGTGGTAAATTGGTAAGAGACATCATAGATCGCACCATATCTAATAAAGTACGATTACGACGTTCGGACACACCATTACGCTGTGGTGTTCCAGGTGGCGTGAGTTGCGAAACTATTCCACATTGTCTTAAATGAAGACTGAGGGAGTCCTGGATTAGGGGGTCCCGGACAGCTGGATTATATCCTTTGGCCGGACTGCTGGACTATGAAGATACAAGATTGAAGACTTTGTCTCGTGTCCGGATGGGACTCTACTTGGTGTGGAAGGCAAGCTAGGCAATACGGATATGTATATTTCCTCCTTTGTAACCGACCTTGTGTAATCCTAGCCCCCTCCGGTGTCTATATAAACTGGAGGGTTTTAGTCCGTAGGACAACATACAATCATACCATAGGCTAGCTTCTAGGGTTTAGCCTCTCTGATCTCGTGGTAGATCTACTCTTGTAATACCCATATCATCAATATTAATCAAGCAGGACGTAGGGTTTTACCTCCATCAAGAGGGCCTGAACCTGGGTAAATCTTTGTGTCCCCTGCCTCCTGTTACCATCCGCCTTAGACGCATAGTTCGGGACCCCCTACCCGAGATCCGCCAGTTTTGACACCGACATTGATGCTTTCATTGAGAGTTCCTCTGTGCCGTCGCCAGAAGGAAGGATGTCTCGTCTCGTCTTTAAAGACGGTACTACTGCGGGGGAGCTTTGGCTATCGGCCAAACTCTCCGGCTAGGCGGTTTCATCATGGCCGCCTGTTCGACCGCCGCGCCGACGATGACTTCTCGGGTCATCCAAAACAGCCTCCACGTTAAACCGGCACTCGCCGAACAGATGGATCCAATGGAGCTCGCCTCCTTAAACGAGCTCTTAGATCGCATCGCTGCCTTGGGAGTCGCTACGGACTATGATCAGGTTGGGCTTAAACCCGATCAAAGGGAGATTAACTCTCCACCGATCATCCATCATATTGCAGTGGTGGAGGAACAATGCAGCGACCTTTCCTCCATCTTGAGGACCAACTATGTCCGGATTCCCGAGCTCTCTGAGCCAGACGCCCGTTCGCGGGAGGACAACATCCAATCCCTTAACTTAGAGTCAGGCAGCAGGCCAAGATTATCGGGTCACACCCTAGAACCGGAACTTCCAAAATTGGAAATTCCTCGGCTCTTGGATCCCAAATCAGGTGAGGGTTCGGATTCAATTCCACCCACCCACCCAAACATAAGCGATCTTTCCCACATCAGGCAAGAGCCCCAGGAAACAGTACATCACTATTGGGCCAGATTCCTCCTTGCGATGAACAAGGTTAAGGACTGTCGCGAGGAAGATGCAATCTTATTTTTTTGCAATAATTGCATGGACAAGGGAGTCCTTAACACCATAAATCGCCGTGAGATAACACGCTTCGCCGACTTGGCGTCCATAATACGAAAGTACTGTGCGATGGAAAGTGCCTGGAAAACCGAAATAAACTTTTGGGATAATCCGGCCCTGAATACAAACCCAGTCCGAAACAAAAGGGTGCATTATCACAATACACCCGGGTCAACTACCAAAAAGCAAAAACCCTCTACAGGGTATGGAACCGTACTGGAGGGATGGCTCAACGGACCCTACAAAATTCATAGTACAGCGGATACAATACCAATGCACAGCCTTAGAGCATGTTGGATACTCCGGCAGGTGGCCAAAAGTGGTGAGGATCTACTTCTCCCAAATACCACAGAGCACCATCCCATGGATAACAATACGGTGTTAACGGTCTTTGAGACCTTCGCGTCAAATAATAGACGCAAGTGAACACTCCGCAGCATGGCCGAAATCTGCCACGTAGCAGCAATAAATCCATGGAGTGACACAGCCATTACCTTCAATGCCAGTGACGAACCTAAATTCCGAACAGCCCGAGCACCAGCCGCACTGGTCCTCAGTCCAATCGTGGATGGCTTTCGACTCACCAAAGTACTCATGGACGGCGGCAGCGGATTAAACCTCATCTATGAGGTAACTCTTCAAAAGATGGAAATAGACTAGAACCGCATTGAGCAAAGTAGCACAACCTTTAGAGGAATCATCCCTAGTCGGGAAGCATGCTGCGCTGGGAAAATCACACTAGATGTGGTATTCAGCACGCTGGATAATTACAGGTCCAAAGAAATTACATTCCAAGTGGCCCCGTTCAGCAGTGGTTATCACGCTCTTTTAGGACGGGAGGCATTCACAATCTTCCAAGTCGTACCCCATTATGGGTACATGAAGCTCAAAATGCCCGGGCCCAACGGAATCATCACTCTCGCCAGCGATCCAGACACAACACTCCGCACCGAAAACAAAACAGCCGCATTGGCCTTCGAGGCATTATCCGAAGCCCTCTCGGCCGAGGAATTAACCATGCTACGCTCCATAGTGGACATGGATGACGTGATACTCGACAAGAGATCCAAGTCCACCTCTTTTAAACCAGCGGATGAAATAGTCAAATTCCAAGTCCACCCAACGGACCCTACAAAAACAGCCTCCATCGGGGCATAGCTAAGCCCGCTGTGGATGCCGCACTACGAGAGTTCCTGCATGAGAACTGGGACATATTCGCCTGGCATCCCTCAGACATGCCAGGAATCCCACGGAGGCTGGCCGAGCATAGCCTCAATATCCTAAAGGGATTCAAGCCGGTCAAGCAAGCTCTTCAGCGTTTCTCCGAACCTAAGAGACAGGCCATGGGAGAGGAACTAGCCAAGTTATTGGAGGCCAGATTCATCAAAGAAATAAAACACCCGGACTGGCTAGCAAACCTGGTGATGGTACCAAAGAAGGACAAATCCTGGCGCCTTTGTGTCGATTTCAAAGACCTCAATAAAGCTTGCCCAAAAGATCCCTTCCCCCTCCCACGCATCGATCAAATCATTGATGCTACCGCAGGACACGAGTCATTGTGTTTCCTCGACGCATACTCTAGTTACCACCAAATCAAGATGGCGGAGTCCGACCAAGCCGCAACGACATTCATCACACCATACGGTCCCTTCTGTTTTAACACAATGCCTTTTGGGCTCAAGAACACCGGCGCAACATATCAGCGCATGATTCAGACATGTCTGGAGAAACAAATCGGCAAAACAGTAGAGGCATACGTAGACGATGTGGTTGTTAAAACCAAACACGTCGACTCTTTGATAGACGACTTGAGGCTCACATTTGACAACCTCCGAACATACGACATCAAGCTCAATCCGAAAAATGCGTTTTCGGCGTACCAGCCGGAAAGCTCCTGGGTTTCATTGCCTCCAGTAGAGGTATCGAAGCTAATCTGGCCAAAATCCGAGCTTTGCCACAGTTGGCTACACCAACAGACCTCAAACCAATCCAGAAGTTAACTGGATGCGTGGCGGCTCTAAGCCGCTTTATCTCCCGCTTAGAGAAAAAGCTTTACCTCTTTATCACCTTCTTCGATGCACCGAACACTTCGAGTGGACGGACGCTGCCACAGCCAGATTGGAAGAAATAAAGGCCATTTTGGCAACCAACCCAATCCTGGCCGCGCCAAACATTGGCAAACCAATGCTATTGTACATTGCGGCAACTCATCAAGTTGTAAGCGCAGTGCTCGTCGTCGAACGAGAAGCCGCCAGACATAAATTCCCTCTTCAAAAGCCGGTATACTATGTATCCATTGTCCTCACTCCATGCAAATCACGGTACCCACATTATCAAAAGATAGCCTATGCGGTATTCATGGCATCCCAGAAGCTACGACACTACTTTCAAGATTGTTCGATTACGGTAGCCTCAGAAGTGCCACTTAATGATATTATAAACAACCACGACGCTACGGGCCAGATTGCCAAATGGGCCATTGAGCTCCTCCCATTCGACATAACAAACAAACCCCGACGAGCCATTAAATCGCAAGTATTGGCCGACTTCGTCGCCGAATGGACGGAGGCCGAACTCCCTAAAGAGTACGGCGCATACTCCAACTGGATCATGCACTTCGACGGTTCTAAAATGCTGGCCGGTCTAGGGGCTGGCATCGTCCTGACATCCCCAACCGGGGATACCGTTCAGTACGTACTGCAAATATTGTATACAGACTCCAACAATGCAGCCGAATACGAAGCTTTGTTGCATGGTCTTCGGATGGCAGTCTCCATGGGCATTCAACACCTGGAGGTGTGTGGGGATTCAAACCTCGCAATATCCCAAATAAATGGAGACTTTGACGCCAAGGATCTGAAAATGGCGGCCTATCGAAATGCCGTCCTAAAAATGTCAGGTCGGTTCGAGGGGCTCGAATTTCACCATGTGGCTCGGGAGAACAATCAGGCGGCGGATGTTCTCGCCCGCATCGGCGCAAAACGCGATACGGTCCCCCCCAACATATTTCTGGAAAGGCTGTCCAAGCCATCCGTAGTATGGGAAGGAGACACCGGTAACAATAGTCCAGACCCGGCCAAAATGCTCGATATCGAATACTCTGACACAATCGGAGGCTTTGCCACCGAAATAACACCTTCAGCCCACGTAATAATGGCCATTATTGCCCCGTGGACAGAACCATTCCTAGCCTACCTAACTAGACAGGAACTTCCGGAGGACCAAAATGAGGCACGTTGCATAGTGTGGCGATCCAAGGCCTACAGGGTCCATGAGGGAGAATTGTACAAAAAAAGCACTACCGGAGTCCTTCAAAGGTGCATCTCCGAAGAGGAAGGGCGGAATCTTTTGGCAGAAATTCACGCCGGACTCGGTGGTCATCACGCCGCAGTCTGGGCCCTTGTAAGCAAGGCCTTCCGCACATGATTCTATTGGCCAACAGCCCGGGCAGACGCACAGGACTTGGTCCAATGTTGCGCCGGTTGCCAGCTGTCGGTGTCAAAACCGGCGGATCTCGGGTAGGGGGTCCCGAACTGTGCGTCTAGGCCGGATGGTAACAGGAGGCATGGGACACGAAGTTTTACCCAGGTTCGGGCCCTCTCGATGGAGGTAAAACCCTACGTCCTGCTTGATTAATATTGATGATATGGGTAGTACAAGAGTAGATCTACCACGAGATCAGAGAGGCTAAACCCTAGAAGCTAGCCTATGGTATGATTGTTGATGTGTATGTTGTCCTACGGACTAAAACCCTCCAGTTTATATAGACACCGGATAGGGTTAGGGGTTACATAGAGTCGGTTACAATGGTAGGAGATCTGAACATCCGTATCGCCAAGCTTGCCTTCCACGCCAAGGAAAGTCCCTTCCAGACACGGGACGGAGTCTTCAATCTTGTATCTTCATAGTCCAGGAGTCTGGCTGAAGGTATAGTTCGGCTATCCGAACACCCCCTAATCCAGGACTCCCACAGTAGCCCCTGAACCAGGCTTCAATGACGACGAGTCCGGCGCGCAAATTGTCTTCGGCATTGCAAGGCGGGTTCCTCCTCCAAGTACTTCATAGAAGATTTTGAACACAAAGATAGTGTCCGGCTCTGCAAAATAAGTTTCCACATATTGCCATATAGAGAATAATATTTACACAAATCTAATCTGCTGACGTATTCCGTAGTGTGACATCACACCATGGCCAAGCTTTTATTCGAACCATTTTACTGTCCCATCTTAGCGCGTTATGCGAGGCGGTTTCCTTGGCACGTCTTGTTAAAGCAGAGATCGTGTCCCCTTATTCCGTGATTCTCATCAATACGGGCGTGGGTAACCCAACCACGCCATAGATTACGGCGCTTGGAGATAAGCGAGTTTTACCAGGCTGGTGGGGACACGTAGTTGCGTCCACCCATATAAGGGGATAAGGATCCACCTTTTTACCCACGCCTTCTTCCTCCTTTGCCTGTCCATTCTTGCGCACTCGAGCTCCAGCGCCCAAGTCCGCACTATCACCTCAACCTTCTCCAATCATGTCCGGAGCGGGAGGCAAGTGGATGGTCTCCTCCGTCACGGAGGGACACATCAAAAAGCTAAGGAAGTCCTGATATCTGGCTAGCGATATCTCGCACCGGCTTCCCGAAAAGGGGCAGCTCATCCCCACTCCTAGGCCCCATGAGAGTGTGGTATTCCTCCCCATTTCCTCCGCGGACAGGGCTTCCCTCTGCATCCATTTGTCCGGGGGCTCATGTTCTACTACGGCCTGGATTTCCATGATCTGGCCCCGAACTTCGTCCTGAACATCTCGGCGTTCATCGTCGTGTGCGAGGCGTTCCTCCGCATCCGCCCCCATTTTGGCCTATGGCTTAAGACTTTCAACGTCAAGCCGAAGGTGGTGCGTGGCAGCCAGGCGGAGTGCGGCGGTGCCATGGTTGGCAAGATGGCCAACGTCCTGTGGCTCGAGGGCTCCTTTGTGGAGACCCTGAAGGGGTGGCAATCATGGTGGTTTTACATCACCGAACCGCGCGACGCCGAATGGGTCGCACCCCCTGAGTTTCGATCCGGCCCCCTACGCATCTCACGTCCTGGAAGGAGATGGGCCTGTCGTGGGGTAACCAAAAGGAGGTGACCGGACTGCAAACATGCATCCAATCCCTGGTGAACAAGCAGCTCAGGCTTGTCAACGTAGTCCAGGTTATGCTCATCCGCCTGATCCTCCTGTGTCAACCACGGGCCTTCAATCTGTGGGAGTTCGACCCAGCGCAGCATCAAACTCTAAACAGGCTCTTTGACACAACGTACGAAGATGCCTGGAGGATGCTTTTCAAGGACGCCGAGGCTCCCGCATCCGCTACCGAGGATCGCGGATTCAGCGCGCAGCGTCATGCGCTCGCGGTAAGCTATTTTTTTTACTTTTACAGGGTATCAGTTTTCCATAGTTTGACTCTATGCAGGATCTAAACTCCCTTACCTTTGATAGGATCAGCAGGCGAAGTCCAGACGGATAGACTGTCCGGTGCCTTTGCCCGAAGGCCCAGCGGACACTTATCTGGTGAAGCTGCTGGTTCCGGCACCCTATGTGGTGCCGGAGAAGAGGGCCAAGAAGAAGGCCATGGGGACTTGAAAGAGTGCCCGACGCCCGGAGGTGTCGGATTCACCATCTGACGAATCCGAGGCGCACTCCTCCCATGAAGACGAGGAGGAGGAAGAAGAGACCCCTCCCCCTCTAGCGGGGGAAGGGAAGAAAAGGAAGGCCGCCCCAACTGGGCAGGCCGAAGGGTCCAAGAAGGGGAAAACCCTTTCTCCGGACTACTCCACCAACGCCGACGACGGCAGAGAGGAGTGGGCGCCCAGGGCCAAGCCCCTGGCGAAATCGTAAGTATCCGGACACCGAAGTAATTCATAGTATTCGTTTATTGCACAGCTTTCCGTTGTGTCGAATGTGTTTATGCAACCCACCCAAAGACCGGCTCGACGCGTCGTCAAGCGGCTTACTGGACTCGTCGGACGTGAACTCACTTCCGACGGCTTCCTCCCCCCGCCCTACAGACGACACTGAAGTGTTGTCCCAACAGGTTCCAATCCGGGAGGATGTGATCCTGGAGGCGCCGCAAGGTGACCTCCCGGACTCCAGGAGTAAAGGGGATGAAACCCCCCAGGGCTCCAAGTCCAGCTCTAGGCCGGACACTGCTCCGGAACCTTCAAAGGTTCCAGAGTCTGGCGGGGGACCTCCTTCCAAGAGGAGCAAGTCCACCGTGTCGGCGGCCTCCGTCCAATCGGAGGCGCAGGACAATATGTTGGAGGCGCTCCAAGGCGCCTCCATCGACGAGGAGCACCGCGCTATTATGAGTGCGGTGGTCCAGAAGGTTCAGTCCGCAAAAAATGGACTGACTAAAGCTTGTACTAGCCTTTTGACAGGCTTCGAGGTAAGTAAAGAAAGTGTAAATAATAGTACCGCATAGACAGTAGCCCCTGATGCTCTATTTGGCGTTCGGGAAGAAAAGCCGAATAGAGGATCAAATAGAATTCGCAGGAGTCTAACAAAAATGAGTCAATATGCATGTGCAGGCTACCCTGCTTGCGTCCGCCGCTCTAACTGCGGAAGTGGACACACTGAAGCAGGACCTCGAAAGGTCCGAGCAAGAGCTCGAGCGTGCCAAGAAGCAGCTCGAGGACAATGAAGGTAAGAAATACCTTGTTAAAAATATGTAACACCCTCGATGCGACTATATCTCCCACGTGTCGAGAAACGACTTAGAGGCATAATCGCATTGAAGGCATATGTCGCAAGTTAGGCAATCTTCACAACATCTCATGTAATATAAATCATAAAGGGGAGATAACATAGTTGGCTTACACTCTCCACGTCAATCAAGTACATAAATAACATTACATCATCCAAACACTCATGGCCCGACTATGGCACCAAAATAAAAGATAACCCAACATGCGACACGGTCCCAATCACCCCCAACTGGGCACCACTACTGATCATCAGGAAAGGAAACATAGTAACGTTGAGAGTCTTCGTCAAACTCCCACTTGAGCTCGAACACGTCACCGGGAGCGGAATCATCAGGCCCTGCATCTGGTGTAATAGTAATCTGTGAGCCACAGGGACTCAGCAATCTCGCACCCTCGCGATCAAGACTATTTAAGCTTATAGGTATGGCAAGGTAAATATGTGGAGCTGCAACAAGCGACTAGCAAGTATGGTGGCTAACTTATTCGCAAAAGAGAGCGAGAAGAGGAGGCAAAGTGCGAGCGAGAAACTAGAGAGCAACCTGCGCAAACATTACTCCAACACCGTGTCCACTCCCCAGACTTCGCCGAGAAGAGGCCATCGCGGTAACACACTCAGTTGATTCATTTTAATTAAATTAAGGTTCAAGTTATCTACAACCGGACATTAACAAATTCCCATCTGCCCATAACCGCGGGCACGGCTTTCGAAAGTTCAAATCCCTACAGGGGAGTCCCAACTTAGCCCATGACAAGCTCTCACGGTCAACGAAGGAATAGACCTCCTCCCAAGACATTCCGATCAGACTCGGCATCTCGGTTCTTCAAGACAACTCCGGCAATGGTAAAACAAGTCCAGCAACACCGCCCGCTGTGCCGACAAATCCCGATAGGAGCTGCACATATCTCGTTCTCAGGGCACACCGGATAAGCTAAGCGTACGGGAGCCAATGTAACCAAAGTTGCCATGGGACGGCCCCGCACGGTGCTCTAGGTTGGACCAACACTCAGAGGAGCACTGGCCCGGGGGGTTTAAAATAAGATGACCCTTGAGTCCGCGAAACCCAAGGGAAAAGGCTAGGTGTCAAATGGTAAAACCAAGGTTGGGCATTGCTGGAGGAGTTTTATTCAAGGCGGACTATCAAGGGGTTCCCATTATAACCCAACCGCGTAAGGAACGCAAAATCCGGGAACATAACACCGATATGACAGAAACTAGGGCGGCAAGAGTGGAACAAAACACTAGGCAAGAGGCCGAGCCTTCCACCCTTTACCAAGTATATAGATGCATTAAGAAAACAAGATAATATAATGATATCCCAACAAGTAAATAAATGTTCCAATAAGGAATGACCTCCAATCTTCACCTGCAACTAGCAACGCTATAAGAGGGGCTGAGCAAAGCGGTAACATAGCCAATCAACGGTTTGCTAGGACATGGTGGGTTAGAGGTTTGACATGGCAATTTGGGAGGCTTGAAAGCAAGTGGTAGGCATCGTAGCATTGGCATAGCAAAAGAGCGAGCAAACTAGCATAGCAAAGATAGTAGTGATTTCGAGGGTATGATCATCTTGCCTGCACAATTGTTAGAGTTGACTGGATCCTCGAAAGAAAACTCAAGGGCTCCTCGTTAGCGAACTCGTCTCCCGGCTCTACCCAAACAAGACAAACAAGCAACAAGGACACAATCAACCACGTGCAAACTCAAACAACATGATGCAAAGATGATATGCTATGCGGGATGCGATGCGGGATGCATATGCAAGATGTGACAGGAAATGCATGAACCTGGACTCAACTTGGAAATCCAAGTGTGCCACTGGAAAGATGAGACGAAAACGCTTGAAAACGATATAAAGAACACCGGAATCGGAGTTACGGTTTGGAAACGGCAAGCAATTCAAATATGACACCGGTCTGCGATTAACAGCAAGTAGCCATCTAAATGCAATGAGATGAACATGCTACAGCACCCAAACATGGCAAAAAAATACATGGCAGAGATGCATTCAAGATGCTTAACAAAAGTCTAGCACTGAGCTACGGCCAATTCATCCACTAACAGGTTCAAACAAGCATGACAAAAATGCATATGACAAACAGATCTCAGACTTAGTGAAATTAACACTTGTCTGGAATTTCAGATCAGGTAGCACACTTCGGAGCAACAAAACTACATGCTACAGGACCTGAACATGGAAAAGTAAAGCATGGCATGGAGCTACTCAAAGAGCTTAACAAAAGTCCCTTAGTGACCTTGAGCCAAAAGGGATCATAAAATACAATTGCAAGCATGTGAACATGGCAAAACATAATCAGATCACAGACTTAGTGAAACTGGAGCATGCTGAAAACAGATATCAAGTAGGCATGTTTACGAGCTCGATGCACTCACTACGGAGCAATTCATGATAAGCTAAGCATACATCTATCAAGAACACACAAAATGCAAGCTAGACATGGCAAGAACAATAACATAGCATGCACGGATCAACTACAACATCATCGGCAAAATTGCAAGCAAGTTGACAATCTGCCCAGATTCACAAAGTAGCAAAAGTAGAGCTTGATTGACTCAAGCTAGGGTGCTCCATAATTGCAAACAAAGACATGGATGGATATAGCACTACAATATTAACAAAACATCCTTACTGATCATCCTCAAAAGAGGCACGGATCACTAGGAAACAACATGAACATATGACAACATGAGATAAACAGATCAAGGACTTAGTGGAATTGCTAAGTCCCTGAAATCAGCATTACCAAGTGCCTCACTTGGCAAGCACGTGCTAGTCACCACACACATCACAAAAATACATGGGTTGCACCTCTGGAAAGATGATAAAACCCTTAACAAAACATATGTAAAGCATCAGGGCATATCATGCACACATTAATCATGGCAAAAATGACAAAAAGCTAAATGGAGTAGCAGATCTGGCAATTATCTCAAGTAGCCCTCTTCTAACAGCATTTCGGGCATCAAGATGAGCTCAAATGAAAATGATGCAATGGAATGAAATGATGTACTCTCTGAGATGAACATTTTGATATGCTATATGCATGAATCGGAGCTACGGATGCAAAGTTATGAGGCTAAGAACATGGGCACTTGAAACAGAAAATATCAGGGACTTGGAAGAATTTTCGACCTCCGGATCTAGGGTTCGTCCGGTGCGCGAACCGAGGTGGCGGCGCTGTTCGCCGGAGTGGACCCGGAGCTCGCCGGAGAGGGGTTCCGGCTCTGGATCCGGGCGTGGGGATGCCGGATCTGGCCGGCGGCGGGGCGGCGACGGCGGAGGGCGGCGTCGGCGGGGGCGGCACGGTCGAGGCGGCGGCGGCGGGGCGGCGCGGCG